>NC_080064.1:116065343-116372284 GCF_949987535.1 Balaenoptera acutorostrata | reverse complement strand
ACATAGAGAATCCTAACGATGCTACCAGAAAACTACTAGAGCTAATCAATGAATTTGGTAAAGTAGCAGGATACAAAATTAATGCACAGAAATCTCTTGCATTCCTGTACACTAATGATGAAAAATCTGTGAAGTGAAATTAAGAAAACACTCCTATTTACCATTGCAACTAAAAGAATAAAATATCTAGGAATAAACCTACCTAAAGGAGATAAAAGACCTGTATGCAGAAAACTATAAGACACTGATGAAAGAAATTAAAGATGATACAAACTGATAGAGAGATATACCATGTTCTTGGATTGGAAGAATCAACATTGTGAAAATGACTCTACTACCCAAAGCAATCTACAGATTCAATGCAATCCCTATCAAACAACCAATGTCATTTTTCACAGAACTAGAACAAAAAATTTCACAATTTGTGTGGAAACACAAAAGACCCCAAATAGCCAAAGCAATCTTGAGAAAGAAAAATGGAGCTGGAGGATTCAGGCTCCCTGTCTTCAGACTACACTACAAAGCTACAGTAATCAAGACAGTATGGTATTGGCACAAAAACAGAAATATAGATCAATGGAACAGGATAGAAAGCCCAGAGTTAAACCCACACACATATGGTTACCTTTTTTTTGATAAAAGAGGCAAGAATATACAATGGAGAAAAGACAGCCTCTGCAATAAGTGATGCTGGGAAAACTGGACAGCTACATGTAAAAGAATGAATTTAGAACACTCCCTAACACCATATACAAAAATAAACTTAAAATGGATTAAAGACCTAAATGTAAGGCCAGATACTATAAAACTCTTAGTGGAAAGTAACTAACTAACTAACTAAGTGGTCCTTTTTGACCCACCTCCTAGAGAAATGGAAATAAAAACAAAATAAACAAATGGGACCTAATGAAACAAAAGCTTTTGCATGTCAAAGGAAAACATAAACAAGACGAAAAGACAACCCTCAGAATCGGAGAAAATATTTGCAAATGAAACAACTGACAAAGGATTAATCTCCAAAATTTACAAGCAGCTCATGCAGCTCAATATGAGAAAAACAAACAACCCAATCCAAAATTGGTCAGAAGACCTAAATAGACATTTCTCCAAAGAAGACATACAGATTGCCAACAAACACATGAAAGGATGCTCAACATCACTGATCATTAGAGAACTGTAAATCAAAAGTACAATGAGGTATCACCTCACACCAGTCAGAATGGCCATCATCAAAAAATCTACAAACAATAAATGCTGGAGAGGCTGTGGAGAAAAGGGAAACCTCTTGCACTGTTGGTGGGAATGTAAATTGATAGAGCCACTATGGAGAACAGTATGGAGGTTCCTTAAAAACCTAAAAGAGAACTACCATACAACACAGCAATCCTACTACTGGGCTTATACCCTGAGAAAACCATAATTCAAAAAGAGTCATGTACCAAAATGTTCATTGCAGCTCTATTTACAATAGCCAGGACACGGAAGCAACCTAAGTGTCCATCAAAAGATGAATGGATAAAGAAGATGTGGCACATATATACAATGGAATATTACTCAGCCATAAAAGGAAATGAAATCGAGTTATTTTTACTGATGTGGATGGACCTAGAGTCTGTCATACAGAGTGAAGTAAGTCAGAAATAGAAAAACAAATACGGTATGCTATCACATATATATGCAATCTAAAAAAAAAAAAAATGGTTCTGAAGATCCTAGGGTCAGGACAGGAATGAAGACACAGACGTAGAGAAGGCACTTGAGGACACAGGGAGTGGGAAGGTTAAGCTGGGACGAAATGAGAGAGTGGCACTGACATATATACACTACCAAAGGTAAAATAGATATCTAGTGGGAAGCAGCCACATAGCACAGGGAGATCAGCTTGGTGCTTTGTGACCACCTAGAGGGGTGGGATAGGGAGGGTGAGAGGGAGATGCAAGAGGGAGGAAATATGGGGATATATATATACGTATAGCTGATTCACTTCATTATAAAACAGAAACTAACAACGATTGTAAAGTAATTATACTCCAATAAAGATGTTAAAAAAAAATCTTACATTGCTAGAGTCAGAAGAAAGGGCAATAAATGATTACACAAACCTATACATGTGAAAATGGCATAGAACCATACACATGTTGTACAACATCAATTACCTGGTTTTGATATTGTACTGTAGGTATGTCAGATGTAACCATTGGGGGAAATAGGATGACCTCTCTGTGCAATGTCTTGTGAATGCATAATTATTTCAAAATAAAAAGGTTTTTTCAAATAAATAAATAAATACTAATTCTTGTGGGATCATATAGGGTTGCCAGATAAATTACTGGATGCCCTATTAATTTTAAATTCAAATAAACACAAATAATGACTTAATATGAGTGCCTGAAATATCATGTAGGATGTACTAAAAAATTTATTTGTTGTTTATCTGGAATTCAAATATAGTTTTGCATCCTGTGTTCATATCTGGTAAATCTTATAACTCTCAATCAAAACTTTGTTTTCTACCTGAGCACAAAAGGTTTGAAAATTCAAGTCCCCATGAGCCTGTGTATTGGGAAGCTGGCTTTTCTATAATTAGTTGTCATCTAAACTCAGACAGTCAAACATTCAAATAGCTTGTGCATTCTACCATCAGTGAGGATGCTGTCATTCATTTCCATTATGATGTGAGTGTATAGGTCAATTAAGGAATCAATTAAATACTCCATGACTGTGACTCCAATATTAAATTTGATATGATTGTATCCACATTATGTTAGAGAATTGAGGAGAATACAAATAATTAACTTATGAGAGCTCAACATAAATTTCTAGTCCACTAATAATCATTACTCTCACCTCAAATTAAAATATCCCAGCAAATTAATTGTCTACTTCAGACTCCGTTTATACATCATGCAGCCCAGTTTTAATTCCCTCATGCTATGTTTAAGGCCCACTGGTCTCACGTTCCCAGGGTTTGTTTGTTTGTTTGTTTGTGTGTGTGTGCGACAAAATAGATTTTAGGAAGAAATGACACTTCCATGCCTTTTTTAAGGCTGCCTCATGCCTCATCCTCACAATCACAGACCCCTTTTCTAAAACTTATTTTCAGCACTCAAAAAGTGCCTGGCAAATTCCTATTAGTTGTCATCTTGGACATTCAGCCTCCCCTAATTTTAAATACACACACACACACACACACACACACACAGAGTCATCTTACTTAGTGATAAAATATTAAACATGCATTATAAAACAATGTGGCCACGATAAAATATAAATTAAAATCTAAAGAAAAATAATGTTTTCTCCTTATATACACACTCCCCACATGAGCTCTTCTACTCATCTGGCCATTTTGTGATTAATAGCAGAACAAAATAACACATAAAATAAAATATTAAGCATGTCTGTGAATGGTAATAAAATATTTTGTAAGTACAATTGGCTCTCACTAAAAATTAGTCTGTAGTCAAGTTTCATGCATTTTTATCAAATAAGTCTTTATACTCAAAAACCATTTAGGACCAAATTAACTCAAAAAAGAAAAGAAAAAGCATCCCAAATCCTGCTCCATAACCATTGGTATCCTTTCTTTAAATATGTGTTTTCACATAGTTTATTACATACATCACAATATAATGAACACATCTTCCACTGAAATAGGACAGTCCTGATTCATATGCACAGCTATGACTATTAGAAACATCTTTCATTCTTGTGTCTCTACATAGTGTATTATATGCACTGCAGTGTGGTGAACACATGCATTCACTGCAATAACACTACCCTGATGCAACAAACAATATGCACTTCTATAGACACCTTCTATGCATGTGTCTGTTTTTTAAATTTTTGATTAAAAAAGCACATACCATGAGATCTAACCTTGGGACAAATTTTTAAGTGTACAGTACAGTATTGCTAACTATAAGCACAATTTTGTACAGCAGATCCCTAGAAATTTTTGATCTTGCATAACTGAAGCTTTGTACTCATTGAACAGAAACTCCCCACTTCCCCCACCCTCTAGCCCCTGACAACGACCATCCTACTTTCTGTTCCTGAGTTACATTTCTTCCATAGGTCATTTCAGACACATAATTTCAGGCAGATTTATTAAAAGAGATAGATATTATGCTTTCAGCTTAAGTTAATAGGAAGCATCTCATGAACTGAAAATTCATTTAGAAGAAAACTCCATGTAACTGAAAGGTTAATTCAGACACTAAAAGTCCATGCCCTGGGACCCATTTATTGGGGGGTGATCATTTTTAAATTGTGGATACAACCTCTTTCTTGGAAAAAAACTAAAATTTTGTCATATATTTGACAAAGGTAGACATTTACAATAATATTAATTACTTTAACCAGTTCTCTTTCGATGTTTTATATTCTTTAATTTCTAGCTGAAATACTTAAAATGTCTTTAGTTCTTCTCCCATTTTCCTCAGACGCATTTATTACCAACAGGTTATTTATTAAATGTTATCACTTTTCTAGTGAAACTCTTCTTACTTTCCTTAAGAATAGGGGCCACCTTCTTTATCACAAGCAACGCTTAAACTGAAGTAATTGGAAAATTTTCTATTACCCTCTCTATTTTCTTAACCAGAAAAAATCCCTAATCATCTTTAACTTTCTCTTGCTTCTATTGATACTTTCAAGCCTGTTATCCTAGGCCCCCTAAAGGCAATTTTTTTTCAGTAGTGCTCATCCCATAAAGATAGTCCTGAGGCACACTTTACTGTGGGCCCAATAGAGGCTCTGAGCATCCCCTGAATTCCATCACAGAGACTGCTGGGACTATGTTGCAACTATTGACAAAATTTCTGGCAAGTTTCAAGGAAGTGTGAAGGTAAAGTCCATAGAAAGTAACTCTTCTTTGTCTTGATACAGACTGGCTTCTTTTTTTTTTTTTTTTTTTTTTCTCCAGTGATGTTGTTTAACTTCTCATTTAGGTTAGATTATGCAGCCAGGATTAATCTTCTCTCCTTGCTTTAGTTCAGTCCTTTCTCAATTTACAGAGGAATCACTGAAAATATCTCTTTATTGACCTCTTAAATCCATTCTCTACATCAGACCCAGTTACCTCTCTAAAATGACAACATCATAGTTCATTCCTGCCAAAACTCTTCTCTGTGTCAAAAAATAAATCATCCCCCAAGTAAGAAATGGGTGAACTGGGTCATCAGCTTTGTTTACAGCTTGGCAAGGGGGAAATCCCCTGGCAATGTTGAAAATCAGATCTTGTGTTCTTTCAGATCTCTGGTTGACACAGTTTTCTGCTTTCACGTTAGTTGTTGGGGAGTGAAAACATGTTATTTCAACTTCAGACAAAGTTGTATCTCTATCGTTTGCTTCATTTATTTATTTGTTTTCTTCTGACCTAATGTCTGCACACCTGGCGTCTCAGAATTTGAATTTGAACCTGTTGATGTATATTTTTCAGGTCCAATGAGGCTTTTGTGTGTCAATGGGAAAACTCACTAAAATTTTTGCTGGCTTAAAGTCATTTCAGTAATAAAACTTGAATATGTTCAAACATTAAACCCTCACAATCCTTCTATACATGCAGGCATTAAATATGCAACTAATTATAAAGCCTAGAATATGTGAAATTTGTAAAAATCAATGAAACACTAGGAAGGCAAAACCTAGGTGAAAACTTAATGGGAGTTTATATGAATAAGGATATGGATTAAAGTAATGAAGATTCAGCTGAGTATATTTGAGAATGTAAGCAGATAAGGTAGGGGGTCCCCAGAGAAAGAGAACCAGGCATGGCTTTCTTGACGTAAGAGAAGCCATTTTTGGCCTAAGGCATTTTGTGATCTAAGCCTGGCCACAATGCTTGTCCTTGAACAGGTCTCAGTAATAATGATCTTAAGGGAACAAAAGAACAAATTGTTACCAGGTAAGAGAAGCAACAATAGCAAAGTAACACATCAGTTGTAAAGATTCCCAGTTGTGTTTCTGTTTTGCAGAATTTAAACCCCCCTCAACCACCAGATCAACTGGAACCTAAGGGAAGATGATGTTGACCTTTTCTAACCCTCTTGACTTCAATCAACTAGAGCTTGGACTCTCAATTGCTCAAGTCCGTTTACGAATGTACATGTACTCTTAGCTTAAAACTTCCCCAATTTTGCTGTTCAGTGAGACGCTGCTTTAGGAAAGATCCCTGGTGTCCTCCTTACTTCCTGCAAGTAATGAATACTTCCTTTTCCCAATCGTTGGCTTGTTTGTGTCTTTTGGCTCAACACCCACCAAGAGGCAAACCCAGGTTCTCAGGCGACAAGAATAAAATTCTAAGTATTGTACCATGGACTTTTTAAGTCTATATCTTCTATATATTTTTTAAAAAAATTTTAAACATCATGTCTTTCCAGAAATTATCATTTTTTTTATCTTGTGAGAAGCTGGCATTACCTGAGCGATTATACTATCATTATGTTGTGTTTACTTAGTCCATTAGATTGTATATTATGGTATCCATTACATTATTACACAATGTATTTAATATAATTAGTAGAGACATCTAAAATATACATGTCTTAGGATATGAATATTTAATTTGCATAGTTAATTCTTCTTTCTAAAATATTTGGCTAATTCATGTTGGAACACACTTTTGAACTTTGTATTTGGCTATTATGTGTAACCATCTATGATGATTAACTGTAAGACCCCTTTTCCACCTGGTTATTATTAGATGATGATTTCTGGTAAACAATCTTTCCTATATTTGATTCAATGTGTACTTTTTCTGTGATTACTTGGCTTATCTCCTCTCTTTAGTCTTGCCTGCTTACACAAATAGCCACGCATACGAATGAAAGTATAATTAATAAAATGTGTGGTATGTACGTAACACTCCTACTTAATAAAAGCAATAAAAATTAAACATATACTATAACATTCACACATCTTTTGCTTTGTAACTAAATACTTTATTTCATATTTTGAGAATCATTGCTGTTCTTCAGTTGAAAAATATTGGTAGCCTAGATATTTCTTGACAGAAAATGGAAACAACTACCTCCCCTAAAGTAATTTATACATTGACAACTACATTTAAAGGAATTTCTTTAAATGTAGAATCTGGGTTCTGTGGCACATATAACATTTTAGTGGTAAACAAATATGCTGCCAATAGTGTTTGGGTCACTTTTAATAGTGACAGAGATTGAGAATACTTTTTAGGTCTTTTAACATGTTGAGTTCAAATTGAGTTTATGTGACTTCTTTGCAACTTATATGATTTCATTTGCTGCTAGGTCCTAACTAGCTAATTTGGCCAAACAACTGAAACTGAAGGAAAAGTTGTTAAGAGGAGCTCCAGTGGCACAATCGTTTAGCGTGCGGTACTTATATAGACTTTATTTATTGTTCCGAAAGCCCTTAAAATTCTGCCTTCCTCTCTGGGCTCTGGTGGCCTGCCCCTAGACAGGCTGTCTGAACATGGCATTCAGTAGATGATGAACTCTCGATAGGGAGAGTGCTGGCCCCATTACTTTGTTCATGCGTGAGAGTACAGCCTGGATAAGTGACCGTAGAACCCCATCTGTTCACTTGAAATATCCCATACAGAATATTAAATTCCCACTAATAAATCTATACAATCTGCTCAATTATCTCATTTAAGGGAAGATGTCACCTGGACATCAGTATGAACACTGCACCTTAACAGCTTCCTGCTCTCCAACAGACTCAATCAAATGGATCTCAATTAAAGCCATTAGATAATTTTTAAATCCATATTAAAAAATTAAGGAGACAACAAAGTATAAGTAATAATGATAATCATAAATCAAAATAATAAAGAACAGTAAACATATAACTAGCTGGCATCTGATCAATCTATTCCTTCATTGCTTGGCTCTGCCCATGAAAATTATCCTCAATCCCCATGTTCTCTTCCTAACTTCCCAAAATATGAATTTATCCCCTGAATATGTATATCCACAAAGACACATATAGTAACACACAACCTCAAAGAATCAGGAATGTCAGTCCAACCCCATCCTCTCTTTGACAGGAGACACTCTAATGTGTTACTATTTTCTTTAAATATCTCTGAAGGTGCACGAATCTCCCAATGGCTATGAAGTCTGAAGCACGTACCTGTCTCCTTCACCTCTGATGAGAGACAAAGGGAGAGAATGAGTTTTAATAAGAACACAGCCAAATGATGCAAAGATGCCAAAGAGGAAAGGGATTAAGACATTTTATTTGACAAAACATTTATTTCAGTCAGCATTTATTGAGAAATATCCCTTTCAAGCCAAACAAGCTACATAATTTGTGGGACCAGTATAAAATAAAAAGGCAGTATCTCTCCTTCAAAAATGAGTAGGATTTCAAGACGGCAACAACTGCACAGGTCACCTGCCCATGAAGCTGGCCCTGGTCCAGGTAAGGCTTTTGGTCATGGACACAAATACAAACACATAAATCTTGCTTTCAAGCAAATGAGAAAAAAGCACAAAAACATAAAAATTATTGTTTGGAGTAGGAAGAGATGAGTGTATTTAGGAAGAACAGTCCAATTTGGGGCATAGAGAAGAGCCATCAACTGGGCGATCCAGGGAAGCTCTTAAGAGAAAGGCATCTGAATTAGAGTTTGAAGGATCAATAGTGATGAAGGAGTGGCTGAAGCAGAAAGATATTGCTGGAAGATGGGGGGGAAACAAACAGATTTCCAAAGGGATGAGGATTTCTACCAGAACAAGCTGCTTTAACAAAATCATGCTTTGTTTATAGCTATGAGTCATGTTTAAACAAAATCAGAAAAGGATTTTATGTGGAAGGTAAAATTAATGACGCCAGAGTTGGGTTTTCATTTCTTTAAGAGTCTGTTTTTGGTCCACCATTCCTGTGCCAAGCAGAGCTGGTGTCTTGAACCCCTGGGGTCTTGGGTATCGACTCCTGTGGAAAGGCAGGGTGGGAGACATGGGCAGAGAAGAGGTTCTGATTTGAGCTGTGGGGGAAAATGGGATCTTGATCTCAAATAAGGGAAATCAGAGAGAAAGGGGAAAGGGAAAAAGAAAATAGAGGAAAGACAAATGAGTTGATAAGAAGTTGAAGAGCCAAAACAAGAAAAGACTCACCTCTGTTCTTTAAATGATGAGTCAACTATAACCAACATGACCAGGGAAACTATTACCATCAAACAGATCAATATCAGAAGGTAGGAGTATCCAACTAGTTGGGGATAAAGTAAGGAAGTCAATCTATAAAGTACTCTCTATTCTACCACAGTTAATGCTTCTCATTTCACAATAGTGGCACCTCCCCAGAGCTTTCTTCTGTCTTTTCCAGGACTCTCATTTCAATTCTTCCTGAGTCTATGTCCCTGCTCTGCCCACTCCCTCTCTCTTTCACCAAATCAATAGGTCCATCTTTCTTTTCTCTTTAGTACCTCTAATCTAATTGCATTTTCTTGAAATTTAACTGCTGTCATGCTCCATCCTTCTTTACTTGGATTCCCCCACCTGTATCCTCTTGTGCATAGCATCCTAGCCACTTCCTAAGCTCCTCACTCATTAGCCCTTGGACTATGAGAAGACTATCACCTCCCAGCTGGGCCCCAGTTCTTTCTCACCCCAATGGATGATTAGGTCCTGTCCTCCTAGACTGCTGTGCTTTACTCGGCAACTCAGGCCGGCCGCCTCCCCAGCCGCCACGTCCAGGGTTACTTGGAGATACCAAGTCCCGTCAGCATTGGGCAAGACATCTCCTTGCTGAGTGCCTGGCTGCTTCTGCTCACCCCTCATCCACATCACCCACACGGGTTTTGGATGAAAGCCAGAGACGTGACACATCAGCAACAGACGACCAGGCCCAGGACTGGGGCCTTTGGACACCCAAGCCTCTGGCTTCACTAGAAAGGAGAAGATAAGGAGAAATGAAATTTAGGAGGGTACCCTAGGCCACAACTCAGTGACTTAGGGTCCCTTTGCAGTTTGAGTAATCACTTCTTTCTCTTTTCTTGGAAGCAATTCTAAACCCATACTTTTCACCCTCTAGCTTATTATGTGATTCAAAAAGTTGATAAAGGGTAGAAAACTCAAATACAAGAGTTGAAACACTAGAAATAAGAGGGGAGAGAGAGTTGGGCTCACCTTGTCGTTGCAGTTCTGACTTCCCTGCTTCAAGGAGGCCTGCCAGAAACCGAGGGCAGGTGTCACTGAGAAGGCTCTGAATGATTTCTTTAATAAATTTGTAGTGGTTGAGCACCTTACAGACATTCTGAGCTCGACTCCCTGCTCCTGGAGACGGTTTCCAGGAATTTTCTTGGAAACTCAGGAAATCTGATCCTTGATATGCCCCATTTAAGAAGCTTTCTGAGGCCTTCCCAGGATGAATTAAACAGCCAAATGATACCTGGAGCTCAAAGGGGTCTGTGGGTGGACAAGAAAGAGAGAATCAATATGGAAAGAATTACAGGGAAGGAAAACTTGCTGGGGGATCACATGGAAGACTAGAGATGTGGCAGGAAAAAAGGAAGAAATTTGTGGGAATAAAATTTTGAGATAATAAAGGTATTTTGAAATACTGAAGGGGAAGAGCTAGATGGGAAGACTGTTAGAGAATCAGAAGATGGTCTGGAAGAGCAGACTGGGGAGTGGTTAGGTACAGGTTGAATCCTGTAAACACTCAGGCCAGGAAGAAAGGAGGGCAGAATCCTGGTTGGGAAAGGCTGACCAGGAGTGCTGGGCAGAAGATCAAGAAGAGACAACTATTCAAGGTCTAGAATATGAGGGTATATTCAGGAGTGTGAGAGCTGTGTGTATGGGGGTAGAGGAGGGGGATAGGGTGGGGATGGTGGTGAAGCGTGCAGCAGAGAAGAGAGTGACCAAAAGGGGACAAGTACAAGATCAGGAAGTTTGGAAGACGGTCAGGGTACATAAGCCATCTACCCTTTGGAAGATGGTCGGAGCCCTCAGGCAAACATTAGCTTGGAACAAAGAACTCACATTGAAACTGAAACTGACTGGCAAAGGCCTGCACTTCGCGAGGGAAACTATGGATGTACAACCTCAGGAATGCCTGGATGTTCTTCAGCTCCTCCTTGCTGAAGTTACCCTGGGACCAAGGCTTCAGAAAGCGGATGGTGCCCAAGACACTGTCCCAGCCATGAGTCTGCAGCTCGCCCAGCCAGCCTGAGCCCTGGGTGTGTGTCCAGCTGCGATTGGCAAAGGAGGAGATCTGGAGCACGTGGAAGGAGAGGGGCTCTTCTGCAGCTGAATGACGGGGTCCTAAGACCTGTGGAGCTGAGAGAGGGAATGAAAGGACAGGAGAAGAGAGCCCCATAAAGGGGCTCTTTATGGATATGGTTAAACAGGTTGCATATAGTCCCACACCCCCTCCCCCGGGCCAGCATCCTCACCCCCAAATCAGAGAGATTAACTAAGACTACGGCCAAGGATACTTTGCCTGGAACTAGCCTGGCGGGCAGACTCCAAGGGCATTCTGTAGGAGCGTTACTCCCTCTTCCCCCAGGTCCTCCCCAGAACTTCTCCATCCTGCAGTGCACAACCACAGGTATCTTTCCACCTGGGATCAACTTACCCACTTTGCTTGCCCCATGGCAGAGAAGTCCCTTGAAGAGCAGAGGCAGCAGGAGGAGCATTGAAGCTCTGTTAGGTAAAGGATGCCACCGCAGGCAAGCTGCCCTCAGAATTCAGAGACAGTTCCCCTCTCAACCCTCTTTCCCTCTCATCTGACTTCCTTTGGCACACCAACACACAAAACCTCTCCCTCTGCCCACTTCCTTGTCGGAGAAACCCTACAGCCTCCGGCAGTCACAGGCCTCCCACACAGTCTCTCATTTCCCCTCCATTTCTCACACTGTCCAGTCCAGATTTTCTTCCTGCTCTTGCCTGCATCGTCCTGACCCTCTCGGTTGCACCCAGTCCTGGCTCATGGCAAAGGCTGCAGTCTGTGGTCTGGCTGGAAATTTTAGTGTCTTTTAGTCTTAGAGAAATCAAGTCCACACTTGGGTTCTCAATGTCCTCTTCTGTGAGAAGAAGTGATGGAAGGTGATCAGTGATGCCCAGTGGCCTTTCCAGCAGTCTCCCCACCACTTATCCCTCTGTGGTCTCCTCCTCCTGTCTGCTCCCTGGCTCCCTTTCCCCCTCTTCTTGGTCTTCCCTGTCTTTCTCTACTGACCCATTGTTTTCCCTCTGGAGTTCATTCTCACTCCTCTCACTTGTCCTGCTTGTTCTCCCTGTCCCCCCTCAGTCCCCCTCTGTCCCTTCATTCTGCTCTTCTCAAAATCATTATCAGAAGACACGAGGCATTTTGAGTGTAGTGGTACAATCCACAGGCAAATGTCATAATCCATAATGGAAAAGAAACAACAATGACAGTACAGGTTATCAGATAATCTATAGAAAATGCCCTTTTGCTCAGTTTCCCCACTCAGACCAGTTGTCACTGTTGAAGGGTCTATTACCAGGTTTAACCTGGAAGTGGTGAGCTGGCAGGCAGCTGGATTTCCATTCATGTTGTGTGAATTGGTCTGGGGTCAGTATACAGGGGCCTTGGATCCCCGCCCCTACACCAAATGAGTTGAGTGTGTCTACAAGTCAGTGGGCAAGCTTCACTCTGTTTATGAGGGGTGGGCAGGCAGCCTTCCCCTCACAGTTCATGGCCTGGAAGCATTGGTGTCCTGTTGGTGGTCACTGACTAGAGAGGAGTTCCACTGGAGGTGGGAAAGTGAATCTAGGGGACTGGAGTGTGCATGGGAGAATTAATTACTGAGTTGAGTGTTTATTTGGGTTCCTTTCATTGATGTTTGCTGTGGCAGCCTCAAGGCAGTTGAAATACCATACCTTTGTTTGTGACATTAGTTAATGCTCACTGGGTGCCAAGAAATTTGCCAGACACTAAGGTTTCCGAGAGAAAATTTCTTTAGTGAAAACAAAACAAAACCCAACATAAAGCCTCTCCTTTTATTATAGAGAAAGCTCACAGAATAGTGATCAGAATTGTTGAAAAAGATCCACACTCAGTCTCATCCTGCTATTGTTTCTGAATTCTAAAGAGAAAAAAAAAAAAAAAACAAAAAAAAAACCTCACAATGTTTCAGATATATATACTGGCTACTTACATAGAAGAGAACGACATAGGCTTCAGATATTTCATATGCAATGCTGTAGGGAAATATTTCAGAACTCTGAGGTAATGAGATAATTCTAAATTTCTTCCTTCAGGCAAATTTTCATTCTCCCATGAGGGCAAAATTAATCCATATTTGAACTCAAAAAGTCAAACAATATGCCACATAACTCCCTTTATGAAACAAATTATCTGAGTAAAACCAGAAAATTGCCTCAATAAAGAACTCAAGAAATGATACAAGAATACTGGTATAAAATGATTTATAAAATATATAGTTAACTCTAAATAAGCATTTAAAATTAACTTGTAAAATTTAACACATTTGTTTAATATTTCAGAAAAAATTAATAATAGTTGAAGAATTAAATTCCATATTAATTCATCAAAACTTGGGAAGGGAGATGAAAAGAAAGGAGAGAAATAAGGATTACTGTATTTCAAATCATATTATATAGACCATAAGAGCACAATATAAAATGGAGTCAATTAGAAAAATCATTTCAATTATGATGTTTATAGAAAACTACCTTAAATCAAGGTGGCAGAGAACACAGTTAGCTCATATCTCTAAAACAATTAAAATGTTTAAAAATGTGTGCTAATAAAAGATGAATGAATCCATTATCATGCTGGAAAACAGTGAAGGGATCCAACTGCTGAAGAGAAATTTTAAAGAAGCCCTTCAAAAATAAAAACAGATGAAATGGCTTCAAAATCCACAGCCCAAAACATATGCAGAAGGAAAATAATACTAATAGAAGAGGATGCCTGCCTGCAAATACTATACATATAAATGAAAACATACAAAATATGATGGTAATTAAGTAGATTATTTATTACCACTGGTTTTACTGAGTTTCAGGCTGCAATACATTTTGTCATATGACAATAACCCAAGAACTTCTCTATTAGCAGAGTGATATGTTTGCCTAGGGAGATATTCCAGCCTGAAAACAGGCAGTGTATTTGCAGGAGAAGTAGATCAGGGACTAGGGCAACTAGACCTCCAATACCACCTCCTTTGTTCATGCTACAAACTGAAGAATCAGTTGCATCACCTGCACAGAAAAGCAGAGGAAGGCAAGGGTATATTTTGCGTAGTAGCCACTTAGTTCTACAGAAAGTTCAGGTAGATTTGAAACATTTATTTTCAACTTTATCTGAAAAAATGAAAGCACAGGATCCTAGGATCCTACCTCTTTTCGCTAAAGAATAATGAAGGGAGTATTTGCCTTACCACAAAGTAAAACATGCTAGACAGTTAGTGCTAAAACAGGTGGAAGATGTGTAGAAACGTATCATAGGAGAAAAGTGGATTTTAGAGCTTAAGGACCAGAGGAAAGAAAAGAGACGTAGCAGATGTTGGTAAGACCTGATATGTGAGCCATACTGAAGAACTGTCTCATTTTTCTTGCAAGTGAAGGATTTTAAACATGAGAGTTTTGTGGTTAAAATGCCATTTAGGAAAATTCCCTTAATCCCAAGAAGATTCACTGGAGATTGTACCAGAGAGTGATGAGACTACGATGGATGATGACTTTAGTGACCTGGACAAAGGTAGTAGCAGTGAGAATGGAGAGGTGTGGAAATAACAAAAGATAGCTTGGAGGTCATCAGGAGTAATCAAGCAAAGAAGTATGACCAGGAGGAGATAAAGTGGGGCCGTTCACGAAGGTACACAGCACAAGCTTGGGAAGGATGGCATGGAGACACACAGTTCAGATTGGGTCATGTTGGATTAAGGCTCCAGTGGGAGGTATTCAGGTGTTTCACGGCACATGGGTTGTTGCAAGGAGGTGTTATGGATAACACAGAACCTGCCAAACACATGGTACCATAGAAAGAAGTGTAGAAAACTGTAAATCTGTCCCTCTCTTTCAAATTATATATTTAAGTTAAATTTAATAGATATTATCTGTGTCACAGAAAATGTTCAAGTCTCTTGAATTTGTTTATTTATTCATTCTTTCCTTTACTCATTAAATATTTATTGAGAACTTAACTATATGCCAGACATTTTACTAAGAGCTGACAATATAATGATAGAGCAAGAAAAGAGTAAGGAAGGAGGGATATAGTCCTTGTCCTGGTGGAGCTTAGTGTGAATACAGATGAATAGATAAGCACAGCTCTCATAAACAATGAATTTAGAAGTACACAGTGCTATGGTAAGAAATGATAAGAAAAATGGACGAAGTCAGGGAGATCAAGGGAGGATTCCCAGAAAGTGACAACACACCTGCATTCTGAGGGAAGAGCAGACATTAACCTTGAAAAGAAACCACAGTACATGCAAAGACCCAGTACATAGAGGGATTATATCCCATCTGAGAAACTAAAAGGCCACAATTCACATGTATTTTGTAACACAAAATTTCTCAAATATCATTAAAATCTACTTCTCTGATTTAAATATCAATATATCTTTTCCTGAAAAATGTACAAAAAATATTTGGACGTGATTATGCACTGAATCCCAGAGAGTACACTAGTAAATGTTGTACCATGTTTACATCTAGGCTGGTCAGCCAACACTTTCAGAATAACAGCCTTTTATGTAATGTCTGGGTAACATAGGGACTTCTTCCCCCACCCCCACCATGTTGGGCAGATGTGAGCTAAAGCTTGAATACTTCACTTGTGCTGTACCCACCACCACTCAGGAGGCCTCCAAAGCTCTTTTTTTTTTTAAATTGAAGTATAGTTGATTTACAACGTTGTGTTAATTTCTGCTGTACAACCAAAGCTCTTTTAAACATCCAGCTAGGCCTCTGTTGAAGTTTTTTGCTTCTGTGCATAACACCAAACCCCCTTAGGTAAGTGGGAATAATCAGAATGCATCTTAATACCATGAAGTCTAAGAGGTGCTGCAGCAGTTCATACCCCCTAATTTCTCTAGTGTGGGGAACTTCCAGAATGGTGGGCTGACAAGCTTGGCTAACCCTCTCCCCAAAAACAATGATAAAACTGGACAATATTTTCAAAAACAACCATACTGAGTCTGTGGAAATGGATCAAAGTTATACAACAAATTAAGAAGTGTTTACTCTAGAAAAACTCTTGAACCTGGAGTAAGCACAGGTGTGGTTATAACCCGGGCTGCTCCCATCTTTTTCCCATGCCCAGTACCTTCACTGCAGTTCTACTAGGGCAGGGAAAGCCCTGAACATCAGAAGTTTCCCTGCTGAAGATGGCTAACTTGATTTAGAGAGAAGAAAGGACAATACCCAAACCCAGGGGCATCACTGAAATAGCAAATTCAAAAGCAAACAGATGGAAAATGTTAACTTCCCAGTTAGTCTAAGGATATAACACTAGATAGAGCAACAAACCCGCACTCTAGCCAGAAAATTTTAAAAGATACTAATGAGTAAGATGTCCTTATTGGGCATGGATAATCTGCCACATATCCTTGGTCTGGAAGGATGCACACACGTGCAACACTGCATGCACGCTCAAAGGAGCCAGAAACAACCAACCCCAATGTTCTGCAGGTCCCTGGATGAAGATGAGGCTTGTACACATGCTGTGAGGAGACACAAGAAAGTGAAGGGGAAAGTGAAAGTCAGGGCTGACTTGCAAACTTCCTGAAATTTGAGTACACTCCCCAGTTCAAACGGAGATCCGTTGGCAAAGAGTAGAAGCTATACTGGCTCAATGTGTTTGAGCATGACCTTATTAAGTATGCTGACATAGGAGGGATCTCTAAGAAACCAGGCTTAAAAAGAAAAACAAGAGTAACCAAAAATAATAACAATAATAATAATAAAATAAAATAAAGAGAAAAGAAAATTAGAGAAATCTGTGGCCAAATACTATGGAAGAGTCAGATTGTATAGATTAGCACAGGCAAGTTATTAAACAAAAATATGAAGAAACAAAGAGTTGACAGAATAACATGGGGTGATCAGAACCCATATATAATCTATAATATCCATTTTTCAACACAAAAATGAAACATGAAAAGAAAAGGGAAGTGTGACTACACACAGCGGAAAAAAAGAAATCAACAGAAATTGTCTTTCATGTTGCTCAAGTTTTAGACATAGAAAAACTTCAAACTGGTAAACAATGAACATTAAATAAGTTCAAGGAGTAAAGCTCATGTTTAAGAATTAAGGAGAGTATGACAAAAATGAGGCATCAAGTAGAGAATATCATTAAAGAAATAGAAAATTTAAAAAAAACTAAATGGAAATTCTGAAACTGTACAATAAATTCCTAGCAGGACAAAATATAAATATACCAAAATATACTAACAATAAATAATCCAAAAATGAAGTTAGGAAAACAATTTCATTTACAAAAGCCTCAAAAAGAATAAAATACATAGGAACAAATTTAATAAAAGAAATGCAAGTCATATAGACTGAAAACCAAAAAACATTGTCAAGAGAAATTAATGATCTAAGAAAGCTCAGAGATAAACCCACACACCTATGGTCAACTAATCTATGACAAAGGAGGCAAGAATATACAGTGGAGAAAAGATAGTCTCTTCAATAAGTCGTGCTGGGAAAACTGGACAGCTGCATGTAAAAGAATGAAATTAGAACACTCCCTAACACCATACACAAAAATAAACTCAAAATGGATTAAAGACCTAAATGTAAGATCAGATACTATAAAACTCTTAGAGGAAAACATAGGCAGAACACTCTTTGACATAAATCACAGCAAGATCTTTTCTGACCCACCTCCTAGAGTAATGGAAATAAAAACAAAAATAAACATATGGGACCTATGAAACTTAAAAGCTTTTGCACAGCAAAGGAAACCATAAACAAGATGAAAAGACAACCCTCAGAGTGGGAGAAAATATTTGCCAACAAATCAGCTGACAAAGGATTAATCTCTAAAATATAGAACAACTCATGCAGCTCAATATCCAAAAAACAAACAACTCAATCAAAAAATGGGCAGAAGGGCTTCCCTGGTGGTGCAGTGGTTGAGAATCTGCCTGCCAATGCAGGGGACACGGGTTCGAGCCCTGGTCTGGGAAGATCCCACATGCCACGGAGCGACTAGGCCCGTGAGCCACAATTGCTGAGCCTGCGCATCTGGAGCCTGTGCTCTGCAACAAGAGAGGCCGCAATAGCGAGAGGCCCGCGCACTGCGATGATGAGTGGCCCCCACTTGCTGCAACTAGAGAAAGCCCTCACACAGAAATGAAGACCTAACACAGCCATAAATAAATAAATAAATAAATAAATAAATAAATAAAATTAAAAAATGGGCAGAAGATCTAAATAGACATTTCTCCAAATAAGACATACAGATGGCCAAGAGACACATTATTAGAGAAATGCATATCAAAACTACAATGAGGTATCACCTCACACCAGTCAGAATGACCATTATCAAAAAATCTACAAACAATAAATTTGGAGAGGGTGTGGAGAAAAGGGAACCCTCTTGCACTGTTGGTCGGAATGTAAATTGATACAGCCACTATGGAGAACAGTATGGAAGTTCCTTAAAAAACTAAAAATAGAATTATCATATGACCCAACAATCCCACTACTGGGCCTATACCCAGAGAAAACCATAATTCAAAACAACACCCCAATGTTCATTGCAGCACTATTTACAATAGCCAGGTCATGGAAGCAACCTAAATGCCCATCGACAAATGAATGGATAAAGATGTGGTACATGTATACAATGGACTGTTACTCAGCCATAAAAAGGAATGAAATTGGGTCATTTGTAGAGATGTGGATGGACCTAGAGACTGTCATACAGAGTGAAGTAAGTCAGAAATAGAAAAACAAATATCGTATATTAACGTATTTATGTGGAATCTTGAAAAATGTTACAGATGAACCTGTTTGCAAGGCAGAGATACAGACACAGACATAGAGAACAAACATATGGGCACCAAGGGGGGAAAGAGAGAATGGAATAAACTGGGAGATTGGGATTGACATATACACTACTATGTATAAAATAGATAACTAATGAGAACCTGCTGTGTAGCACAGGGAACTCTACTTCGCTGTACAGTAGAAACTAACACAACATTGTAAAACAACTATACCCCACTTAAAAAAACAAACAAAAAAAATTTATGACACCCCCTCCCTCCCAAAAAAAATTAAGCAAACCAATTTTTCCATTACTTGCTGGTTTTCGTTATATCCTGAAACATCCATTCAACATTTTTATCTGCTAATGTAATGGAAACTCATCTGCTCAATGAGATTTATAACTAGTGTTTTTCACATGTTCACAAAATATTGTTGTACATTTTGCAATGGGTCTTTATTATCTAGTAATGATGGCTTGCAAATTAAATTCATTTTTAATGGCCAAAAAAGAAATTAATGATTTAAATAAATGGGGAAACATTTCATGCATTCACAGTAACATCAAAAATAATTAATAACAAATAAAAGAATATAATTAGCAAAAATGTAACACCTGTGTTCATTTTAGATCTACATGTGTCATAAACAATTCATCTTGTTTTTCTTGCTAATAAAGTGTTTTTCTGTTTATTTTTTGTTCTGTTTTTGCTGCATATCATTTTGGATAAGTGGGACTCAATGGAAAAATTTGTACTTTAGTATTATATTAATTTAGCCTGTTGATTTTTTTGTCCAGATAAATCACTGAATTCTTTTTTTAAGTTAATTTCTCTATTGTTTAATTTTTCTGTAGAGAAAATCATATCATATACAAATAATGACAATCTCATCTTTCTTTATACCTTTTATTTTTATTTACACACTGGATTAGAAATTACCACTTTAATACCACTTTGAATAACAATGGCAATAGCAGACACCCTTGCCCTTTTCCTAATTTTAATGTTAAACCTTATACATTTTTGTTACTCTTATATTTGCTACACATTGGTTATAGCTAAACTAAGCCATATGAAGCAAGTTCTCTTTTATTCCAAAACTGGTAACATATTTTTTCATCAGTGTATGTTTAACTTTATTGAGGGTTTTATCAGACTTGTAGTAAGATGATATAGACAACCACATTAATCGATTTTCTAATGTTCAATTATTCTTACACTCCTGGTAAAAACTCTACATGTTGTATCTAAAGTTACTTAAATTCCTAAGTGAAATTGGATAATAGCTATTGGGTGTTCGGTTCCATTGTTTGCTTTGTTTTTTTTGTTTGCTTTATTTATCTTCAAGTATTCTTCTCAGGTTGCTGAGTTTTTGTGTTGTGATATTCTAGCCTCATGAAATGACTTCCGTTGTTTTCCATTATTTTATATATCTTGAAACATCATCAAGAGCCTGAAGCCTTTTGGATTAGTCACAAATTTGCCATCAGTTTCAATTTTTATGGTAACTGATATACTTAGGGTTTCTTTTTCTTTTGGGTCTTATTTGAATCATTTATAACTTTCAGTAAAATTTTTCATCTCATTTTGACTTCAAATGACCTGAAATGAAGTTGTACATAGTTTCCTCTTATTAATTTTTACTCTTTACTGCATCCATTAACACCCACTTTTTAAATCCCAGTGTTCTTTATTTGTGTATTATCTTTTTTATCATTCCTTCTAGAGTTTACTTTTATATTTTATTAATTTTTTTTTCAAAAAAGCTGTCTATGTCTCATTTGGTAGTTTCTATTATAATATGTGTTAATTTCTATTTTAATGATACAGCTTTTATATTTACTTCCTTTCTTCCTCACTTTTTGATTCACTTTACTTGGTCATTGAGTGAATGTCTAGATCACTTATTTTCAACATTTCTTCTTCTCTATAAATACATTTAAAGCTATATATAGCTCTGTAAATCTACCTTGGTTTCATAATACCATTATGGTCTATAGACACAGATAGATACTGAAGAGAATACATACTATCCTACAAAAAAAACATAATACATCATCAAAAGATTCAAATGGCATATGCTAAACATACTACAAGTAACTTACTAATTTGGAGAACTGTAGAATCATTCACAAAATAAAATAAAGCAAAAATGTTGGAGAAGAAAGTAATTTTACTATTTCACAAGAAATTGCACTGTCACATGGGTGAAATAACCACACACCAGTTTTCAGTTTTGAGGTTACTGAAGCCACAAGTGACAACAATGACTGAGCAAAGCAGCAAGAAATTTCTGATAACAGCCCCACAACAATTTAAAAAATCATAACATTTCTTCTAAATTAAAATCCTGAAGATAAATTCCAAAGGAAAAAATATTTAACTAACTTTAATTTTTGGTACTTAATATGGTATAATTGTTTCCTCCTTTCTTGTTTACTGTTTGTGGCCAGGTCTCTTTTAAGAAGAAATTCTCCGTCCTCTGCTTCGCTCAGGGGCTGGCCCACAATCACACTCACAGATCTCCTTTTGTTTACCTTCTTGCCAAAACTGAAAAATTCACTGGAAACATATGACAAGATGTCGCTTTAGACAAAGAAATCTTCCTAAGCGAGGAAATGATGGGGAGAAATTGCCTAGAAATGATTTAAAATAGTATCCTTGAACACATTTGTATAAATGTAAGGAAGTATTCAATCTGCTGCTATTGAAAACTCTGTAATCATCTAGGGACCTTCCTGTATTTCCTCCAATGAAGTCTGGTTTACAAGTTTAATGATATTAGAATAAGCAGTATCAATTTAATAAAATGTTAACAGAAGGTATGAAGTAACATCAACTTCTATTATATATAGCTTTAAATGTATTTATAGAGAAGAAGAAACTTCAAGCATTCAATAGTCAACCATATAATAAAATCTCATCTTTCAATTTGAACGTGTTGCCCGTTTTTCAAAGGTGCAGGAAAAAGGAGAGAATATTCACAGACAGTCCAATATGATCACACGGGCCATTTCTAAGCTTCATTCATCTACTCAGCAATTGTTTAATCTTCCAACTCTGCCCACACAGCCAACTCCTGCCTATGGTTAATTTCCAGGAGGTTTATATATTCCAGCTCTTTTCCTTCCAAATCTAATTCTAAAGCTCAGTGACATTTTCTCTCTGAGGTCTCATTCTTTTTCAGAGAGATTTCCATTTAGATAACAATTCCATTCGTGTGAATTTATGAAGCCAATGTTGTACCAGATAACCACAATAACAGGGTACAAAAAGGTCTCTTGGGGGGCTTCCCTGGTGGCGCAGTGGTTGAGAATCTGCCTGCCAATGCAGGGGACACGGGTTCGAGCCCTGGTCTGGGAAGATCCCACATGCCGTGGAGCAACTGGGCCCGTGAGCCACAACTACTGAGCCTGAGCGTCTGGAGCCTCTGCTCCGCAACAAGAGAGGCCACGATAGTGAGAGGCCCGCGCACCGCGATGGAGAGTGGCCCCCACTCGCCGCAACTGGAGAAAGCCCTCACACAGAAACGAAGACCCAACACAGCCAAAAATAAAAATAATAAATAAATAATAAATATTTTAAAAAAAGGTCTCTTTGGATTAGAACACTAATCCACATTGCTCTGATCATTGCCCTTAACCTCTTATTGAATTACCTTCAGACTCCCCAAAGTCTTAAATAATTATTTCTAAGAGCACTTTGTGATTCTTCCATGAACTTACCAATGAGTCCATCCAGCTCCCACCTTTTGAAAACCTGTGTGCAAGTTTCTCAGCTCTGTCTTTCATGTCCTCAGTCATTGTGTGTCATGCACCACTATATTTATGGGTATTGATATGAACTGGGTCTGTATGATCTAAAGTAGTACAGTATGCTCTGAGGCCCTCAAAGTGCTAATTCCAAATGGAAATCCATGTCTTTATCCCCCCTTTTGGTTACATTTTTGTTATGTAGCTTAAGGAGTTTTGAGTTATGCTAACCACATCTTAAAGTAGTGCTGCCTAACAAAACTACCTGTATGATAGAAATGTTCTATTCTGTGATGTTTGGTATAGTAATTAATTTAATTTAATTTAGTTTAATTTTGGAAAGAGCAGTTTTAGTGTTGAAACTGAAAACAGTAACTTTCTATTTTTATCCATATCCCTATGGCTTTCTGTGATTCAAATGTGTTCAGCCCACAAATCTGCCAAACCTTCCACTCTTGTCTGAATCCTGGTTCAGCCCAGGCTGGAACCCCTGACACACCTGCATGCTGACCTCAGTGCTTCATTTAGGGAGTCTGGAGGATCCATCATCACAACAACCTACCCTTCTGCATCCACACTACCGAGTTCATGATATCTTATATTCTATGGCTAAAGATCACTGTTTCTTAATTCTTTGCACTGATTAGTGAAGTACAGCAGAAGATGGAGTGGTCATTGCATAAGGCTGGTTTCTCATTAGCCTGAGGATCTTTACGCTGATCATCTCCAGCCAGGATAGTTAACCCTTCTTAATAGGTTCATGAAGGCTTTCAATGAAAAATATTTGAATAGAAGATGTAATACTGAATTTCAGCTTTTACATTTTTCATTCCTATTAAATTGACATCTTGTCCATGCATTCCTAAATTAAATTTTTCTTTCACTGCTCTCACCCAGATGAATTTCTTTTTAGTTGTTCTTAGTTTATTTCATAGAGTGTAGACCCTCAGATTAAGCACTATTTCATGTGGCACACACTTGTGTAGGCCATCTTAACAGTTTACATACTTTATGAACTCTGGCTACTTTTTTGGGTTTTTTTGTTTGTTTTTAGACTTTACTAGGACTTTTTAAGATAATTTTTTATTTGGGAATAATTTTAGATTTAGAGAAAAGATGCAAGATAGTATAGAAAGTTCTACACAGTTTCTCCTAAAGTTAACATCTTACATAACTGTGGTAAATTTGCCAAAACTAAGAAATTAATATTGGTACATCATCATTAAAGTACGGATTTGTTCAGATTTCACCAATTTTTCCACTATTTCATGTTTTCTCTTCAAAGTTCCCATCCAGGATATCACACTGCATTTTTTTTAAAGTGCTTATCATTTTTTCTCTCAGCTCTCTAAATGAAGGCAACTTGTTGGACTATGTCAATGTTGACAATAGGATGATGTGAATTTTTCTGTTGGTAAAGCAGGAAAAGGGGCCAGCTTGGGACTTGAGATGGTTAAGGAGACTCTGTCCATGACTGCTACAGGGGCCAACTTAGTTCTTTTACCAGCTTGCTGGTCAGATCATATCACACTGCATTTAATTATCGTGTCTCTAAAGAGACACGATAAGGCCTTTAGTCTTCTCTAATCTGTGACAGCTTCTCCATCTTTCCTTGTTTTCATGACCTGAACAATTTTGAAGAGCACTGGCCACATATTTTGTAGACTTTCCCTCACTTTGGGTTTGTCTGATATTTTTCTCATGATTAGTTTGGGGTTGTGAGTTTGAGGCAAGAATACTACAGATGTGACACGCCCTTCTCATCACATCATGTTAGAGGCACATGATAGCAACATGATTTATGACTGGTAATGATAATCCAGATCACTATGCTAAGCTTGTGTCTGCCAGGTTTTTCCACTAAAGTTACTACTTTACTTCTCACACTCTATGCACCAGAAGTGAGACAATTAGTCCAGCCCACGTTCAAGGGCAGGGAATCAAACTCCACATCCTGGAAGGGGAGTTCCTACATAGATAGTCTGGAATTCTTCTGTAAGGAAGATTTGTCCCTTTCCCCCATTTTTAATTTATTCATTATTTATTATACTTGTGTGGGCTTATGTTTGTTTCATTTATACTTTTGATTTTACTAAGATTTTTAGAACCTGCTATCATCTCTTCTCCTAACCATTTCAGTGACCACTCCTAACTCTGCCATTCATTTCCTTAACTTTTCCTTGTAAATAAGCTCTCCAAATTAAGGCCCACTTTCAAACTCCAAAGTCATCTGTATCCCTGTTCTAATACTATATGGAAAATATTCTAACTTCTTATTTTCCCTTAGAATCACACAAAAAAGAAGAATTGAAACAAGAGTATTATTAGGCCATCTTGCTTTATGTGGATATTGCTTGAACAAATTGCACAATTCTGTGAGCTGTGGCAGCCACAGCTGTGAAATGAGAACAACTATATTACCTTCCTCATGTGATTATTGTGAGAATTAAATGAGAAATGCATAAAAAAGCACACAAGAAACATTTAAACATTATTCACTCCTTGTATCATTAGAACCACTACCACCACCACCATCATCATCATTACTATTATTACCACAGATGACCTCTGTAACTTGAGGAAACAATAATGTCTCCCTCATAATGGCTCCTGAATGTGCTAATGTCATGGGTTAAAGTTTCCATCTGCCTCCCTGAATTACTAATAAATCTTTGAACTTTCAATATCATGATCTTAACCAATTTTATTGACTTTTAAAATAACACTGGAATTTCAGTTTTGCAATGGTACATTAGATCCTTTAGGAAAAACTATCCTGCTGAGATCAGCTAGATAGATTTTGAAAAACATCATCCATTTGAAGATGTCTGAGAACTGTGAAGACAGTGAGGAATTAGAGGCCATGATCCAGAAAAGGAAGGAAGTCCTGAGAGGTGGAACCCAGCATTTGGGACCACATTCCCTTCACCCACAGGCATCCATTACCTCCAAAAGTGGTGCCTGAGAAACCAAGAGGCTGAGCAGAACCTTCCAGAGTCATGGGGCTAAGGAGACAAAAATTGGAATTGGGGGCCTACATGGAAACAGAAGCCCTGGTAGACACCACAAGCTTTCAGTTAAAACTCTAAAACTTGACATTCTAAAGCCCTGTACCTTAATAGTAAAAGTAAATCAGAAATAGAAAAGATAGAGCAGCCCTGACAGGGACTGAAATTCACACTCAAATAATTGAAATTCCTGATTTGATTAGGTCAACTGACATTGCTAACCCCCAACCCTAACTTCAAGTTAAGCAATGGAAAGGGTAAATAAATCAAAATCAATATTAGCTGTGTTAAATAAATTTAAATTTAAATTCATTTAAAATTTAAAATTTGCTGTATAAAATAAATTAAAATATATGAGAACTGTAGCATATAAGTCAGGAGAAGGATAAATGGAATTAAAGTGCTCTAGGATCACTGCACTAGCATAAAGTGGTAAAATACTAATTTATATTAGAATTTAATAAGCTTAGGAAGCATGTAAAACTTTCTGGGATAAACAATAAAATAGTAAAAGATCATGAAACCAACAAGTTAATAAATGGGAAAATGATATAATTGAAAATATTTAACCCAAAAAACAGGCAGAAACTCAGGAAGGGGAAAGAATATAAAAGAGACAGGAAAAGAAGGAAGTAATAGTAAGATGATAGATGGTAGATTTAAACCCAAAATATCAGTAATTATGCTGAAGATATGTAAACTAAATAATTAAAAGACAAAAATTGCTAAACCAAATAGAAAATGACTTAACTATATTATGCTCACAAGAGAAATAGCATACATGTAAGTAAACAGAAGATATAAAAATGAAACAATGAAAAAGATATACTATGAAAACACTAGCCAAAAGGAAACTGGTATGGATATACTAAGTTATGACAAAGTAGCCTTAGAGGTAAGGAAGCATTATAAGGTATAAAGGAGGAAATGAATCACAAAGAAGCTATAACATTGCAAACATTTATGCATCTAGGAATATATTCTCAAAATTATAAAGTGAAACCTGATTTTTTTTAAATCTTTTTTTTTAAGTTTAAGAATGGTGGAGGACTTCCCTGCTGGTGCAGTGGTTAAGAATCTGCCTGCCAATACAGGGGACAAGAGTTAGAGCCCTGGTCCAGGAAGATCCCACATGTCATGGAGCAACTAAGCCCGTGCGCCACAACTACTGAGCCTGCGTTCTAGAGCCTGTGAGCCACAGCTACTGAGCCCACACACCTAGAGCCCATGCTCCACAACTAGAGAAGCCACCACAATGAGAAGCCCATGCACCACAATGAAGAGCAGTCCCCACTGGCCAAAACTAGAGAAAGCCCGCACGCAGCAACGAAGACCGAACACAGCTAAAATATATATATATATATATATATATATATATATATATATATATATATATATGAATAAATTTATTTTAATAAAAAAAGAATGGTGGAGATTTCTTTTAATATTCCTCTCTGAGTGATAGAAAAGGCAAATCTACAAATATGCATAAGATTTGAACAACATAATTAATAAATAAGACAATTGAAGATGGCAGAAGACTAAATCGTGGAGATCACCTTCCTCCCCACAAATACATCAGAAATACATCTACATGTGGAACAACTCCTACAGAACACCTACTGAACGCTGACAGAAGACCTCAGACCTCCCAAAAGGCAAGAAACTTCCCATGTAACTGGGTAGGGCAAAAAAAAAAGAAAAAACAGAGACAAAAGAATAGGGATGGAACCTGCCCCTCTGGGAGGGAGCTGTGAAGGAGGAAAAGTTTCCACACACTAGGAAGCCCCTTCACTGGCGGAGACTGTGGGTGGCGGAGGGGGAAAACTTCAGAGCCATGGAGGAGAGCGCAGCAACAGGGGTGCAGAGGGCAAAGTAGAGAGATTCCAGCACAGAGGATCAGCACTGACCAGCACTCACCAGTCCGAGAAGCTTGTCTGCTCACCCGCCGGGGTGGGTGGGGTCTGGGAGCTGAGACTCGGGCTTTGGAGGTCAGACCCCAGGGAGAGGACTGGGGTTGGTTGCGTGAACACAGCCTGAAGGGGGCTAGTGTGCCACAGCTAGCCGGGAGGGAGTCCAGGAAAAAGTCTGGAGCTGCCAAAGAGGCAAGAGACATTTTCTTGCCTCTTTGTTTCCTGGTGCGTGAGGAGAGGGGATTAAGAGCGCAGCTTAAAGGATCTCCAGAGACGGGTGCGAGCGGTGGCTATCAGCGTGGACCCCAGACACAGGCATGAGATGCTTAGACTGCTGCTACAGCCACCAAGAAGCCTGTGTGCAAGCACAGATCACTATCCACACCTCCCCTCCCAGGAACCTGTGCAGCCCGCCACTGCCAGGGTCCCATGATCCAGGGACAACTTCCCTGGGAGAACACATGGTACACCTCAGGCTGTTGCAACGTCACGCCGGCCTCTGCTGCCGCAGGCTCACCCCGCATGCTGTACCCCTCCCGCCCCCCGACCAGAGTGAGCCAGAGCCCCCAAATCAGCTGCTCCTTTAACCCCATCCAGTCTGGGCGGAAACAGAGGCCCTCAGGCTACCTACACGGAGAGGCAGGGCCAAATCCAAAGCTGAACCTCAGGAGATGTGTGAAAAAGAAGAGAAAGGGAAATTTCTCCCAGCAGCCTCAAGAACAGCGGATTAAATCTCCACAATCAACTTGATGTACCCTGCATCTGTGGAATACCTGAATAGACAACGAATCATCCCAAATTGAGGAGGTAGACTTTGGGAGCAATGATATATTTTTTTTTCCCTTTTTCTCTTTTTGTTAGTGTGTATGTGTATGCTTCTGTGTGTGATTTTGTCTGTATAGCTTTGCTTTTACCATTTGTCTTGGGTTCTGTCTCTCCTTTTTTTTTTTTTTTTATTTCTTATTTTTAGTATAGTTCTTAGCACTTGTTATCATTGGTGGATTTGTTTTTTTGGTTTGGTTGCTCTCTTCTTTCTTTCTTTTTTTTTATTACTTTAAAAAATTTTTTAATAATTATTTTCTATTTTTTATTTTAATAACTTTTTATTTTATTTTATTTTACTTTACTTCTCTTTCTTTCTTTCTTTCTTTTTTTTTCTCCCTTTTATTCAGAGCCATGTGGATGACAGGCTTTTGGTGCTCCAGCCAGACGTCAGGGCTGTGCCTCAGAGGTGGGAGAGCCAAGTTCAGGACATTGGTCGACAAGACACCTCCCAGGTCCACATAATATTAAACGGCGAAAATCTCCCAGAGATCTCCTTCTCAATGCCAAGACCCAGCTCCACTCAATCACCAGCAAGCTACAGTGCTGGACACCCTATGACAAACAACTAGCAAGACAGGAACACAACCCCATCCATTAGCAGAGAGGCTGCCTAAAATCATAATAAGGCCACAGACACCCCAAAACACACCACCAGACGTGGACCTGCCCACCAGAAAGACAAGATCCAGCCTCACCCACCAGAACACAGGCACTAGTCGCCTCCATCAGGAAGACTACACAACCCACTAACCAACCTTAGCCACTGGGGCAGACACCAAGAATAACGGGAATTACGAACTTGCAGCTGGCGAAAAGGAGACCACAACCACAGTAAGTTAAGCAAAATAAGAAGACAGAGAAACACACAGCAGATGAAGGAGCAAGGTAAAAACCCACCAGACCTAACAAATGAAGAGGAAATAGGCAGTCTACCTGAAAAACAATTCAGGATAACGATAGTAAAGATGATCCAAAATCTTGGAAATAGAATGGAGAAAATACAAGAAAAGTTTAACAAGGACTTAGAAGAGCTAAAGAACAAACAAACAGTGATGAAAAACACAATAAATGAAATTAAAAATTCTCTAGAAGGGATCAAAAGCAGAATAACTGAGTCGGAAGAACAGATAAGTGACCTGGAAGATAAAATAGTGGAAATAACTACTGCAGAGAAGAATAAAGAAAAAAGAATTAAAAGAATTGAGGACAGGCTCAGGGACCTCTAGGACAACATTAAAGAAACCAACATTCGAATTATACGGGTCCCAGAAGAAGAAGAGAAAAAAAAAAAGGGATTGTGAAAATATTTGAAGAGATTATAGTTGAAACTTCTCTAATATGGGAAACGAAATAGTTAATCAAGTCCAGGAAGCACAGAGAGTCCCATACAAGATAAATCCAAGGAGAAACATGCCAAGACACATATTAATCAAACTATCAAAAATTAAATACAAAGAAATATATTAAAAGCAGCAAGGGAAAAACAACAAATAACACACAAGGGAATACCCATAAGGATAACAGCTGATCTTTCAGCAGAAACTCTGCAAGCCAGAAGGGAGTGTCAGGACATACAAAAAGTGATGAAGGGGAAAAACCTACATCCAAGATTACTCTACCCAGCAAGGATCTCATTCACATTTGATGGAGAAATTAAAACCTTTACAGACAAGCAAAAGCTAAGAGAATTAAGCACCACCAGACCAGCTTTACAACAAATGCTAAAGGAACTTCTCTAGGCAGGAAACACAAGAGATGGAAAAGACCTACAATAACAAACCCAAAACAATTAAGAAAATGGTAATAGGAACATACATATCTATAATTACCTTAAATGTAAATGGATTAAATGCTCCAACCAAAAGACATAGACTGGCTGAATGGATACAAAAACAAGACCCGTATATATGCTGTCTACAAGAGACCCACTTCAGACCTAGGGACACATACAGACTGAAAGTGAGGGGATGGAAAAAGATATTCCATGCAAATGGAAATCAAAAGAAAACTGGATTAGCAATTCTCATATCAGACAAAATAGAATTTAAAACAAAGACTCTTACAAGACAAAGAAGGACACTACATAATGATCAAGGGATCAATCAAAGAAGAAGATATAACAATTGTAAATATTTATGCACCCAACATAGGAGCACCTCAGTATATAAGGCAAATACTAACAGCCATAAAAGGGGAAATTGACAATAACACAATCATAGTAGGGGACCTTAACACCCCACTTTCACCAATGGACAGATCATCCAAAATGAAAATAAATAAGGAAACACAAGGTTTAAATGATGCATTAAACATGATGGACTTAATTGATATTTATAGGACATTCCATCCACAACGAAAGAATACACTTTTATCTCAAGTGATCATGGAACATCTTCCAGGATAGATCATATCTTGTGTCACAAATCAAGCCTTGGTACATTTAAGAAAACTGAAATCGTATCAAGTATCTTTTCCAACCACAATGCTATGAGACTAGATACCAATTACAGGAAAAAATATGTAAAATATACAAACACATGGAGGCTAAACAATACACTACTTAATAAACAAGAGATCACTGAAGAAATAAAAGAGGAAATCAAAAAATACCTAGAAACAAATGACAATGAAAACACGATGACCCAAAACCTTTGGGATGCAGCAAAAGCAGTTCTAAGAGGGACGTTTATAGCAATACAATCCTACCTTAAGAAACAGGAAACATCTCAAATAAACAATCTAACCTTGCACCTAAAGCAATTAGAAAAGAAGAACAAAATAAACCCCAAAGTTAGCAGAAGGAAGGAAATCATAAAGATCAGATCAGAAATAAATGAAAAAGAAATGAAGGAAACGATAGCAAAGATCAATAAAACTAAAAGCTGGTTCTTTGGGAAGATAAACAAAATTGTTAAACAATTAGCCAGACTCATCAAGAAAAAAAGGGAGAAGACTCAAATCAATAGAATTAGAAATGAAAAAGGAGAAGTAACAACTGACACTGCAGAAATACAAACGATCATAAGAGATTACTACAAGCAACTCTATGCCAATAAAATGGACAACCTGTAAGAAATGGACAAATTCTTAGAAATGCACAACCTGCCGAGACTGAACCAGGAAGAAATAGAAAATATGAACAGACCAATCACAAGCACTGAAATTGAAACTGTGATTAAAAACCTTCCAACAAACAGAAGCCCAGGACCAGATGGGTTCACAGGTGAATTCTATGAAACATTTAGAGAAGAGCTAACACCTATCCTTCCCAAACTCTTCCAAAATATTGCAGAGGGAAGAACACTCCCCAACTCATTCTATGAGGCCACCATCACCCTGATACCAAAACCAGACAAAGATGTCACAAAGAAAGAAAACAACAGGCCAATATCACTGATGAACATAGATGCAAAAATCCTTAACAAAATACTAGCAAACAGAATCCAACAGCACATTAAAAGGATCATACACCATGATCAAGTGGGGTTTATTCCAGGAATGCAATGATTCTTCAATATACGCAGTCAATCAACGTGATACACCATATTAACAAATTGAAGGAGAAAAACCATATGATCATCTCAATAGATGCAGAGAAAGCTTTCGACAAAATTCAACACCCATTTATGATAAAAGCCCTGCAGAAAGTAGGCATAGAGGGAACTTTCCTCAACATAATAAAGGCCATATATGACAAACCCACAGCCAACATCGTCCTCAATGGTGAAAAACTGAAACCATTTCCACTAAGATCAGGAACAAGACAAGGTTGCCCACTCTCACCACTATTATTCAACATAGTTTTGGAAGTTTTAGCCACAACAATCAGAGAAGAAAAAGAAATAAAAGGAATCCAAATCGGAAAAGAAGAAGTAAAGCTGTCACTGTTTGCAGATGACATGATACTATACATAGAGAATCCTAAATATGCTCCCAGAAAACTCCTAGAGCTAATCAATGAATTTGGTAAAGTAGCAGGATACAAAATTAATGCACAGAAATCTCTTGCATTCCTATACACTAATAATGAAAAATATGAAAGTGAAATTAAGAAAACACTCCCGTTTACCATTGCAACAAAAAGAATAAAATATCTAGGAATAAACCTACCTAAGGAGACAAAAGACCTGTATGCAGAAAATTATAAGACACTGATGAAAGAAATTAAAGATGATACAAACAGATGGAGAGATATACCATGTTCTTGGATTGGAAGAATCAACGTTGTGAAAATGACTATATAACCGAATGCAATCTACAGTTTCAGTGCAATCCCTATCAAACTACCACTGGTATTTTTCACAGAACTAGAACAAAAAATTTCACAATTTGTATGGAAACACAAAAGACCCCGAATAGCCAAAGCAATCTTGAAAAAGAAAAATGGAGCTGGAGGAATCAGGCTCCCTGACATTAGACTATACTACAAAGCTATGGTAATCAAGACAGTATGGTACTGGCCCAAAAACAGAAATACAGATCAATGGAACAGGATAGAAAGCCCAGAGATAAACCCAAGTACATATGGTCATCTTATCTTTGATACAGGAGGCAAGACTATACAGTGAAGAAAAGACAGTCTCTTCAATAAGTGGTGCTGGGAAAACTGGACATCTACATGTAAAATAATGAAATTAGAACACTACCTAACACCATACACAAAAATAAACTCAAAATGGATTAAAGACCTAAATATAAGGCCGGACACTTTCAAACTCTTAGAGGAAAACATAGGCAGAACACGCTATTACATAGATCACAGCAAGATCCTTTTTGACCCAGCTCCTTGTGAAATGGAAATAAAAACAAAAATAAACAAATGGGACCTAATGAAACTTAAAAGCTTTTGCACGGCAAAGGAAACCATAAACAAGATGAAAAGACAACCCTCAGAACGAGAGAAAATATTTGCCAATGAAGCAACTGACAAAGGATTAATCTCCAAAATTTACAAGCAGCTCATGCAGCTCAGTATCAAAAAACAAACAACCCAATCCAAAAATGGGCAGAAGACCTAAATAGACATTTCTCCAAAGAAGATATACAGATTGCCAACAAACACGTGAAAGAAATCTCAACATCATTAATCATTAGAGAAATGCAAATCAAAACTACAATGAGATATCCTCTCACACTGGTCAGAATGGCCATGATCAAAAACTCTACAATAAATGCTGGAGGGGCTGTGGAGAAAACAAACCCTCTTGCACTGTTGGTGGGAATGTACTTTGATACAGCCACTATGGAGAACAGTATGGAGGTTCCTTAAAAAGCTAAAAATAGGACTACCGTATGACCCAGCAATCCCACTACTGGGCATATACCCTGAGAAAACCATAATTCAAAAAGAGTCATGTACCACAATGTTTATTGCAGCTCTGTTTACAATAGTCAGGACATGGAAGCAACTTAAGTGTCCATCAACAGATGAATGGATAAATAAAATGTGGCATATATATACAATGGAATATTACTCACCCATAAAAAGAAACGAAATTGAGTCATTTGTAGTGAGGTGGATGGACCTAGAGTCTGTCATACAGAGTGAAGTAAGTCAGAAAGAGAAAAACAAATACTGTGTGCTAACACATATATATGGAATCTAAAAAAACAAAAACAAAAATGGTCATGAAGAACCTAGGGGCAAGACGGGAATAAAGACACAGACCTACTAGAGAATGGACTTGAGGACACAGGGAGGGGGAAGTGTAAGCTGGGACAAAGTGAGAGAGTGGCATGGACATATATGCATTACCCAATGTAAAATAGATAGCTAGTGGGAAGCAGCCGCATAGCACAGGGAGATCAGCTCAGTGCTTTGTGACCACCTAGAGGGGTGGGATAGGGAGGGTGGGAGGGAGGGAGATGCAAGAGGGAAGAGGTATGGGGATATATGTGTATGTATAACTGATTCACTTTGTTATAAAGCAGAAACTAACACACCACTGTAAAGCAATCATACTCCAATAAAGATGTTAAAATAAATGAATAAATGAAAATTAATAAATAAGACAATTGACATACTCACATTTTTTAAATTTACCAACAGAAAAATATGTATAATTCTTAAGTACACATGAAACATTTATTCAGATGAATGCATAAAGAAATGCGGTATATCCATACAATGGAATATTATTCAGCCTTTACAAAGAAGGAAATCCTGCAATTTGCAACAACATGAATAAATCCTGGAAGACATTATGCTTAGTGAGAGAAGCTAATTACAGAAGGACAAATGTTGCATGATTCCACTTATATGAAGTATCTAAAATAGTCAAATACATAGAAGCAGAGAATCAGATGGTAGTTGCCAGGGACAGAAGAAGGGAGAAATGGGAAATTGTCTTCTAATGGATATATAAATTTTCTGTTAGCAAGATGAATAAGTTTTAGAGATCTGCTGTATAATATAGTACCTATAGTTAACAGTATGGTATTGTGCACTTTATGCTAAGAGGATAGATCTCATGTTAAGTGTTCTTACCAAACAAAAACACACACATAGCAACACAGGAACTATTTGGAGGTGAAGGATATATTTAGTACCCTGGCTGTGGTGGTGGTACCATGGATGCATGGATGCATGTCCGAACTCATCAAGATGTCTACTTTAAATTTGTGCAGTTTTTTGTACATCAGTTATACCTCGATAATGCTAAAAAGATGACATGTCCCTTAGAGGACATTTGGAAATGTCTGAAGATATTGATATATTGGTTATTACAACTGGGGAGGTGTTACTGGCATCTAGTGAGTAGAGGTCAGTGATGCTGCTAAAAATCCTACAGTGCAGTGGACAACAGTCCATAACAAAGATTTATCCAGCCCAAATTGTCAATACTGCAAAACTTGAGAAATTTTTAGATGAGGGGTTCTTAAAATTAAATGTGCATCCAAATAACTTAAAAGGCTTATTAAAACACAGCATTCTAGTTCCCATTCCAGGATTTCCTGATTCAATAGGTCTAGAGTAGGGCCTCAAAATGTCTTTGTGTAACAAGCTCACAGGTACTACTGCTGCTGCTGATTCATAGTCCACACTCCAAGAAACATACTAATCAGGGCCCTGGCCTGTAGCTGAGGGTGCAGTGAAGCATAGAAAAGCATGCCTACCCTATAAGATGAGCTGGAGTTTAATGCATCCTGGAGAAATAACCAGCTGTGCCAATGCAGAGGAGAAAAAACTATGTTTTCAGTCATTTCCTACCCTGCCCAAATCCTAAAGTCAATATTGTCCTAAAATGTCCAGGTGGCAGAACGGCTTCCAGTACCACTGGCTTCTCCAAAACTTCCGCTGACTCTGACTTCCCTTTCTAAGTCCAACAAAAAATATACTCAAATTCTCACCCTCTGATGTTTTAACTAAAATGAGTTTGGATTTTTTAAAATGGAGTTTCTATAAAACTATGGAATAAGCAAAAGAATGAATAAGTGTAAATGAAAGTCAAAGATATAATTGAATTGATAAAGCACAGATATCAAAGATTCTGAGAGCAAGAACAGCCCTCTTGACTCATTTGCTTGAATATTTAACAACCCACCTGCACTATTACCCCTCACCCATCCTGCCTTTCATTCATTCTCACTGAAATATGAGGAACAAGATCCTTTATGGATGAGTTTTTATAGGTAAACTATAGTTACAGTATGGGCACAAGTGGTTTTCTCCAGAGGAGTTCAGGGCAGAAACAAGGAGAGCATGATATGTTTTTCTATGTGAGAATATTTTAGTAAGAGGAAAATCTAGAATATCGAAAGAGGAAAAAAGAAGGAAGGAGATGATTTTGGAAAAAAGACCACTAATGTGGCAGTTATATCAACTCACATTATTTTACTAAACAACTACATATGCAAGTAAGAGATCTTGCCTGGGATCCACCTAGAGCTAGCCCTTCTCTCAAGGAACTTATAAGTAGAAGGAAACGAAAAACAAAAAGAACTGCAATGTTGCGGGTACAGAATAAAGTGGACCTCAGCATAACACCAGTCGAGGGAGGGTTACTTCCACTGCAGCACTATGGAAGGCTTCCTGGAGAAAGAAGCTGCTCAGCTGATGCTCACGGTTAGAAAATCATCCCAGCAGAGACAGAGAAATTATGTTAAAAATACTCAGCATCTCTGCAAATACAATTACCTCAACATAATTATAGTTAGCTCACTTTGACAAATGATATTTCAGTAGAAGGAGAAAAAAAAGTTTTAAAGTAAGAAGCCAAAATGATGTCACTGTTAAGTCATGTACATCATTTCATTTATTCCGAGGTACATTCTTTCTCACGTCTCACATCCAAGAAATCTGAGTGGATCCTACTACTGATATTGTCTCATAATAAACGTATGATTTTTATTTATTTTTCCGCTGGTATATAAATTATGATTTATCTTACAACCTATAGGAACTCTGATTTGATCAAATCTGATGATTATTTGATGGAAGATGATGAAATTGACTCCTGGGCTGACAGCTTGAGCTTCTGGGCTCCTGGATACTTATTCCAAATGGAAAAGGAGACATGGTGAGGGCTCACAAGATAGTCTGATATGACCTGTTAAGAACACAAGCAGTCAGACAGAGAAGGACAAATATCATATGATATCACTTATGTGTGGAATCTAAATAAATGGTACAAGTAAACTTATTTACAAAACAGAAATAGAGTTACAGATGTAGACAACAATCTTATGGTTACTAGGGGGAAAGGGAGGGAGGGATAAATTGGGAGACTGAGATTGACATATACACACTATTATATATAAAATAAGGACTTACTATATACAACAGAGAATTCTACACAATATTCTGTAATGACCTACATGGGAAAAGGATCAAAAAAAGAGTGGATATATATATATATATATATATATATATATATATATATATATATATATATATATGACAGATTCACTTTGCTGTACAGCAGAAAGTAAAACAACATTGTAAATCAACTATACTCCAATAAAAATTTTAAAAATAAAATAAAATTTTAAAAAAGAACAGGAGCAAAAAAACATCGTTCTACATAAGAGATATTTTTACACCCATGTCCGTAGCAGCATTATTCACAATAGCCAAAAGGTGGAATCAACCCAAGTTCCCATTGGCAGATGAATGGATAAACAAAATGTGTTATACAGTCTTCAAAAGGAGAGAAATTCTAATATATACCACCACATGAATGAATTATAAGGACATTATGCTAAGTGGAATAACCAGTCACAAAAAGACAAATAGTGATGATTCCACTTATATGAGGTAACTAGACTAGTGAGATTCATATAGACAGAAAGTAGCATGGTGGTTGCCAGGACCTGGGGGGACAAGGAATGGGGAATGTGGTCTAACAAGTATACAGTTTTAGTTTTTCAAGATGAAAAGAGTTCTAGAGATTGGTTCACAAAATGTGAATGTACGTACTACTACTAAACTGTACGTTTAAAAATGGCTAACATGGTTAAGTTTTATGTCATGCATATATTACAATTTTTAAAAAATAGATTTACATAAAGATGTGAGTTGGGAAGAAAGGGGAAAGGTTCTGGTGGAAACATTGAGGCTAAAGGGATGTAATATAAAATTAACGGAAAGAGTGAGAGGATGGACAAAAAAGAAAGATTAAAAAGGAAAACTCACCAGTGCCTCAAAAACCATAATGCAAGACATAACAAAAGGACCAAGGAGGGCACTGATATTGCCAAAAATATCAAGCTGAGGGAGGGGAGGTGTTCTGACAATTGAGAGAAGACACAGGGATGTCATTTCAAACACATTCTCTAGTTCTCCTGGCTTTGTTACCCACCTGAGTGTCAGCACCACCATTACCTGCTTCTGATGCATGGGCATCTGTGATTCTCTCTCTCATATTCCCGGGCATGATCTATTCACAGGCACCCTTTGTCTCTCCCTCTTGCCCCATCCCACCCAGTCTATAGGTCGTTCATTCTTACCTCTTCTATACCTTAGATGATCTATTTTCATTCCTCTTGGAACTGTAGTCCCAAGGAATAAATCTCAATCTTCCCCTCTCCTTTCCTCCCTCTCTCCCTCAAGACATCTCCTTGCTGAGTGCCAGACTGCTCCCGCTCGCCCCTCATCCACGTCACCCACACGGGTTTCGGGTAGAATCCTGAGACACGGCACACCAGCAGCAGACGGCCAGGCCCAGGACTGGGGCCACTGGACAGCCAGGCCTCAGGCTTCACTGGGGCAGGAAGGGGTAGGAAGTCTGTCAGGTTATGACTCTAATCTAGAGGATAGGAACTCAGAAACTCACAAGTTTGGACAGTGACCTCTTCTACTCCTTTGGAAACCAAATAATTTATTGATTAAGCCCCTCCCTTAGATACCTCCTACTCTTGAATTTAAAGAAAGTGGTGGGAAGTGAAATAGAAAAGTTCTGGGGAGAGAATAGGACTAACCTTGCCTCTGCAGTTCCACCTTCCCTGCATCGAGGACACCCAGGAAGTATCGAGGGCAGGTTTCTGAGAGGAGCATCACTATGGTACCCCAGATCAATGGTACTGAGTAATGAGTGTGCAAAACCACTGCTCCTTGCTGCTGCCCGCTGGTGCAGGCACACATGAATGATTCTTTATTTTCATGAAATTCAGTCCTCCTAAAGCTCCCCTCAAGAAGCTTCCTATGGACTTCTCAGAAACGCAGCTCACAGCCTACTATGCCCTGGATCACAAAGGGGTCTAGATACAACAAAAACAGAGACAAAGTTATTAAAAAGCAAGCAAGAAAGAAAGGGATGAGGGGGCTTCCCTGGTGGCACAGTGGTTAAGAATCTGCCTGCCAATGCAGGGGACACGGGTTCGAGCCCTGGTCCGGGAAGATCCCACATGCCGCAGAGCAGCTGATCCAGTTCGCCAAAACTACTGAGCCTGCGCTCTAGAGCCCGTGAGCCACAACTACTGAGCCCATGTGTCACAACTACTGAAACCTGCATGCCTAAAGCCCATGCTCCACAACAAGAGAAGCCACCACAGTGAGAAACCCAGGCACCAGCAACGAAGAGTAGCGCCCACTCTCTGCAACTAGAGAAAGCCAGCGCTCAGCAACGAAGACCCAACACAGCCAAAAATAAAAATATATAAATACATAAATAAATAAATTTATATTTTAAAATATTGTTTAAAAAGAAAAGGATGAAGAAAGGATGTGGGGCTTTGGATTTGGGGGATGGGAGAAAGGTCTGAGATGTGAGATGACTCAAAAACCAATTGCAGTATTCAGAACCTTTTCAGAAAGAAGAGCATTGGGGAGAGGTATGCATGTCATAAATGGTGGAGATGGTCTGTTGTAAGGCTGTAGGGTGGGCATGAGGAGAGAAGGAGAGCAGCATGTGATGGAATCAGGAGTGCAGCATTCCAGGGTGAAGGGGAGAGTTACGTTGAGAGAAGGGATCAGGCAGGAGATGCTTGAGGAGACGGATTGGAGGAGGAGGAAGTCACACTTCAGTTCACTCAGGCACAGAGTGGAGAAGTGAGGGCTTTGTCCTTGGGGTTGGAGAGAAGCCAGTTATGCACAAACAAACCAGGAGATGGTTACAAAGGGGGACCTTCATTTATCACACTGGAGTGCAAGAAACAGGAAGAATCTGGGATACTTAGTGGAGGTGTGGAGTCAGAGTTGGAGACTACTCTGGAGAAGTGTGTGCATGCAGTTGGGTAAAGTGGGAGGACGGGACCAAGATCCAAGAGAGTAATAGCCTTAACCAGGAGAGAGAAAAGCCGTTGAGAATCTCCCCGGAGCAGAGGACTGTACTCACATTCAATCTGGAATTTACTGGCATAGTCCTGCACTTCCTGAGTGAATCCAATGAAGTAGGCTCGGAATAGGTCCTCCAGCTCAATCAACTCCGCATCACTGAAGTTGCCCTTGGACCAGGGCTTCAGGAAAATGGCAGTGCCCGAGTCACTGTCCCAGCCGTGAATCTGAAAATCATCCAACCAGCCTGAGCCTTGAGTTTGTGCCCAGGTGCTGTTGGCAAAGGTCGAAATCTGGATAACATGGTAAGAGGTTGGCCCCTGAAAGGCTGTGGGTGGTGGAAGCATAAGAAGAGTGAGGAGGAAGAGAGAATCAGGATGAAATGATAAAGAACCCAGAGTCTGAACAACAACACAGAGCTTAAGACATTTGCCTGCCCCAAGGCTTCTAGCTCCATCCCCAACCTCCAGAACTGGGGGAGAGGGCTGGAGACAGGAGGGCCCTGACCCTTAGTGATAGGTGCAGCATGCTTTCATCCAGATCCCCTGCACCTGTTCTGGGAACTGCCAGAGTTACTCTTACCGTCTTCATTGTCACCACCTGGGACGACAACTGCTAGCAATAGAAGTAGCAGAAGCAGCATTTCATTGGGAAGTAGAACTTCTGACTCTCAGAGCTGGTGTTTGATCTCTAATTTCAGCAAACCTTTTTCTCAATACTCTATAATGATTTCCTCTGTCTTCCAACTGACAAATCTCTTCCTCACCCACACCCACACCCGCACGTCACAGAAATACTGTGTCTTCCACAGCTCTGTGCTCCCACTCTGCCTCTCATTTCCACTCCAGCCCTTGACTTGTAGATTTTTTTTAATGTCTCTGGCTTCCGGCTGTTCTCCTTGACCTCAGCTTCCTTCATATTTATTACCTTGGAAAAGCTCCCGTGTGATATTAAAAGGTTATTTCACCTCCCCAATCCTTTATTTCCACATCTGTTAAATAAGAGGGTAATATTCAACAATTGCTCTGCTTCCAGTCTCTTTTAATCTAGAAGAATTCCTTTGGTTTATACATCCAGCTCGACCTCCCTCTTCACTGCCCCTTTCCTCTGGCACTTTGTCATGACCTCTTCCCAGTGTTCTCAATGGCCCCTCTTTCTTATCTCATCCCTCTTAACTTTTCTCTCTAACCCACATTAATGGTTGCTGAGTGTGGTTTTGTGTTGACAATCATTTACATGCATGCAAAGCATTTAAATCACTGCTTTAGTGTATTTGGTTCTGGAAACCAAATGCCGGAATTAAATATGACAAATACTGCAGTTTATATTCCGAGAAAAGTTCTCTCATACCATAGCTATTTTTGAGGTTGAAAATTACATTCTACTGAAACTGAGCAGGACACTGTGATACCCTCCTGAGCACAAAATCCTTTTCGTCCCATGTTTCTTGTTTGTAGAAAATAGGCTTCATTCAGCCTCCTTTACCTTCCCAGAGTTCCAAAAGGCAGATTCAAATCGTTGCTAATCAGGGAAGGGAAGGAATGAAGAAAAAGGAGGAGCAGCCAAGAAACAATAGAGCAGCCCTGGGGAAGTGTCCTGGTTCCACCTCAAAGAATATACATAACAATATCTTTGACTTCTTCTGCAGGAAATAAGGCCACCACCCCAGGTGGAGGATGGCAACTTCAGGCTGAGTACAAGATTCTTGGAACACTGCCCTGCTACCTCACAACCAAACAGAAGAAAGTCACACACCCTGCATCCCTCCCCCCAGATTTTGCCTATAAAACTTTTGCTCAACCAAAGTTTGCCCATTTTTGGCAGGCCAGTCAACCCTTAATGCTTCAGGGCTCTGATCAGAAACCTAGGTCCAGACCAGAGAAATGATGGCAAGTAGGCATGGTTTGCTATAGAAAGACAGCATGGATGTTCAGAAACAAGGAAGGGATCTTCTTGTTGATGTAAAAAACAGGGTAAATGGTATGAAGAGAGGAAGGAATCTTACTGTTTGGGTTGCTTCTGGACCCACATTGAGTTTAAATGATGGAAGTTTATTGAATAGCTAGATCACTTCCAAATAAAATAAGATACTGAAACATTAATAACAAACATTGGTTTCCCTTTGCAGAGAAAATAAGGGACAATTGATGAATATGTTTGGTGCCACCCTGAGATATTCTCTATAAGAAAGCACATTTTGAGAAATTATTGTTGGTATTTATGTTTAGCAATCTACAGAATGCTAATATGAAAGACAGTTCATAATTGCTTACTTGTTAGTTTTCACTAGAAATTAAGGTTTTTAGAGTTGAGGATTCTAATTTAAACATGTAATTAAAGCTACTAAATAAGGGAAATATTTCAGTGTGCCAAGAAAGGAAGATTCATGTTTTCAATAAAAGAAGGTATGAGGAATGGAACTGCATTTTGTTAAAGGGAAAAAGGGCAATTTTCTCCTACAGCTGGTGGTTTCTGAATGGAAAAGAAAATAAGGGACAAGGTGATATGGATACAGAAATTTGTAGAATGTTTGTGAAAGGGAATACTGAGAAGAGCTGTGAATCTCAGGTTTCTCTAAGATTGGATTAAATTTAGTTGGGTAAATGGATTTTGTTGTAAGTGGGCTATTTGGATTTGGTTTCTCTGTTAAGATAACAAAGTTTTCTTGGAATGCTGCTTTTGATAACAAATTGTGTGAATTTCTTTGCCTTTAAGTGATCTGTATTTGCTTTTGAAATCTTTTCACTTTGGTTAAGTGAATAAGTATTGTCTGCCAGATTCTAAAAGTTTGACCTCCAGCTACTTTTGAGATGCTTCAAAGTAGCCCTGAGGCATCTCAGAGAAATATTAAATTAACTATGATTACCTGGTATGTTAAATTACAGGGAAAGCATTGTCAAATGAATGATAAGCCTTCTCAGGTTATACTGTATGGATAAATGTTATTAATACAGATATTCTAAAAATTACATGAAATTCCTAAGAATCTGGTATGTCCTGATAAAATGTTACCAGTCATAATTCTGGTTATTGTAACCAAGTTTCTTTACTGATTACATCATAATCAGGTGTTTAACCATGACTTTTAAATCTTTCTGTCATTTAAAGACAGTTATTGTTGTACTCTGATGCTTTTGCCAAAGTGCTTTATCTTCAAGAAGATTCATAGGAAGGAAATTTTGACAAGTACAAGTCTCTGATAAATTTCAGATTATACCACTGAACTGGGTAAGAAATTAAAGAATCCTGATGGAAAACCTGGTGGCTTCATAAAAAGTTAACAAAAGGATTAGTTACTGAGTGAACTGGTGAATATAGTTATAATGTTTATGGGTTTTTGTCTGGAATATTACTGGTTTTGATCTATGTTTTCCAGATATAGGGAAGCCCTTCCCTTCAAGCTACTATGACTTAACAGCAATTGGGTAAATTACACCTCTGTGGATAGAATTGAAATGCTATTCTTTTCTCTCTGCCTGGTCTCTCCAGAAATAGGAGAGTCTTGGGTTCTGAGGAGGCTTATCAAGTGAATGGGAAAAACTATCTCCTGGCATGTGCAAGAATTTTGATATTTTGGAGACCTCTAGAAAAGAGAAGTCCACTGAGGCAGAATCTGATGGCAGGCCTTTGGCATGGATTTCCTGGCCTTGAGAGGCCTTTGTGGGAATTCAGTCTGAGACTCCTGAGTAGTTCCACCAAAGCCAGTGTGGAGGAGCCTATGTGGTCAATAGACTGGACTTATTTTGGAAACAAATTAGTCTTGATTTGGCTGTGTTTGTTGGAGATGAGGGTAGGGAGAAAAATAATATGTTTCAATAGATATTAAATTCTAGTTCTCTTAAAGCTATTGTGTTAAGCACACTTTTGCCTTAATATTCAGGAGGACAAGAAAATTACCTAGTAGAGTTATCACAGAGTATAACTACTCATGATGTATGACACTGCTTGCTTTAAGTCTATTGCTAAAAGCACATGTACAAATGCTTGTGTGACAAATGGGTGTAATAGATAAAATATATATGGCCTCTAAAATGTTTCCCTATTAACATACCTCTGAGATTGTTCACAATATCTGATCAGTTTTCCCCCAATGTGGATAACTAGGCAAATATAAAGGAGGCCTAAGACCCCAGCTGCTGGCTGGGGCAAGCAGCTGACTCACCCCAGCATTGAGGAATGGATATTTTGATCATCAAAGTTTTCTACTGAAAGACTTACAATCAAAAGTTAAAATGATGGAAGAATCTGCACACATTGAAGTATGGGGAAGTCATTCTGGCTTATATATGGTTTAACTTAAACTTTACTGACCAAAGTGGCCTGTTTTGTGACCTTTCAGACATGCATTGTACACCTACTTTGGCCATTGAGGATAAAAGTGCATTTGAAAGTCAAAATAGAGTAACCATGGTTCAGACATCCAAGGTAATACTAGGTGGCCATTGTGGATGTGACCTCAGATATGTTCCTGGGTTGCTGAATTTTCTCAGCTGTGTCAGACTAGGGGACACCACTAGCCATTCTCAAAGCAGTGTCTGCTGGCAGCTAGTAGCTGCAACTTTACATTTTCAAGGTTTCCTCTTGTAACAATTAAATTTTTAGACAATAAGATTCTGTAGATCAGATGTTGGCAGAAAAAAAGGAGACTGTGTAGTGGCCAATAGCTCCTATTGTGTATATGTTAATACAACATCAGAAGTTAAAACCTACTTAAATAAAAGACTGGCTATCTGGCTACAAGTCTCCCCAAGGTGCTGGGTCCAGACTAGGTTTCAGGTTTATTCTCCTGATTTCCTCAGGGAATGAGATCTGTTTTCTCTCTTAAAGTTAGTTTGAATTGGGTCTGTTGCACCAAACTGGTGGGCCAAGGGATTGAGGTCTTAATCATACCAAACTCAAATCCAGGACTTGGAACTCAGGGATATTTATAATTTGGTGTCCCTTCCCCAAACTGAGGCAGGACCACACCCTATTTCAGCAGGAAGTACCCAGAGTGGTTGTCCTCATGTTCTCTGAAAGATTTGGGGAAGGTTGAAAGACAAGGTGGGATTGAAACCAAGTCCCCCTACACCTGAGTTCCTCTGCTGAGTTTATGATTAACCTCTATACCCAATATGTTATTCCCTTTCTTACCCAACACCTGTTCTCTTCAAGATTGAGAAGTATCAAAGAAAAGGGGGATTGAAACTGAGCAGGACCCTGGGCCTCCTGGGCATGAAAGCCTTTCTGGCCCCCATTTCTTGTTTGTAGAAGTTACGTTTCATTCAGCTCCTTGACCCTCGATGAATTCCAGAAAGCAGATTCAAACAGTTGTTAATCAGGGAAAGGATAGAATTCAGAAACAAAGGAGGAGCAAGCAAGAAACAATAGGGCAGCCTTGGGAAAGTGTCCTGGTTCTGCCTCAAGTAATATACATAAAAATATCTTTAAGTTCTTCTGCAAGGCCCCCACCCCAGGTGGAGGATGGCAACTTCAGACTGAGCACAAGATTCCTGGAACACTGCCCTGTTACCTCACCACTGAACAGAAGAAAGTCACACACCCTGCACCCCAAATTTTGCCTATAAAAACTTTCCCCCAAAAACCATCAGGTAGTTGGGGTTTTTCAGCATGAGCCACCCATTCTCCTTGCTTGGCCCTGCATAAATCTTTCTCTGCTCCGAACTCTGACGTTTCAGTTTGTTCGGCCTCACTGTGCATCAGGCACACAAACTTGTGTTCTGTAACACTACTGGTATATGACCTTCTTTTCAGTAGTTCTTGACCTTTGGAGCTGCCACTACTGGCAGAGAGTTCTTAAAACATTTGGAATTTCCTAACTTTTGAAAGCAATCAAGATATCTTTTGTTAGTTAATGAAGTGACTTTGGAAAACCCCTATATAACCTAAGGGTGGGTGCTGGTTGTCAGTGGAGACAATCATGTGATTGGAGGGTTGGAACTTCCAGTCCCACCCTCTGACATCCAGGGAGGTAAGAGGGATTAGCAGTTGAATTTAACCCTATAGCCAATGATTTGATCACTTTACCTATGTAATAAAGTCTCCAAAAATAACCCAAAAGAATGGTGCTTTAAGAGCTTTCAGTTTGGTGAACACATTGAGGTCAGGAGAACAGCAGGCTTAGAGTGGCATGGAAGCGCCACCACCTTACCCCATTTTTTGCCCTTTGCATCTCATCCATCTAGCTCTTAACTATCCTTTTATAATAGGTGATCTAATAAGTAAATGTTTCTCTAAATTCTGTAAGCCAGTCTAGAAAATTAATCAAATCTAAGAAGGAGGTCATGGGAACCTCCAATCTATTTGTGACTGGCAAGCCTGATTGCCCCCCACAGTCTTGTAGGTCTGAACCCTTAAACTGTGGAATCTGATGCTATATCCAGGTAGATAGTGTCAGAATTGAATTGAATTATGACACCCAAGCTGGTCCAAAGTGTTGCTTCTTGGATGTGTGGGGAAACCCCTTCCCTCACACATTGGAACTGGGTGATCAGAGTCCTTATATCACAACAGAATAAATGCAAAGAGAGTAGAAGGAAGGAGATAATAAAGAAAATGATATGATCATAGAAATAATCAACGACTCAAAACACAGTTTTTGAAAAAATTATAAAATTGATACTCTCCTGTCAAGATCAGAGAGAGAAAACAAAGAAGAGAGAGAGAACCGATTTCTAAGATCTGGTTAAAAAAGGCAGGGTACATAATTATGAACCCTATAGACATTAACATGATAAAAAGAAGATATGCACAAGCCAACAGTAAATTAGAAATCTGAACAACTTGGACAAATCCTTTAAAAACATAACTTACCAAAGAGGACACAAAGAAATAGACAATTTGAAAAGAGTTATTTTTATTTATTTATTTTTTATAAATTTATTTATTTTATTTTATTTACTTTTTTTTTGGCTACATTGGGTCTTCGTTGCTGCACGTGGACTTTTCTCTGGTTGCCGCGAGCAGGGGCTACTCTTCATTGTGGTGCACAGGCTTCTCATTGTGGTGGCTTCTCTTCTTGGGAGCACAGGCTCTAGGCATGCAGACTTCAGTAGCTGTGGCACACGGGCTCAGTAGTTGTGGCTCGTGCACTCTAGAGAGCAGGCTCAGTAGTTGTGGCGTACGGGCTTAGTTGCTCCGCGGCATGTGGGATCTTCCTGGACCAGGGCTTTTACCTGTATCTCCTGCATTGGCAGGCAGATTCGTAACCACTGTGTCACCAGGAGAGCCCCATTACTTTTATTTTTAAAAATTAACTGTGAAATTTAAAACTCCCTCCCCCCCAAAAAACTCCCAACACATAAGTCTTCACTACTGAATTTTACCAAATATTTATTTTAAAAATAAATATATAACAGAAACTCTCCCAGAGAATAAAAACAGAGGAAAGATTTCTTGACTTGTTTTAGAAGGTTAAAAACCCTCAAAATACCAAAGAAATTATAAGAACTAAAAAACATTATAAACAAAATATTAGCAAACTGAATCCACATAATACTTTATGAACAAGACAGATAAATGGCAGAAACACAATTTTGTTTTACCATTTGAGAGTCAATAAGTGTGACTCACAACATTAAAAGGAAAAAAAAATATGTAAAAGATTTTGTCATTTCATTATAAGCCCTAATGAAATTCAGTAGCCATCCATAATAATAATGATAATAAAAAACATTTAGCAACTTTGAAAGTGTTCTTAATCTAATAAAAAGTATACATGAAACACTTGCAGCAATTATCATAGCTAATATTAACTCTTGAATAATTCTTATCCAATACAAGTAAAAAGATAAGAATGCCAGATGTCAATTCTATTCAACAGTGTACTGCTGTTCATAACAAGTGCCATTGGGCAAGAAAATGCAATAAAAGAGATCATAAGGATTGAAAAGAAACAACTGGAATTTTCATACCTAGAGCTGTCATGATAGTATGCATAGAAAACCCAAAAGGACCTACAGATAAAATATTAAACTTAATAAGTTAATTTAACACAGATACTGGAAACAAGGACAAAATATTTTTTAACATATTCCTATAGATTAGCAAAAAACCACACAAACACATACACATGCACACAAACTCTCATATAAAAAGAGTTGAAAAGCCCTTATATTCTGAGACTGAAGATCTGTTTTTGAAAGTCAATCATCCAGAGGTCATAGTTAAAGTCATGGGTAAATTAAGGTTTTCCAAGGTAAGGACACAGAGGAAAATTACAAGTCCAAGAAACCACCTTTGAGGGATGATGACTTGGGGGAGGAAAGAGAATAAGAAGAGTAAAGAAAACAAGAAAGATAATAACAATGTGGAAAAGCTGTTACAAGACATCAGAAAGCATAGTAATATCAGAATTTTTAAGCAACTAAATATTCTAACTCAGTTCTTTTAAAAGGAAGAATGAAATCTGTTGTGCTCATATAACTAAAATATCCAGAGGTAGGTCAGTCTCCACATGTGGTCTTTGGCTCTGTCATCATTCTGTTCTATTTGTGAACTTCATTCCTGGGCCAGCTTTACCTGTGGAACAAAATTCTATAGCAACTTGGAGTTTTGAAGGCATCATACCCCTGAGACAGAGTCCCTCCTTCCTCAACCACCAATTATAAACTATTGCTTTATTTAAGTGGGATCACCAATTATTCCAACTAAGTGCTGAGGTGGGAGGTGAAATTCTGTTCATTATCTTAGACCTTGGTTCTCATCTGGGGTCAATTTTGCCCCTGAGGGACATTTGGAAATGTCTGAAGATATATTTGGTTATTGTAACTGGGGAGGTACTACTGGCATCCAGTGAGTAGTGGCCAGGGATGCTGCTAAAAATCCTGCAGTGCATTGAACAACCTTCCATAACAAAGAATTATGCATCCCAAAGTGTCAACAGTCCAAAGCCTGAGAAATCTTTACACAAGAGTTTCTTAAAATTAAATGTTCATCTGAATAACCTAAAAGGCTAATTAAAACACAGCATTCTAGTTCCCATTCCAGGATTTTCTGATTCAGTAAGTCTAGAGTGGGGCCTGAAAATGTCTTCATCTAACAAGCTCACAGGTACTACTCCTGCTGGTGGTCCATAGTCAACACTCCAAGAAACATTCTAATCAGGGTCCTGGCCTGTAGCTGAGGGAGCAGTGAAGCATAGGACAGCATGTCGGCTCTATAAGATGAGTTGGAGTTTAATGCATCCTGGAGAAATAACCAGCTGTGTTAATGCAGAGAGAAAAAAACTATGTCTTCAGTCATTTCCTACCCTGCCCAAATCCTAAAGTCCACGTTGTTCTAAAATGTCCAGGTGGGAGAACCGCTTCTAGTACTCCTGGCTTCTGAAAAATTCCACTTGCTCTGACCTCCCTTCCTAAATCCTTCAAAAAATATACCCAGACCTTGCCTGCGCCCGCCTGGAGCCAGCGGTCCTCCACGCACCCCGCATCCAGTGAGATGCGCTGCACACCGGCAGAGTGGACATGGGCAGAGAGATGGTGGCCAGGCTCAGACTGGGGCTGCTGCTTCTGACACTGCTCTTACCTACGCAGATTTATTCAAATCAAACAACTGTTGTAACACCTTCAAGTAACTCCTCCCAGCATACCTCAGCTGCCCCCAATCCAGCGAACGCCACCACCAAAGCAAATGACTGTGCTCTGCAGTCAACAGCCAGTCTCTTGGAGAGCTCAGTCTCCCTTCTACATCTCTACTGTTAAGAGACTCAGGCCAAGAAACATCTACACTTCCCCATCCTCTAAACCCAATTCAGATGGCATCCAGACATCCAGTGTGACAAGGGAAAAAAAAAAAAAACAGGTCTTCATTGAATTAATCTGCTAGTTCCACACCTTACTTTATTGACAGAAACTGTTGAGGATCCCAAATTTGATTGGTTTGAAGAGCATGTGAAGCGTTTGACTAGATGATGAATGCTAATATTAAATCTGCTGGAGTTTCCTGTACAAGATGAAGAGAGACAACATCCAAAATTAGTTAAGAGATGTTTTCCTTAAATGTGGCTTAAGAAGTATGGACACATAAAACTCTACCTTGAAAGTGAGAATAGATTTTATCTTACTTGAGATAAAGAATGGGATGTAAAACAGAGATTCAGTTTTCATTTGGCTCATTAAATTTATAGGGCCATAAAACAATGAGGTAAAACAGAAAGCTTCTGTGATTCTATTTATATGTACATTAGAAGGAACTTCCAGGTGCTACTGTAAATCCTCAATGTGTTGTTTCAGCAGTACTAATTTAATGCTGGTGTACCCTAGAGAAAATTTTATGTTAAGCTATCACTGTTCTCTTGGGAACTGAAATCTTTCCCTTGGGGTTTGGGTTTGGCATTGCCTTTGAATTTTTATATAGTCATTGATATGTACCAGGGCAATGATGGATTGGAATCTACCCCAAATCCAAGCATAATGAGTACATTTTGCTTCTATACTTATCAACTATTCTTATTCAAAAAGAGCACTAGATTCATTTAGCTAAACAGATAACAAAGAGTAGAATTACATGGATCTCAACTAATTTCAAAATGCTTTTTTTTTTTTTTTTTTTTTTTTTTTTTTTTTTAATTTTTGTTCTCATTCACCAATTCCCTTTTTTTTTTTTTTATAGCTACTTTATTTATTTATTTATTTATTTTTTTTGTCTGTGTTGGGTCTTCGGTTCGTGCGAGGGCTTTCTCCAGTTGCGGCAAGTGGGGGCCACTCTTCATCGCGGTGCGGGAACCGCTCTTCATCGCGGTGCGCGGGCCTCTCACCATCGCAGCCCCTCCCGCTGCGGGGCACAGGCTCCAGACGCGCAGGCTCAGCAGCCGTGGCCCACGGGCCCAGCCGCTCCGCGGCATGTGGGATCTTCCCAGACCAGGGCTCGAACCCGTGTCCCCTGCATTAGCAGGCAGATTCTCAACCACTGCGCCACCAGGGAAGCCCCCAAAATGCTTTTTATTTCTGCATATGCCGAATACATTTTACAGTTTAAAAAATGATCTGTTTTGCAGGTAAGATTGACAAATCTTGAAATTAAAAAAGCAAATATGTGAAGGAGCTAAACTATAAATCAAATATATTTGGCAAGGGAAGACTGGAAGCTTGCTTACATTAAATTCAGAAAAACTTTTATACTCTTTTCTGTAAATACTTTTTTTTAAACTGAATCAGAATAGCCACATATGGAACACTTTCTGTTATCAATCAATATTTTTAGATAGTTAGAATCTGGTCCTAAGCCTAAAGTGGGTTTGATTTTGGAAAGTAAATCTTTTCACAACTGCCTTGATGCACGGAAACCTTTTTAAAAATAGACACTCTCTACGTCTTTTGTTTGCATGATCACACACTGATTCTTAGATGTTCCAAATCTAATATGGCCACAATAGTCTTGATAACCAAAGTCATTTTTTTTTCCATCTTTAGAAATCTACACTGGAACAACCATATCCAACAGATCTCAAGCTACTATGTGTATGAATGAACCTTCTCTTTTGTTTCATACCTGAATGCTGTACATCTATTTTGGATTGTATATTGTGTTTGTGTATTTATGCTTTGGTTCATAGTAACTTCTCATGTTATGGAATTGATGTGTATTAAACACAAACAGTAAATTAAAATATATATATATTTTTTTTTAATTAAATGAGTTTGGATTTTTTTAATGAGGTTTCTAGAAAACTGTGGAATAAGCAAAAGAATCAATAAATGTAAACAAGAGTCAACAATATAACTGACTTGATAAACCACAGATATCAAAGTCCCTGAGAGCAAGAAAAGCCCTCTTGACTCTTTGCTTGAATATTTAACAACCCATCTGCACTATTATCCCTCACCCATCCTGCCTCTCATGCATTCTCACTGGAAAATGAGAAACAGGATCCTTTTCTGATTAATCTTTATATGTAAACTATAGTTATAATATGGGCAGAAGTGGTTTTCTCCAGAGGAGTTCAGGGCAGAAACAAGGAGAGTATGATATTTTTTGCTATGTGAGAATATCTCAATAAGAGGAAAATCTAGAATATCAACTAAAGAGGAAAAAAAGGAAGGAGATAATTTTGAAAAAGGAAAAAAAAAGACCATTAATGTGGCAGTTATAGCAACTTAGATTATTTTACTAAACAAATACATATGCGAGTGAGAGATCTTGCCTGGGATCCACCTAGAGGAAGCCTTTCTCTCAAGGAACTTATAAGTAGAAAGAAAAGAAAAACAAAAAGACCTGCAATGTTGTGGGTACAGAGTAATGTGGATCTCAGCATGACACCACACAAGGGAGGGTTACTTCCACTGTAGCACTAAAGAAGGCTTCCTGGAGAAAGAAGCTGCTCAGCTGGCCCTCATGGTTAGAAAATCATCCAAGCAGAGACAGAGATATTATGTTAAAATTGTTCAGCATCTCTGCAAATACAATTATCTCGGCATAATTATAGCTAGCTCACTTTAACAAATGATATTTCAGCAGAATCACAAAAAAAGAGTTCAAATAAGAAGCCAAAGGGATGTCACTGTTAAGTCATGGACATCATTTCACTTATTCCGAGGTACATTCTTTCTCACCTCACATCTATGAAATCTGAGTGGATCCTACTATTGATATTGTCTCATAATAACAATTTTTAATTATTTTTCTGCTAGTGTATAAATTATGATTTATCTTACAAACTATGGGCACTCTGATTTGTCCAAATCTGATGATTATTTGATGAAATAAGATGAGATTGACTCCTGGGCTGACAAATTGAGTTTCTGGACTCCTGGTTACTGATCCCAAATGGAAATGGAGACATGATGAGGGCTCATGAGATATTCTGATAGGACCTGTTAAGATCACAAGCAAAAAATTGTTCTACATAAGAGATATTTGTACACCATGTTCATAGCAGCATTATTCACAATAGCCAAAAGGTAGAATCAACCCAAATGTCCCTTGACAGATGAACGTATAAACAAAACAGCCTTAAAAAGGAAAGAAATTCTAATACGTGCCATCACATGATGAATTATGAGGACATTATGCTAAGTGGAATGAGCCAGTCACAAAAAGACAAATAGTGATGATTCCACTTATATGAGGTACCTAGAGTAATCAGATTCATATAGACAGAAAGTAGCATGGTGGTTGCCAGGGACTAGGGGAGCAAGGAATGGGGAATGTGGTTTAATGGGCAGAGTTTTAGTTTACAAGATAAAAAAGTTCTAGAGATGGGTTGCACAAAAAGTGAATGTACTTAATACTACTAAACTGTACGTTTAAAAATGGCTAATGCAGTAGTTTTTACGTCATGTATATTTTACCACGACTTTTTAAAAATAGATTTATCAGGACTTCCCTGGAGGCGCAGTGGATAAGACTCTGTGCTCCCAATGCAGCAGGCCTGGGTTCGATCCCTGGTCAGGGAACTGGATCCCACACGCATGCTGCAACTAAGAGTTTGTATGTCACAACTAAGGAGCCCATGAGCCGCAATTGGGGAGCCCACCTGCATCAATTAAGGAATCCACATGCTGCAACTAAGGAGCCCGCCTGCTGCAACTAAGACCCAGCACAACCAAATAAATAAATAAATATTTTTTAAAAATAGATTTACCTAAAGATGGGAGTGGGGAAGAAAGGGGAAAGGGTCTGTTGGAAATACGGAGGCTAAAGTATGTAATAGATAAAATGGAGGGAAAGAGTGAGAGGATGAACAAAAAAGAAAGATTAAAAAGGAAAACTCACCAGCGCCTCAAAAACCATAATGCAAGACATATCAAAAGGACGAAGGAGGGCACTAATATTGCCAAAAATATCAAGCTGACAGAGGTGCGGTGACCTGGCAATTGGGAGAGGACACAGGGATGTCACTTCAAACCCATTCTCTAGTTCTCCTGGCTTTGTTACCCACCTGAGTGTCAGCACCACCATTACCTGCTTCTGATGCATAGGCATCTGTGATTCTCTCTCTCATATTCCTGGATATCATATATTCACAGCCACCCTTTGTCTCTCCCTCTTACCCCATCCTACCCAGTCTATAAGTCCTTCATTCTTATCTCTTCTATACCTTAGATCATCTATTTTCATTCCTCTTGGAACTGTAGTCCCAAGGAATAAATCTCAACCTCTGTCTCTCTGTCTCTTTTTCTCTCTCTGACTCTCTGTCTCTCTCTCCTTCCCTCTCTCCATTCCTTTCTCCCCCTGTCCCTCCCTATCTCATCCATCAAATCCCTCCTTTTTCCCAGTCCCTCCCTCTGTGCCTGAGGAACATCTCCTCCCATTCCCAGCTGGGACCCATGCCTTACTCACCCCAGTAGAGGATGATGTCCTGGTCTCCTAGACTGCTGTGCTTCACTCGGCAACTCAGGCCAGTCTCCTCCCCAGCCGTCACATTCAGGGTTACTTGGAGATACCAAGTCCAGTCAACATTGGGCAAGACATCTCCTTGCTGAGTGCCAGACTGCTCCCGCTCGCCCCTCATCCACGTCACCCACACGGGTTTCGGGTAGAATCCTGAGACACGGCACACCAGCAGCAGACGGCCAGGCCCAGGACTGGGGCCACTGGACAGCCAGGCCTCGGGCTTCACTGGGGCAGGAAGAGGCAGGGAGACTGTCAGATTATGACTCTAACCTAGAGCATAGGCATTCAGAAACCCACAAGTTTGGACAGTGACCTCTTCTACTCCTATGGGAACCAAATCATTTATTGATTAAGCCCCTCTCTCCTTAGGTACCTCCTACTCTTGAATTCAAAGAAGGTGGCAGGACGTGAAATAGAAAAGTCTTGTGGAGAGAAAAGAACAAACCTTGCCTCTGTAGTTCAGTCTTCCCTGCATCAAGGACACCAAGGAGATACCGAGGGCAGGTTTCTGAGAGGAGCGTCTCTATGATACCCATGATGTCTTGGTACTGAGTGATGAGTGCACAGAACTGCTGTGCCCTGCTGCTGCCCTCTGGGGCAGGTGCACATGAATGATTCTTAATGCTCACGAAATCCAGTCCTCCTAAAGCTCCCCTCAAAAAGCTTCTTATGGACTTCCCAGAATGCAGCTCACAACCTGCTATACCCTGGATCACAAAGGGGTCTGGATACAAGGAAAAGAGGGACAAAGTTACTAAAAAGCAAACAAGAAAGAAAGGTATGGGGAGAGGATGTGGGGCTTTGGATTTGGGGGGTGGGAGAAAGGTCTGAGATGTGAGATGACTCAAAAACCAATTGCAGTATTCAGAGCCTTTTCAGAAAGAAGAGCATTGGGGAGAGGTATGCATGTCATAAATGGTGGAGATGGTCTGTTGTAAGGCTGTAGGGTGGGCATGAGGAGAGAAGGAGAGCAGCATGTGATGGAATCAGGAGTGCAGCATTTCAGGGTGAAGGGGAGAGTTACATTGAGAGAAGGGATCAGGCAGGAGATGCTTGAGGAGACGGATTGGAGGAGGAGGAAGTCACACTTCAGTTCACTCAGGCACAGAGTGGAGAAGTGAGGGCTTTGTCCTTGGGGTTGGAGAGAAGCCAGTTATGCACAAACAAACCAGGAGATGGTTACAAAGGGGGACCTTCATTTATCACACTGGAGTGCAAGAAACAGGAAGAAGCTGGGATACTTAGTGGAGGTGTGGAGTCAGAGTTGGAGACTACTCTGGAGAAGTGTGTGCATGCAGTTGGGTAAAGTGGGAGGACGGGACCAAGATCCAAGAGAGTAATAGCCTTAACCAGGAGAGAGAAAAGCCGTTGAGAATCTCCCCGGAGCAGAGGACTGTACTCACATTCAATCTGGAATTTACTGGCATAGTCCTGCACTTCCTGAGTGAATCCAATGAAGTAGGCTCGGAATAGGTCCTCCAGCTCAATCAACTCCGCATCACTGAAGTTGCCCTTGGACCAGGGCTTCAGGAAAATGGCAGTGCCCGAGTCACTATCCCAGCCGTGAATCTGAAAATCATCCAACCAGCCTGAGCCTTGAGTTTGTGCCCAGGTGCTGTTGGCAAAGGTCGAAATCTGGATAACATGGTAAGAGGTTGGCCCCTGAAAGGCTGTGGGTGGTGGAAGCATAAGAAGAGTGAGGAGGAAGAGAGAATCAGGATGAAATGATAAAGAACCCAGAGTCTGAACAACAACACAGAGCCTAAGACATTTGCCTGCCCCAAGGCTTCTAGCTCCATCCCCAACCTCCAGAACTGGGGGAGAGGGCTGGAGACAGGAGGGCCCTGACCCTTAGTGATAGGTGCAGCATGCTTTCATCCAGATCCCCTGCACCTGTTCTGGGAACTGCCAGAGTTACTCTTACCGTCTTCATTGTCACCACCTGGGACGACAACTGCTAGCAATAGAAGTGGCAGAAGCAGCATTTCATTGGGAAGTAGAACTTCTGACCCTCAGAGCTGGTGTTTGATCTCTAATTTCAGCAAACCTTTTTCTCAGTACTCTATAGTGACTTCCTCTCTCTTTCAACTGACAAATCTCTTCCTCACCCACACCCACACCCACACGTCACAGAAATACTGTGTTTTCTACAGCTCTGTGCTCCCCCTCTGCCTCTCATTTCCGCTCCAGCCCTTGACTTGTAGATTTTTTTTAATGTCTCTGGCTTCCAGCTGTTCTCCTTGACCTCAGCTTCCTTCATTTTTATTACTTCGGAAAAGCTCCCATGTGATGTTAAAAGGTTATTTCACCTCCCCAATCCTTTATTTCCACATCTGTTAAATAAGAGGGTAATATTCAACAATTGCTCTGCTTCCAGTCTCTTTTAATCTAGAAGAATTCCTTTGGTTTATACACCTAACTGGACCTCCCTCCTCACTGCCCTTTTCCTCTGGCACTTTGTCATGACCTCTTCCCAACGTTCTCAATGGCCCCTCTTTCTTATCTCATCCCTCTTACCTGGTCTCTCTAACCCACATTATGGTTTCTGAGTGTGGGTGTGTGTTGACAATCATTTACATGCAGGCAAAGCATTTAAATCACTGCTTTATCGTATTTGATTCTGGGACCCAAATGCCAGAATTAAATATGATAAATACTGCAGTTTATATTCTGAGCACAATTCTCTTACACCATAGCAATTTTTGAAGATGAAAATTACATTTGCTACTGGTCTATGAACTTCTTTTCAGTAGTTCTTGACCTTTGGGTCTTTCAGTAACAAATCTTCACGAGACAAGTAAAACTTCAGGAGTTATGTGTGACTCCAGCCCAAGTCAAAGATAATTTTTGTAGTAGGCGGTAGGACCTCCTTCTTCTTTTGTATTATTTTATAATCTCGATCTACATTTTGGTCTTTCCTATCACCAAATAAAGCATTGCTAGGTGAGAAAGCAGCCTGGCATTTTTTCACCAGAAGTTCAGAGATGTTTGTCCTAAAATGTTATCTCTTATCTTCTCTTTGTATGCCCTTTGCATGTTTTAGCCATTATATTTAGCATTCACTGAGTGAAACAGCTGGACTCTAAGCAATATGTTAGCGTTAAGGAAAATTCTTGGATTTCTCCACTCAGGAAAAGAATTCCAAATTTGCAGATATGTATCATCTAGCAGAAATGTGATAGTAAAACATCTTAAGTGTAAGAGGTTTTCACTAATTGATCCTATTTACATAGATAAGAAAATGCAACATGAGTAATGTAACATTCTTTATTCCTAGAAACAAATCAGAATAGACTTCATTTAAGATCATCACTGACTAATTGTAAGCTCCAGAATAACTCTCCAAATTCCAAAGTATTCAAGTTTGAACAATATTCCCAGAATCCAGTACATAGTATAATCTAATCCACTTCTTGTGTAACGGCCACAGACAACAGCAGAGACATAATATTAACTGCCTGTACATCATGACATTGTATCATTTTTTTTTACTTTGTAAGCTTTGAGTTTGGGGTAGGACACCCAAGAGTCAGTTTATACGATATACTGTACATTCACTGGCAAGAACAAATTTTAAGAACTTGGCGATGTGCAGCCATAATGAGTAGATTAATTCTCTCACACAGCAAATATAGCACTGACAGTGTGTGGCAGCAAAAGAGAGGTTGTGCAGGTAGCCTTGGAAAGAATACCAAATGGATCAGTGTGAGTGCCCACACTATTTTGGTGTACGTTCACAGAGAGACATGATCTGAGAATTGAAAAGCACCAGAGAAAGGGAGATTCTGAGAACTCCAGCCCCCATTTCAGGGAGTCCGACAATGAAAAAGTGCACTTGTGCTCTTCATACCATTGTTGCCATCACCATTATTATCCCCTGCTTGGCTGAAACTTGACTAAAGGTACTGAAACACTCACTGGGACATAAAGATGATAGCCAGTAAAAGGGGCACTCAGAACTTAATTTTTTCACAAGCCACTCCACACTAATACTATAAAGACTCCTCTCTCAATGGCCCACGCCGCCAAAACAAAAGCCTGGGTGGAAACAAATATTTCAAAATCCCGATTATTCCAATGAAGAGGCTCAGAAGAAAAGGTCCTGCCTTTATTGGTGAAAAGTAGAGTGAGAGGATAGGGTTGAAAATGTGAAAATTTACCTCTGATTTCCCTAAGTTCCCTACAAAAATAATACAACAAATATCCTAAGTCTACTCCAAAAGCAAGGAAGACACACATCAGGCCCAGAAGTAAGATTTCTGCAGGACGACAGAGGACCTTCCACTGAAGTACAAGGCAGCTGCCCAAGTGAGCTGGTATCTAACGGTTGCCTGAGAGCTGCTACTCTGTGCAATCCTATACAGTCTGAGTGGTGGTCACAGTACCTAAGATTATTAAAATTAAATACAAATGGAGCCTGGATTTAAGAATTTCCTGAACAGACAAAAACATTTAAGCCATGTAAGAAAAACTAAATCCAGCTTACTTCATGAATGTAAATGAAAGTATTACATTTCATGAAGCTCAACCTAGTTTATTTTTTGTAAATGGCTCTGACAATCATAAAAGAAACATAAGTCATCTTCCTAAAAATGGCATGACGTTATCACTTTTAACCAATCCCCTGCCATCTGGAAACCTCCACTGTAATAACCAATCATTGTAAAAATTAATAACTTCCTCATTTTTACTCTGTAAGTCATTGTATAACTTCACGCTCCCGAGCTTTGAATTTGAAAGCTCCCAGTTTGTGAACTGTTTTTATATGTACAATAAACTCTTAGTAAATATTACTTATTGATTTGGTGGGTTTAATTTTGCTATTTCTGGATTTTTGACAAGATGTTAAACTAAAGAGAGAAAACTGAAGCACATGAGTAGCCTGTGGTATTACTTTTGTTTTTAATTTTGTGATTTTAACCAAGTGCTAATAGTTAACAATAGACCCAAAAATGACAAGTATATTTTGACCTACTTATTTATTTATACACGCATTCATTTTTTAACAAGTATTTATTGAGTGCCTACTGTTTGCACCTGCAGTAGCTCTGAACTACCTCTTCACCATTCAAATTGTCATCACCCATCCTACCTTGTTCCAAAATTGGAAGTGAGTTCACAGACTTCCTTTTAGCTCAGGAACCTTGCTTGGCTTAGTCTTGTCCAGGATCCATAGATTCTTTTTTCTTTTAATAAATGTATTTATTTTATTTATTTATTTTTGGCTGCACTGGGTCTTCATTGCTGCTTGCGGGCTTTCTCTAGTTGCAGCAAGTGGGGGCTACTCTTCGTTGTGGTGCGTGGGCTTCTCATTGCAGTGGCTTCTCTTGTCGCAGAGCACGGGCTCTAGGCATGTGGGCTTCCGTAGTTGTGGCACGTGGGCTCAGTAGTTGTGGCTCGCAGGCTCCAGAGCGCAGGTTCAGCAGCTGTGGCCCACGGGCCCAGCTGCTCTGTGGCATGTGGGATCTTCCCGGACCAGGGCTCAAACCCACGTCCCCTGCATTGGCAGGTGGGTTCTCAATCACTGCGACACGAGGGAAGCCCTAGGATCCATAGATTCTTAAATGTTGGGAAAACCTCAAAGTTGATATGTAAGGGACATCTTTTCAGTGAAAATTTACCTGCTTTCCCAGTTACTTGGACACAGAGAGATTTAAACTTCTGACACAGACTGATTGGCAAACCCACTGCATTTTTGCCTTATTGACCATTCAATCCAAACTGGATGATTTTGGGTTTCAGTTTTTTGTTTTTTTTTAATATGACATTGTTCCTGTGCATTTACTTTTCTTCTTGCTGTTCTCTATCTTTTAAGAGTGCATAGAGTGAGGTCCATATGATCCTTATAGCTGAATAATAGATACACATTCAGGTAAATCTGGATTTCAAGTTCTAGTATCAAATTCTATTTTATTGTTTGCTTGTATCTGCTATTGATGAGGAAACTTCTGCCAGTCTATTTGTTACTACTTTGCAGGCAATTTTTTCTCTCTAAAGGTTTTCCATCTTTTCTTCCATTCTTTTATAATGGAACATCTTAGACTCTGGAGTTTCATATTATAGTGTGAGTATCTCATAATTGCTTATCCATTTTTTTTACTGAGGTGAAACATAACAAAAAATTAACCATTTTAAAGTGTGCAATTCAGTGGCATGTAGTACATTACTATGTTGTGCAAACACCAGCTCTAACAACTTCCACAACATTTTTATCACCCCAAAAATATCCCATACCCATTAAGTAGTCATCACCTTCCATTTCTCCTTCACCTAAGACCCCTACTAGCCAATAATCTTCTTTCTGGATTTACCTATTTAGAATACTTTATATAAATGGAATCATGCATTGTGTGTCCTTTAGTGTCTGGTTTCTTTCACTTAGCATACGGTTTTGGGGGTATGTCAAGGTTGCATTATGTATTACTCCTTTGTTCCTTTTTTGGCTGAATAATAGTCCATTGTAAGTATATGCCACCTTTTGTTTATTCATTCATTAATGAAAGGACATTTGTGTGTTTCCTCTTATTTACTATTCACTATTCACTATTGTGAATAGGGCTTCTATGTATATCCACGTACAAATATTTGTTTGAACATCTATATTCAACCATCATGGGTGTTATACCTAGAAGTGGAATTGCTGAGTCAAATGGTTACCTCAGTGTTTAACTTTGAGTAACATCCAAACAGATTTCCATAGCACCTGTACAGTTGTACATTCCCACAGCAATATGTGAGGGATGGAATTCTAGATAGATAGATAGAGAGATAGGCACAAGCTATATTAGAAGTAGAAACTAGTATTTTTAAATACGTATTATTAACTACTTAAAAATAAACTAATAATAGAGAATGTTTTAAATATTTTTGCATTTCTCCTTAACTTTTGACTTAGTAGAAGAAAGCTATATTTTCATATCTGCTTCCAAATACAATCTCATGCAACTTTACATGTCATATAGTCTCTGGAAAACACTGTACACTAAAATATAACATCTTGATATTGTTATAAGAATAGCTTTGAACTCATTGACCCTCAGAAAGGGTTCTAGAAATCCACAGGTATCCCTGAAAACACCCTGAGAACAACTGGCCTAGATCTGGTACTTCTTTAGGGGATATGTAAAGGTATCACATCTTCTTTCTAAGTTAGAATATTTCTAAAAAAGATACATTCTCCTAAATAACTATCTCATTACCCTGAGATAACCAAGGACAGACTAAGTACTTGATTATTTCCATATATTTACCAGTTTTTAAGAGAATGGTTTATACAGCTTCCAATGAGTTAGTTTTTGCATTATTGCATACTCATGAATTTCAGCATATTAGAAACGCTTGAATCTATCCTAACCATTGTTTTTCTTGAGGCTGAAATTGTCCCATCTGTGACATGGGATCCTTTCAAGCCAGTTGCTTATGAATTCTTTCAACATGCCTTTATCGTTGAGCTTTCCTTTACCTTCTGACATGGCAAAGTTGTTCCAGACTCTTGTAGAAACTTCCTGCCCCGAACTAGAAATTAGCCATTTCTCCAAGGTGCTTTGCTTCCTTTTAGTGGGAAAATACTATGTGGAAGCCATAATCTGAGTCCTAAGTCTTGGTTTCTGGGCTTTTTAAGTATTCAGGACCTTTTTTTTTTTAAGGCTAAATATCATGATTTGATATTTATACTTTTAATTCTAGTTTAAAACTACAGAGTTTTACTCATCTGTCTCACATCAACTTCTCTTCTCCCACACAGAAAATCCTGGTTCCCAATGAATCAACAAAATTATGTATTCACCTAACCTACTGTACAGTATACTCTATACTATCCACCTATCCCACTATACACTGTATCTCACTGGACTATACACACATAATAGTCTTAGAATAACAATAAAAACACTACCAGTAACAATATAATTTTTGGTAATTTAAGATTTGTTTTCTTACCCTACAGTATATCCCCTGGAGACAAGCAAATTTCTAAGCTTTGCAGTCACTTGAAATCATCCCTGACTTCTGGTGTGTCACAAACTTTATAAGTGGTTAAGCTCCTTGCTGCATTTTGCTTTAATTTTTAGGAATTGAAACTCTTGTTTGTTTGCTTTATAATGTTATGAAATGTCTATATGCAGCAGGACATCCTGAATGTCAGAGTAATGATCTCAGCAAATCCTTTCTCCAAATATCAATGATAATACTGGACAAAATTTTCAAAATAATCAATTTCAGAATTCTGGAAAAATGACCAAAGGCATACAACAGATTGAGAAGTGCTTATTCAAGAAGAACTACTTGAACTTCAGCAAGAACTATGGGGACAAATTAACATGGGGCTATTCCCATACTTCCCTTGACTTGGTGATGCCATAGGCTGAGGACCAGTAGTCTTGCTGTCACCAGAAGGGTACACCTGATTTAGAACTCCATAGAGAGACCCATGCCCAGGTACGATGTAGAAAACAGCAGTTGGTGGCAAAAATCAAAGGTCAACAGTACAGCTGCCTGAGGCTGCAATGATGGTTGAGGCAAAGAAGAGACCAAACAAAATTTAACAAAGACACTTGGGAAGTGAGACAGCCATAGTGGACTTTGATAAGTTCCCACTTATTCCCAGAGGTTTGGAAGCTGCACACAAACTAAGGAGAGACCAAAAAGGACCACAGTTAACTACTTCTCCCCCACCAAACATGGCACCTTGCGCAAAGAGAAAGTAGAAGCCAGGGTAGATTTGTAAACTGCTTGAATGGTAAATGTGTGCTCCAGTCCACACACATCCCCTCAGTAAAATGTGGAAGCCTTACTGATTAAAATGTAAAGGCACTACCTCTGATTAATCATTGGCTACCACTAAGCTGTTTTGACTTAAGAATGACTCCTAGCCTCCAAAGAAGACATACAGATGGCCAAGAAGCACATGAGAAGCTGCTCAACATCACTAATTATTAGAGAAATGCAAATCAAAACTACAATGAGGTATCACCTCACACCAGTTAGAATGGGCATCATCAGAAAATCTACAAAGAACAAATGCTGGAGAGGGTGTGGAGAAAAGGCAACCCTCTTGCACTGTTGGTGGGAATGTAAATTGATACAGCCACTATGGAGAACAATATGGAGGTTCCTTAAAAAACTAAAAATAGAATTACCATATGACCCAGCAATCCCACTACTGGGCATATACCCAGAGAAAACCATAATTCAAAAAGACACATGCACCCCAATGTTCATTGCAGCACTATTTACAATAGCCAGGTCATGGAAGCAACCTAAATGCCCATCAACAGATGAGTGGATAAAGAAGATGTGGTACATATATACAATGGAATATTACTCAGCCATAAAAAGGAATGAAATTGAGTCATTTGCTGAAACGTGGATGTATCTAGAGACTGTCATACAGAGTGAAGTAAGTCAGAAAGAGAAAAACAAATATCGTATATTAATGCATGTATGTGGAACCTAGAAAAATGGTACAGATGAACCGGTTTGCAGGGCAGAAGTTGAGACACAGATGTAGAGAACAAACGTATGGACACCAAGGGAGGAAAACCGTGGTGGGGTGGGGATGGTGGTGTGCTGAATTGGGCAATTGGGATTGACATGTATACACTGACATGTATAAAATTGATGACTGATAAGAACCTGCAGTACAAACAAACAAACAAAAAAAAAACAACTAATCCTAAACTTTCTTTGGGTTATTTGTATGGAAATATGTTAATATAAATGTTTCAGACATTACATGAAATTTCTGAAAATCTTACATGTTCTGGTATAATGTTATAAGTAATAATTCTAGTTATTACTTTAAAATGTATATCTCACAGATAACTAAAAAAAAGACAAAAACAAAAAAAGAATGACTCCTAGAAGACTAGGAAGGAGAAAGAAAGGGGAGACAGGAAGGGTGACAGAAAGATACATAGAAGGAGAGAGGGAGAGGAGGAGGAGGAGGAGGAGAAAAGAAGGAAGAAAGGAAAGAAAAGATATCTTTTAAAAATGAGCAGAGACATCAGCATTCTGGCTGCAGAGCAGCCAGAATCTACAGAATTAGTCCAGGCAGGTAACTAAACAAAATAAACAAACAAAAAAACACAAAAAGGAAAACAAACAAAACAATGATGGCTGGATTTGAAGAGCCTCAAACAAGAAACAAACCATATGACTAGCAAAGAGTGGATGGATAAAAAAACAAAGTACAGTACATACATACATGGAATTCTGTTCAGTAATAAAAAGGAATAGACTGCTGATACACTGATAAACAACATGGGTGACTTATAACCATATGATGGAGTGGGGAAAGGGCAAATACAAAGAGTACATACAGGGGAGGAGATCAAGGTGGCAGAGTAGGAGAATGCTGAGCTCACCTCCCCCCACAAGAACACATTGAAAATACATCTACATGTGGAGCAGTTCTCACTGAAAACAAATTGGAGATGGGCAGAAAGACTCTTCTACAACCAAGGCTGTAAAACAAAATCCACACGAAATCAGGTAGAAAGGGAAGAGAAGTGATCAGGTCAGGACCTAAGCCCCTAAGAGGGCACACAGGAAAGGAGGGTGATTGCACAGGCTCAGAGATCTTCCCTGGGAGGGAGAGGTTGGAACCACATACTGGGCGCCCCAGCCCTGGGGTCTGACACCAGGAACACCAGTGCTCTTAAATGATGTGAAAACCACTGGGACTTAGAGGAGGGCTGTGAGAAACCTAGGCTCTGCTCATGAAGAGCTCAAGCATGCTTGCTTACTCCCAGGAACAAGGTGGTGGAAGCAGATTGAAACACCCAGGGCTCTGGCCAGTTTCCTGCAACTGCCCCATCGTGCACCCCAGCCCCTCTAGCTCCAGCACAGCTCCCCACTAGGATGAAGGCTGTCCGTGCCTTTGCTGGGGAGAGTATGCAGATGAGGGGAACAGAGCCGGCTCTGACCGCCACTGCATCTGCACAGACAGTCATTGCTGGCACTCACAGAGGTGGTGGATCAAGAGCTGTCTCGAGCTCTGACTGGCGTGCCAGGACCATCCCGGCACACGCCCAAGCCCCCACTGTATGCACACTTGCTCTAGTGCCGCTCCCCTCTGAGGCAAAGTTAACCTTGCTGGAAGGGGAGAAGTGCACATTTAGAGGGAGGAGAACCAGCTGGGACCCTAAACTTAAAACTTCTGCTCCAGCACCTTGGAAGCTAACCCCACTCCCCATAGGGAGGTAACAGCCACTGAACATAAGAAAAGCCACAGCCCACACCTGGCTTTGGTTCTAGCCCCTCCATCTCCAGCCCAACCTCCCAAAAATGTGACAGCTGCCAGCACACCCTCGGGGGAGATGTGACCCATGCTCACTTCAGATCAAGCTCTCCCACCAAAGCCACTGGGCACATTCAAACTGCACAGGGATGTTCCCATATAAGGACACCCCTTCAAGACCAGAATAGGTAACTGGTTCACTTAATTTCATAAGGACAGAGAAAGCTAAACAAAATGAGAAGACAGAGGAATTTGTTTCAATTGAAAGAATAAGAAAAAAAACCTGAAAAAACAACTAATGAAACAGAGATAAATAATTTACCAGATAGAAATTTCAAGGCCTTAGTAATAAAAATGCTGACTGAACTTGGGGAAAGAATAGATGAACACAGTGAGAATTTTAACAAGGACTAAAAATTATTAAAAAGAACCTGTCAGAGCTGAAAAATGCAATAACTGAAATGAAAAACATGCTAGAAGGGATTAACAGCAGACTAGGTGAGAGAGAGTGCATATGTGATCTGGAAGATAGAATAATAAAATTACCAAATCAGAATAGCAAAAAGAAAAACAAATAAAAAATGAGAATAGTTTAAGTGACCTCTGAGACATCAAGTGTACCAACATTTGCATTGTAGGTGTCCCAGAAGGAGAAGAGAAAGTGAAAGGGGTCAAAAATGTATTTGGTGAACGTATTAGTCTTTCAAATTTGTCAACATTAATAATGAAATTCAAAGTTACGCTCAATGAGCTCTTTCTGTTATGGCCACAGATATTTGGCAATTTCTATGAGCTACAAACTCATCCAAGAACCATACACAGTTTAAGCCCCATCCAAATCACTCACAGGCACCAGATCTCATCTTTACTGAATCTTCTTGCCAATGGCAAACAGTTTGTGATTTTAGGAAGCTATGGCTGATATAATGCTACATGTTTATCACATTTTTTTGCCCATGGGCCTATTGTAAAAATGCTATAGTCTTTCTCCCTTGTAATTGGGTCAGGGCCATGTGACTAAGTTCTGGACAATGGAATGTGTTGTGCTGGAGACGTAAGCCTCCTCCAGGCCTAATCATGTAAACTATTGCAACTGATCATCTTGCCATGCAGTGCCACCCTGGAGGTCACCTGTTCCAGATGGCAGATACAGGCAGAGAAGGGCTGCCTGGCCTACATGAAGTCTGCCTACATGAGAAATATACTGTGTTGTATTTAGCCTCTAAGATTCTCAAGTTTATTTATAACTGCAACACAACTAGCTATACTGGTTAATATTGTTACCAGATCGAACTTGGGTCCACTTGCCCAACTCGCAGTAAAGCCAATCTACCAGCAGCAGGTTGTGGTGAAGGAAAGTACAGTGTTTATTGTAAGGTGCCCAACATGGGGCTGAGCAAGGAGAATGGGCAACTCATGCTCAAAAGACCTAAACTCCCTGATGGCATTCAGGGAAGGGTTTTTAAAGACAAGGTGAGGGAGAGGGTCTCCAGGTGCATCATCAGCTTGTGCACATCCTTCTGATGGGTTGGCAGTGAAATAACTGGGTGGTATTTCAGGTGTTAAAAATCATCAACCTTCTGGTTCCAACCAGTCTGGGGTTAACGTGCTGGTGGTCAGCATGCAGTTAACTTATTCCACCTGACAGAGGTTTTAGTATCTGCAAAACAGCACAAGGATATGGCAGGATATTATCTGTGTCCCTTGAGGAGGAATTAAAGGTCCTTGACTTCATTTTATGGCTAAACTATTATTATCTTGTCTTGCTTGACTATTTTCCTTTGTTTCTGCATTTTCTCACTTTTCTGATTAAGTTTGTCCCTTGGAATTTGGGGAAGACCTAGGAGGCTAAAGTTTTTCTACAAACAAGAGGCAGAGAACACTGGGGGTTTGTCCCCAGAAAGGCCCTGCAGAGTCCTGCTCAGTTCCAACCTCCTGAATTCAGAACCAAATGAGATAAAGATAAAGAGCATAAGACGTATGGATCAAATTTTCAACTTTATTTCTGATAAAGTTTCTAGAGAATTTCCCTTAAGTGTGTAATCCAAGTAATCTTGCTGGTATTGAATATCGAAGTGGTCTTGCTCACTGTTATAAACATTTTTTTGTGCGAGCCCCAAAGTACATACATTAAAGCCCTAACTCCCAGTGGGGTTATATTCGGAGATGAAGCTTCTAAGAAAGTAACTGAGGTTAAATGATGTCCTAAGCGTGGGAATTTATAAGGAGACACCAGAGAACTCTCTCCCTCTCTCCCTCTTTCTCTCTCTCCACATGCACTGAGGAAAGGTCATATGAGGACACATAAAGAGGTGGCTGTCTGCAAGAAAGCCTTCGCCAGAAATCAAATTGTCTTGGACTTCTAGTCTCAAAAACTGTGAGATAATGTGTCTGTGGTTTACGCCACCCAGGCTGTGTATTTTGCTATGCAGCCCAGGCAGACTAATACACTCACCTAGTCCAGGCAGTACTAGAAAACTTCTAAGCACCCCACCGGAGGGCCTGTTTCTGGTTGAGTCAGGGGATGGAGGAGGAGATCAGAACTGACACTTCTGAGACCAGCTTGGCTCCAGAGGCCAAGGGCAGGAAGAAACTGTTGAGACATATCACAAACCCAGTTTCTCTCCTGGACTCACCAGTGAGCTAATTCACTCTATTTTCAGGGGAAAGAATAAGACTGAGAAAAGAAACAAAAAATATGGAGGGAAAATTCTCCTTCAGGGGAACTAGAAGGTATCAGCCCCATCCCCTGACAGAGTAATACCCATCCAATCATCCAAGCAGAAACCTAGAAACCTGCATTCTTTGCAAACTTAAATTTCCTTTACTCCTCATAGTCACCACAGCGTTTCTCTCCATAATTTATAAAATCCTCCTCTTCCTCTCTAACCTCACTATCATTTAGTTCTGCTTTCATCATATGTGACCCAGGTCACTGCCACAATCCCTTATCTGTGCAACGCAATCCAAACCCTCTCCCTATCTGTTCAGCACTCTGGTTCAGAATTGCTATAAAAATGTACACCTGATCATGTCAAGCTCATGCTTAAAATATTTCAATTACTTTCATGAAAAATAATCCAAACTCCTACTATGTATGTCAATTTTATATAAAAAGGCACATATATATATATACATATATCATTCCACAAGAAAAAGGGTGGGGGAGGTGAAAGGAGTGGGATCTGTGAAAAAGGGAAACTGACAAGACTATTTGAACCAGTGAACACTTATGAACATAAATGCAAGAGTCTGAAATCTGTATGAAATGCAATAGAGAGAGAAGGAGATGGCCCTTATATAGGCCCTCTAGAGACACACGACCCCCAAAGAATAATCTGAGATGGGTGGGACATCCTCTGATTAGAATCCAGCCTGGCTGAGGGTCCTGGCTGTCCTGGGGAAGCCCAGTGCTCTTCCTCTGTCACCAGTCTTCCCCAAGTTCCCTCTTCTCACCCCATTGGTGCTCAGGCCACAGGCATCCTCATGCTTGCCTTTCCCTGGGCTCTTAACTGGCCCTCCCTCAAGGTCACCTCAGTGGGTGGTTTTCCTGCTAGAGAGCGCTGTCCTCAGCACTCCAGTGTCCTGTCCCTGCCCCAGTGTCACACTCTACCCCCTCATCCCCTCTCTGCCAGCAGAAACGTCACCCTCTGCACACTTCCCTATTCCAGAAACCCCACTGCCTTCCACAACCACACGCCTTTTACTGGGGCTTTCATTTCCCCATTAGCACGTCTTCAAGCTATTCTCTCCACTTTCTGGCTCCCAGCAGCAGTCCCTGCCTCTGTTCTGTGTCCTCCCCCATCTCACACCTACAGCAGTAGGAAGGGTCCCACCCTGAGATCTAGGGTAAATCACTTACTAGAATGCATTGATCACTGCCCTGGGTCTCAATTTCTCCCACTGTAAAATGACTGGACTAAAAGAACTTGACATTCTCCAATTCTGCTTCAACTTTAACATTCCTTGACTCGGTCTGTGTTCACATTCATTTTTATTTACATAGTCTTTTCTTTCGGTGCCTCCTGGGCCTCATTTCTTACTTTTCTATGGCTCCATAATGTTCTCTATTTACCCTTAATCTGAGTCCCCAAGGTCTCATCTCTATTTTGTCACCACTCCTCCCTAATTTATCCATTCATTCTAAGTGCTGCTCACCACCTTGGCTAAATTTTGAAACATAAAGCATTGCCTTATCATTAGACCATTAGATTTCTTTGCGTAAATATATTAACAACAGGCAAGATGCTTTTTTTTTTGCAAAATAGAAGCCAAGAAATGAACAAGAAAAAATTACCACAAAACAGAGATATACCAGGTAAGCTATAGTTTTATAAATTGTTTATACATGCATATGCTGACCTTACAAGATGATAAGAAAGTCTTCAAGAAGCAAATCAAATAAGACATTGAAAACAAGAGTGGGAAATAGAAGCTTCCCAGGGCATTGTCGAGGGTTGTTTCCCAAGGCTTTTGTCTACAGTAGCCACATGGGTGAGGAGGTAATGTCTTGAGATCACCCCCCAAAACAAACAAACAAAAAAAAAATGCAAGTGGTCATGAGACTTTCTACTACACCCTCAGTGAAACTGGACCAGAAGAAATAAAAAAAAAAATCCATCCAACTGAACAGGGAAATAACAAGGAAACTTATGGTTGCCTTATGCTCTGCCTAGAAATTTTTAAAATTATTCTTATGAAATTTCTTAATCACGGGTTTGCCTCACATGAGTTTGGCATTGAAAATATTCTAATTAATTTGGAATGCCCAATCCAAGAAATTAATATCAAAAAAGTGGTTCCAGGAGAGGAGGCATGAATAGGTAGGGCACAGAGGATTTTTAGGATGGTGAAAATACTCTATATGATATTATAATGATGGATATATGCCACTCTATATTTGCCCAAACCCATAGAATACATAAAATTTTTTTCTAGGCAATCAGTAAAAAAGAAAAACAATTCTGATCAACTTATACTAGACAACAGACCGGATTATCTTTCCATGTTCTCTAAATAAAATGATCATTTTTAAATTATTTCTCTGGATGATGTGTTATTTTTAGAATTTTGTCAGCTTTTTTAAATTGAAGTATAGTTGATGTACAATTTTATATAAATTACAGGTATACAGCATAGTGATTCACAATTTTTATAGGTTACACTCCATTTATAGTTATTATAAAATATTGGCTATATTCCCTGTGTTGTACAATATATCCTTGTTTGTCAGATTTTTAAAAAGTGAAATTTATTGTCATTTCTGTTGTGTCTTTTAAATACTAAGTATCTTACAACTGAAAAAGAAAATTGGTTTCAAACTGGTCACTTGGCAGAAGCAAACACAAACCTGAATTCTAGGGATCCATGACCAATACAATCTTCTTTTTTCTAATATAGGCAGTCCTTGCTTTGCACAATTTCAGTATACACAAATTTCAGTTACCATGGTTTATTTAAATAATGCCAATCCCCCAACAACATGGCTCAATTTCAGTTGCCACAGTATACTAAAGATTAGTAATTGAACAAAGCACAAACTTTACTAGTAACTCTTCATTCTATAAATGACTATGGAAATAATAAAAGTACAATCAGTAACCAATGACATCAGTGACCAATCACAACACTTCTTTCACAGTTTGTCAGTGGCTGTTAATTCTGTTCCACGCGTGGACAGCAAAATGTGTACAGTTGACCCTTAAACAATATGGTTTGAACTGCATGAGTCCACTTATACGTGAATTTTTTTTTTTTCAGTAAATACAGTCACAGTACTACACGATCAGAGGTTGGTTGAATCTGCACATGCAGAACTGTGGGTTCAGAGGGCTAACTGTAAAGTTACATGTGGATTTTCAATTGCACAAAGAGTTGGCCCCCCTAACCCCACGTTGTTCCAGGGTCAACTGTACTTGCGTTATCTCCTTGTATTCCAATAATAAATCCATGTGACATTTAAATGAAGAATAATAGAAAGAGGGGATCGGCCAAGAAAGATGAAAATGAAAATGCTGGAAGTGAGATTTGAATTGAATGTAAATGAAGTCATAGAAGAAATAGCAGACCTGGGAAATGTTGATGCTGTCACTGGTTGAGAAATTATGGATATGAACCTAGAGGAACTTAGTGAAGGCAAACTTATCAATATAAATGAGGAAAATAATTGTGATGAGAAGGATGAAGGTGTCCCAGATGAAGTGACGCCTACAGAAAACTTCACATTTAAAGAACTCTCAATGTATCAAAAACTCAAAGTGTAAATTGGAAGCTGGCCCAATCTTAGAAAGAATTATGAAAATTCACCAAGGCATAGAAAAGATACTCCATATCTATAAGTTATAGAATGAGAATAAGGCAAGCACGGTTCAAACCGCTCTTGGTAAATATTTACAGGAAGATAAAACATTTAAAGTCTGGACATTTTTATCATTTTCAGTGACAACATGTTAAATTAATACTAGTGTTACTATTTTTTTCAATATCCCTATACAGTTGACCCCTGAACAACATAGGTTTAAACTATGTGAGTCCACTTTTACATGGATTTTTTTCAATAAATACAGTACTACACAATCCACAGTTGGTTAAATCCACAGATATGAAACCACAGACACAGAGGGCCAGCTGTACAGTTATACACAGATTTTATGACTGCGACCCTCACATTGCTCAAGGGTCAACTGTGTATTTATAACCAACAGTAAGAGGGTTTTTTAATGTTTTGACAAAAATGTTTAAAGGTGATGGAATGATCATAATTTTCCCATTGATTATTTAGGTCTTTTGCTTGGTTTCACCTTGCATGATCATTTTTTAGAGTTCCACACTACTATGCAAAGCAAAGACTGACCTTATATTGTAAGATTTGGAGTCAAATTTTAAAAATTATAATTTGTTAACATCCATAATATCTTCTTATTGACATATCACTTCATTTTTCTTTAAAGAATGCCTTAATCCTTTGAAGATTGGAAGGAATTAAGTACATTGGATTGGGATTCTAATATCATTCTGCTTATGGTATTAATTTTACTAAAATACCATGCCAAACTAGTACTAAGTCCATCAACTTAAAGGATATTTTTGGAAGTATACATTTGGCTTGTTTTCTGGAACCCATAATTTTATTAATATCTTCAAATTTTCCAAAGAAGTATTGAAGATTACCACAAATTGAATTCCTAATCCCATGATGGCATTAGCACTTCTTCTCTTATATTTAACAATGGTTTTAATTTCATATTTATATTTTCAATACACTCCAATGTTTTGTTGGAGACTGAAAAGTAATAGTACCATTCTTGTATGATATTTTTAAACTATTTATAGATAGGCTTTTACTATATCTTTTGCTACCAAAATTTTAAAAAGAATGGGCACAGATCAAAGTATATAGAATGCAAAGTTGCTGTCCTTCTGCTTCACACTTACTTCAGATGCAGCCCTTTAAGATGATAACATAAAATTCAGGCTCCAGTGATATCTTTGAAGATTTGCAAGTCTGGTGAAAGCTTTGCTGAGCTTCTCAGTGTTTTTATCTGCCTCTCATGGAATCAGCAGATGCTCTTACTGGAAAAGCAGCCCCAACTACAGGGCTCATTCTGTGAATTTCTGTCTTCTCCTAGATATTGACCCAGTAATTTATTTCTCCTTTGTTTGTTCTTCAACGTCTTCAGGCGGATTTTATTTTATATTTTCTCGCGTTTTCTACTTGTCCTTGACAAGAGAGTTGGTTCAAATTAGATAGTCCACCATTTCTAGAAGCAGAAGGCCTCTACTTTTTTTTTTTAATTGTTCATTAATAAACCCTACCATCCGTTCATGTGTGGAGCCTCAATTTATGTCTCAGAAATCTAGGCAACAACAAAGCTGGTATAGGCAAGTTAAGACTCTATAGTGGGAAGTGACCCCTGAGCATGTGTATAAAACATGTGAATTCAAGGTGAATTTCTTTACAGGTCTCCTTGACCATGAAGCCAGTTCAAAATAATATAGGAGAGGAACCAAATTTGGGGCATCTTATCTAAGCTGCACACCTAGTCCAGACTGAAAACCAAGGCAAAAACTGGCACTAATTGTTTTGTTGCCTAATGCTTTAAAATAATCTATATCTAAGAGTCTCTGATTCCTTTAACAGAAAATTTGTCTCAGCCATTCCTCCTGAGGCAGCCTAGGTGAAGGTCACTGCTCATAGAATCTCATGCACATTTCCTAAGATTTGCTTTGTGGCCCGTGTTTTCAACACTAACTTTGTTTGTGAGGCCTGTGTGTTTACTTAAGTCTTGGCAAGTAAATCTCTACTTCCATAGAAACACGCTCTTGCTCTAGTGGATGCTGTGGAGCCCCCAGTGTACCCCCTTCAGGACAAACATGAGTGTTTCCCTCAGCCTGAGGGAGCGTTGGCTGCTGACTGCTCACAGACATGTCCCTCTCCAGGCATTGCCTTCAGTGGGAGAGTTGCTTTGTCCAAAGCGACATCCCTTCCCTGAGAGCACATACCAAATGTGTGAGTAAAAAGTTAAGTCCCATTACCTAGTTTTAGGAAGTCTCTGAAGGGTCATCCTTGCTCCAGAACTCTCTGTGAGTTTGACTAAGTCCTCTACTGAAACTGCATCACAGCTCAACCTCCCCCTCTCCTCAGTCCTGCTGTTCCTGAAAGCACCCCCAGCAAGCTTTCTGCATGCAGACATCTACCTGAGTATGTTTCCTTAGAAACTGACCTATGACACTCATCTGTATAAAAATAGCCACTTGACTTGGACAAAGTATCCATCCTAAGTAGCAGCAAATTGCCACAGTAAACCCTCAAATGGACATGAGAAGCAAAGTCCTACAACAACCTGCCCAGGCCACAACAATAAAAAGGCAACTACATGGCATACAAAAAGCTCCATGTAGAGAAGGGATAAAGAAGATGTGGTACATATATACAATGAAATATTACTCAGCCATAAAAAGGAACGGAATAATGTCATTTGCAGCAACATGGATGGACTTAGAGACTGTCATATTGAGTGAAGTAAGTCAGACAGAGAAAGACAAATATCATATGATATCGCTTATATGTGGAACCTAAAAAAATGGTACAAATGAACTTAACTACAGGATGGAAATAGAGTCAAAAATGTAGAAAACAAACTTATGGTCACCAGGCAGTAAGGGTGAGGGGGGATAAATTGGGAGATTGAGGTTGACATATACACACTACTATATATAAAATAGATAACTAATAAGGACCTATTGTATAGCACAGGGAACTATATTCAATACTCTGTAATGACCTATATGGCAAAAGAATCTAAAAAAGAGTGGAGATATGTATATATGTATAACAGAGTCACCTTGTTGTACACCTGAAACTAACACAACATTGTAAATCAACTATACTCCAATAAAAATTTTTTAAAAATTTAAAATTTAAAAAAAGCTCCATGTTGAACCATATGGGTCACTACACACTAACGAGGCCAGAGACTCACGTGGGCATTCCCTAATTTCTAAAGCCAAAGGTTTCTCACAGATTAATTTGTTCTCCATTTCCATAACAGTTTTTCCCTCTGTACTTGTCTTCTAACAAAGACCCCAGCAGCCCTTATTAATTCTCTTATGAATTCAACTTATTATCCTAAACTACAGACATCCACCGACCTTCCATTTCATTTAAAATGAGTGAAAATGTATGCTAAAAATTTATTCCAACCTTGTTTATAAGTTATAGACTTTCCTTGGTTTTGTTTTAAGTTACAGTTCTTCTCTAGGTTCAGTACAGAGGAAGTTCCTTTTTCTATTTTGGATTTATTTCAGTGAGATGAATTATGAAATATTTCTCTCTACTATTTTCCCAGAAGTTCACTCTGATTTTTAACATGTTTCTTTTTGTATAAATTTTGGAATGACTGGTTGCATTTTCTCGTTTGCCTTAAAAAATATACAGATAAAAATAAAACTAGATACAGATAACATGGGTGTTACTGTGAAAATTTTGATTTAGCCTTAGCAAAAAATAAATAAACCAAAGCTATCAACACTTTTTTAGGCAGTTAAAGTCTCATTTTATTGAATGAGTGATCTATGTAATTGCTGAGGCCACTATGTACAGACGAGAGGGGGAGAACCTATTTCTTGGTCTCTTCCTCCTTGGACAGAGCCTTGATGATTTCCCCCTTCTTGGCCTGGAACCCGTCTTCATGTTGCTCTCATGCTTCCCTGGTCTTAGACCTGTGGGCCTCAGCCTAGTCGGCCTGAAACTTCTTGCAAGCTTTGTCCAACTTCAGCTTGTGGATATGTTCCATGAGAACCCGCTTGTTTTTGAACACATTACCCTTCACTTTAAGGTACAGGCTGTGATACATGTGGCGGTCAATCTTCTTAGATTCACGGTATCTTCTGAGCAACCGGCGTGGAATTCTTATCCTTCTCCTCATCTAGGTTACCTTCTTGGGCATTCGAGCATTGACAGTACACTTTCACTTACCTAGACCCATAAGCCTGCCCTTCTGGAAGGCCGAGGTATTTTTCCAGCTTCAAGCCTGGGAATGGACAGTCACAGGCTTCTGGATGATCAGCCTATCTTTGATCAGCTTCCAGATCTGCTGACGGGAGTTAGCACTGAAGATTTCACTAGTCTCAACGGGGTCCAACCAGACCTTCTTTTTGCTGCTGCAAAGGACACTGGAAGCAAGCCTCTTCTGAGGCCTGAGCATACTCACGGCCACAGTGGCAAAAGGAAAGCCAAAGTTATCAATTGATATTCAGCTAACATCCTGGATTAGTTAGGATCAAATGTGGCTGCAAGTGACAGAAAATTCAAATGAACAATATCTTTAAAAACATGTAGTTATATTTCTCTCTCTTGTGAAAAGACTAGAAGTAGGCAGTTCAGTGTTGTTATGGCATCTCATTGTGTCCGGGATTTGGTTCCAGTTTCCTCTTTTGTTTAGGGGGTTTTGTCTTTGCTTTTTTTTGTTTTCTTTTGGTCTTTGCCGTGCTTGGTCCTCATTCCAAAGGTCATCCTGTTCTCTGAGTTGGTTGCAAGAGGTCCTTCCATCAAATCCACCTTTTAGCCGACAGTAAGGAAAAAGGAATAAGCCAAGCACACTCACCCCCCCCACCACTGCTCAGATCCACTTTGCAGGAGCTGTACATTGCATTGATCAGACCTCAGTCACATAACCACAGCCAGCTAAGAGGGTCCCTAAGAGATGTAGTTTTATTCTGCCCAGCTAATAATTGGTTGCTAATTTATTCTAGAGGAAGTGCAAAATAGATTCTGGGAGACAACCAGTTGTCTGTGCTATATAACCCCATTTGGTAATTCATCTGTCTATTTAGGTACATAAATGTATAGTTGGTAACTTGAATAGGTCACCTGGAAATAACATTGTTCAAAGCCCATGAGTGTTTCTCTTAGGACACTTTATACCCAAATTAGGGCTCATACTCATTTTAAATATTTCCCTTCTAAAGTTGTATCTGGCATTCTCTCTGAAGTAGAATAGGTTGTGCATTGAGGATGGATGGAGTTGTAGCTAGGCCAACAAGTGCCTCTGTATTAGAGCAGAACTAAATTATATCTCAGGAAGAATCTTGGTCCTCACTGCAGATATTATCAGCCTCCCGGGAGCAAACCTAAGATTCAAACAACAGTCCATGAGTAGATCTCCAAAAGCCACAAGAAATTTGCAATTGCAAATTCCACCTACAACTCCACTGATTATTAAAGTTACTGCTCTGCATTTAACAGATAATATAAAACTGTCATATATACGGTGTATGTTAGAGTACATAATCTGAAAGTCTCTGCTGCTAAAAAAAACCTCAAATTAGTTCAACATAAACAATATTTATGGGAGACTTAGAATCTACTCATTCCTGTAGATTATATAAGATCTGCCATTGAGTTTGCCAGAACATCAGAGAGCTGCACAGGTGGACCAGATCCTGCGTGTTGTGTAGAGTTACTTTCCCCACTTTTTGTTTTAGGCTGGCATGATCACCTTACTTTAAGGGACTTAAAATGGGCCTGTGAACCCCATAAAATCTACTGAAAGAATACTCCTTGAGAACATTTTTCACTGCACCAAATAGTTTATTCTCTATAAGAACTGATGGGAGAATTTTCCTTGTGGCCTCAGGACCAGGAAGAATGATACCTTCCCTGAACAACTTGTTTGTCTGTTTCTTCTAGACACTGTGAATGTGTAATTGATCCTGCCTTAATCATTTTATAGTCCTCCAATAATTCATGACCCACATGTATAGGGTGTATAGGGTGTCATGACACTTTCTTTTTTAATTTATTCCATTCTTGATTTCATCTTACTTACTGGCCATATCTTCCTTTGGATTCAATTCCTATATTTTCATTGATATGTCTTTAATATTATGTGCATGTTTTTGTAAGTGGTTTTCAATTAGTTTTAGAGATAACATGTTATTGTGAATTTAAGCATGGATTTGTAAGCTGTTTGATGATTTGGGGGCCTTAACACTTCTAATTTTTGAATAATAATGAGGATGCTGAAACTGTTTTAGTCTCTACTGCCACCCAGCGGTAAAGTATAGAAACTTATCCCAATCCTGTAGCCTTTGATGATTACAAAAACTCATGTTTTCAGTGTTTTAATGTTGCAGATATTTTGATTCTGTTCTTAGACAAACAAGTATTTTATAGGATATTACATTTTTTATGTTTTTTCCCTGAGAAGGAACTACTTACGGTGCAACCCATCATCCCAATTCACTCATTAAACATTTTCCAATATTTATTTTGTTATGTTGTGTTTTGCCTTTGGAATCTTAAGTGCAGATTGTTGACTTAATCATTCTCCTCCATTATGGCTCGTGGACACCATTTGTTCAAGCAGACTTCCTTTGTGAAATATTTATTTATTTATCCCCATATCCTTCTCTTCCCCACATTCTAATGTATAAATATGTTATCCTGCTAGGTGTTCTTATAAAATGTGGTATTGTTTGATGTCTATAACTTTAATTTCTACAGATGGTATTATACTGTATATGCTTCACCTATTAACATTATTTCATTCAGCACTCTTTTAAAGACCTTCCCCTATTATTCTGTGTCAAGTTTTTGTTTCTATCAATACCTGTTACATAAAATCTCATAGTGTGCATATACTGCATTTTACTTAGGTGTTTCCATTGAGATGAACAGCTAGCATGCTTCCAACCCCTCACTACCATAAAAACTCTGTGATAACCATTTCTACATATGTTCTCTCTTAGAGCTGGGTAAACATTTCCCATTACACATATTCAGAAGTGGGATTGCAGGGTCAATATGTATGTCATTAGACAAGTTGCTACTGCAAACTCTTCAGAATTACGTCATCACCATCAATGTATGGAGATTTCCATCTATTTCACAACCCTGCAAACACCAGGCTGCTGCAGCTTTTTAATTTTATAAATTTAGTGGTATAAAATGAGATCTTGTTTTAATTTGCATTTCTCTATCAATGAGTTTAAGTGTAACTTTAATTTCAACAAATAGTATTATATGTGTTCTTTATTTGTTAATGTAGTTCACTCAGCACTCTTTTAAACAGCTTCCCATATTACTCTTTTTATATATGTACAAAATACATATACACATTTTGTTTTAAAAATTTCAAATACTTCCTTCAGTTTTTCACCCATTAATTTTGTTAGGTGTATACTTTATTGAAGAGAAAGCCTTAATCTTAGAAAGTAAAATTCAACAATTTTTACGTTTAAATTAATCTTTTTTTTTTTTCAAAAATACATCAATTTTATGCAGCTTGTGATACAGAAGTAACAATAGGCAAAACAGCGGAACATCTATGCTCTCCCCACCCATCCTGGGCATGCCCATTCCTGTCCCCCAAGAGGTGGAGAACACAGGACCCCTGCCCAGCAAAACCTAACTTAGTTACAGGCTCTGGGAGGGACTAAGCCCTTAGGGGTCAAGGCTGGGAGGGAAAGACACCAGCACTTAGGCCCCCTCGAGGGCCCACTGTTTAATTGGAACTGTGCATGTATACATGGGATGGGGAGTGGGGTGGGACAACCCACCATAGGCCAATTCTCCCAAGGCTCTAGATTTTCCAGTTTGGAAATTTAATTTAAGAAATAATTATCTGCACTAATAGATCATAACAATACTCTGCCATATTATATGCTGCTGGCTTTCTAGTATTGCCTTTTGCATTTAAGACTTTATTCCATTGTGAATAAGCCTTTACTCTTCTCTTTCAAAAATAATTTAGATCTATGTAGTCGTTTATTCTTCCATACAATATAAAAAAATAAGTTTACTAAGTACCTAGAAAAATTCAGCTAGAAGTTTAACTAGGAATTTACTGAAGTTATAGAATAAAGAGAACTGTAATTTCCTATAATAATAATTTCTTCCATACAACTCCTATTAATCAGAAATATTTTCATAATCTTAATAGTTTTTAAAATCTCTCTGCAGAATACTTGTATATTCTCTCTTTTGCTAATTTTTAGCTATTTTATAGTTTTTGATGCTATTATAAATGGTATCTTATTTTATTTGTTTGTTACTTATATTTTTTAAAAGTTTGTTGATTTTTTAATATTTATTTTGTGTCTACATTCGTTGCTAAACTTTCATGTTAGCGCTAATGGTTTCCTTTTTATTCTATTAGTTTTATAGGTAGAAATCATACCATCTGAAAGAATACCTATTCTCTTGAAATCCTTTCAGTTTTTATTTATGTTAATTTTTATCTAGATAATTCCTGAGCTCTCTTTTTATTCCCAACATTTTACTTATTTTTTTATTTTCTTATATACAATCACATGACCTTCAAATAATATCTTTTCTTTAATTTCTCTTTTAATCCCTCCTTATTTTTCTTGCCTTATTGGATTAACTAGGACTCAGTATTCTGTTGAATGGTGAAGCTTATAGTAGGCAGACAACTTGTATTTGATTTTCACTGGAATGCTTTTAAACATTCACAATTAAATTTACCTCAAGCAGGCTGTGTGTAGCTACATTTGACCATACAGTGGAAGTTTCCTTTTGTTCTGAGTTAGTAATGTTTTATCAGAATGGATATTTAAATATATCAAATGCTTTTTCTATAACTCTAGAGATGATTTCATGGTTTTATTTCCTTAATCTTTTAAAGTAAGGGATTCTATCAAGTGACTTTTATTGGTAAACAAACCTTGCATTCTCTGGATAAATCCCACTTTATGTGGTGCTTGTTTCTGTTTGTAAGTATTTTATTTGAGTCAGTTATAGATATTTCTGAGTAAATATACATAAATGAAATTTGCTAATGGCTACTATTTTAATATCTGGTTTGGTTATTTTCCTGGAAAAATTCTTGCTGGCTTTGGTGTAATGAAAATAGTGCCTCCTAAAATTAGTTGGGATTGCCAACAAACACATGAAAGGATGCTCAACATCACTAATCATTAGAGAAATGCAAATCAAAACTACAATGAGGTATCACCTCACACCAGTCAGAATGGCCATCATCAAAAGATCTACAAACAACAAATGCTGGAGAAGGTGTGGAGAAAAGGGAACCCTCTTGCACTGTTGGTGGGAATGTAAATTGATACAGCCACTATAGAGAACAGTATGGAGCTTCCTTAAAAAACTAAAAAAAGAACTACCATGTGACCCAGCAATCCCACTACTGGGCATATACCCTGAGAAAACAATAATCCAAAAATAGTCATGTACCACAATCTTATTGCAGCTCTATTTACAATAGCCAGGACATGGAAGTAACCTAAGTGTCCATCAACAGATGAATGGATAAAGAAGATGTGGCACATATATACAATGGAATATGACTCAGCCATAAAAAGAAATGAAATTGAGTTATTTGTAGTGAGGTGGATGGACCTAGAGTCTGTCATACAGAGTGAAAAGTCAGAAAGAGAAAAACAAATACCGTATGCTAACACATATATATGGAATCTAAAAAAAAAAAAAAATGGTCATGAAGAACCTAGGGGCAAGACAGGAATAAAGACGCAGACCTACTAGAGAATGGACTTGAGGACACGGGGGGGGGGGGGGGGGAGTGTAAGCTGGGACAAATGAGAGAGTGGCATGGACATATATACACTACCAAATGTAAAACCGATAGCTTGTGGGAAGCAGCTGCATAGTACAGGGAGATCAGCTCAGTGCTTTGTGACCACCTAGAGGGGTGGGATAGGGAGGGAGGGAGGGAGGGAGATGCAAGAAGGAAGAGATATGGGACATATGTATATGTATAACTGATTCACTTTGTTATAAAGCAGAAACTAACACACCATTGTAACACAATTATACTCCAATAAAGATGATTAAAAAAATCAGAAAGCATTACTTGTAACCCTATTTGATGAAATGAGAAACTTTAGAGTTTTACCTAGAATTAAAATATATGCTAATAAGCATGAAGTTTACAAAGGATCCTGCTGTAAATGTCCTATTACTAATGTAAAAAATTAATAAATAAAAACCTCAATTGAATAGTGTCAGAGGCCCCAAGTGGGGGCTCTCAAGCTTTTATGTGGCTCGCCATTATTGCAGATGCCGGACTGCAATTCTCTGCTCATCCTGAATAAACCCAATTTTGCTGGAGAAATATCTGGTCATCTATTTGTTTTAGGTCAACATTTATAGTAAGAAACCAGTGTGAATATGTGGGAAGTGAAGTTAATAGAATATTCTGGGGTTATTTATCCAAGATTCTCTTCTTATTGGTCCTGCTTGAATGTTCCATGCCTGCCTTATCGTACACTGGTCTCTGCTGGACATGCTGACCTTCCTCTTTCATGGTGTTTATAACTGTTTAAAGTGTCTTAAATATTTTTTTATTCTATTTATCACCCGGATAAATGTATTTAGGCTACTTATTTTGTTATTTATTGGTGTATAAGTAAACAGAAATTATCTCAGGCTAATTCAAGGGAAAAAAATTGGGGGGAAGTTAAAATTAGAACATAGAAAGCTGGAAAGAGCTTCACTTGAATACTTGTAATTTTAAAAGCTGGATAACCAAAATCACAACTTTTCTTGAAACCATCACAGCACTGAAGTATCAGGGCAACCAATTAACCCAAAATTTAAGGAAAGACAGATTCCTCCAAGGAAATAGGATTTGCAAACCCTTGCTTACTTGGGACAGATGCCAGATGCTATATAAGCCAGCAAGAATAATTCAGCTAAAATTGTTAATAAATTCCTAAAGGCTAGCATAAGTATATAGAACCCCTAAGAGTCACAGACAAGGGAAATTCACTTATATCTCTAGGATTTCTCCCTGGACCTCACCAGGGGCTCCTGAAAGATTGGAAACAAGGATATAGGCCAGAGAAATCCTTCCTCGTGGTACAGGCCTGAGATCTGAGAAAGGGTGGAAGTCCCAACCAGATCTTTCTCCACTATCTCCCACACAGAAAAAAACCTTAACCTGGTGAGGGAGGGGAGGACAGTGGGGGAGGGCAAAAAGCTCTATTGTCTTCAGGACACAGGTGAAGACACACAGCAATTAAAGAGGAAAAAGCGGGGAAAGGACACTGAAACAACCTGTCTTCAACTATTAGAGGTTCCATACTGCTGAGAGGAAGGCAGAAACACTTAGGAGGCCCAAGCCCTAAAACTGAAAGACAATGCCTAATAATGAGACTGAATCAGAATAAAGATAATGCTCCCACTTCCCGTCCCAAGCAGGTGAGCAAGCATAGAGTAATAGGAGCATTCTACTGCTGCAAGAGAAGCAGCAGTATGACCATAAATCTTCTTGAGGCACCTCACAAAGGAAATATCAAAGCCTGAGAGTGAAGCAGACATTAAGAAAAACTCTTTAGCAAGTAATGCTACTATACAAACAAGGTAATGCCAGAGGAATTTGAAGGCTGTTGAAACAACAACAAAACACACAAACCGAGTTAACTCCTAACTCATTGACTGAAATCGACACACTCGATGCTTAGCAAAAAAAAAAAAAAAAAAGACAGGTTCATTTTGAGGCCAAGAAAATAAAGATAAAAACACTCTTTACCTCAGTGTCTATTGTTGCACACAAGATGTCTGCATTTGGATGAAAAGTTATTAAAAACACACAAAAAAAGCAAGGAGAGGGAAGCCCCCAGGTGCCTCAGAGGGTCTGCACTTGCCCTATGAATTCTTTTGCCCAAGAGACAGTGACACTAGCCAATTAAAACAAACAAACGAAAAAAAGTACACTAAGATAGGTTGAAAAAGAGAGAGAGAGAGAAGGGAGCTGACTTCAAAAGAAAGGAAATAGGTTTATATTTTAGAACCATTGAAAGCACTTTTTCTTGCCTTTTAAATATGAGGCCCCACATTTACATTTTGTACAGGTCCCCAAAATTATGTAGCCACCAGTGCTTATACCCTTCACCATGACTGGGGAAAAGTGAGGAGAAGGCAGTTTGAGTTTGAGTGGGAAGAAGAGAAAAGAGAGTTAACTAACTGAGGAATGGAGTCTGGGACCAAGAGGTTGGGAGCTGGGCAGAGACACCAAGGGACATAACAGACGGAAGAGGAGAGGAGGAAGCACGGGAGAGGAAGAGGAGGAGGGGAAGAGGCTGGGAGGAGAGGGGGAGGAGGACTGGAAAGAGAAGTGGGGCAGAGACACCAAGGGACATAACAGACGGAGGAGGAGAGGAGGAAGCATGGGAGAGGAAGAGGAGGAGGGGAAGAGGCTGGGAGGGGAGGGGGAGGAGGACTGGAAAGAGAAGTGGAGCAGAGCCACAAGCTGTTCAGCTCAGCTCCTGTGGGCAGAGTTGATCCTCATCAGGGAGCAGGAAGCAGCTGGTACTTGAGTCGTGACCCCACTGTGGATTTGCAGCGTCCCAGGCAGCTCCACTCCTGAATGTACACTCAGCTATGTCGGAAAAGGACAGATCTGAAGGAGGGGAAGACAGGGCCTTCTCAGGAGCTGGCTGAGGAATACTGAGAACATGGGGAGCTGAGAAAGAGCAGAACTGGATGCCAACATCAAGGGATAAAATGTGGGCAGGGGGAAGGTGACCATGACCAGGAAAAAAAAAAAGAAAAGAATTGGGAGAGAAGGAAGTTGTTATACAGGTCACTGATAATTATGTGCTCCCTGTATCAGGAAACCCCAGAGGAGAAAACTGGGATGGGTTGTATATTAATGCGTATGTGTAGAATCTAGAAGAGTGGTACAGATGATCTTATTTGCAAAGCAGAAATAGAGAAACAGACGTAGAGAACAAATATATGGATACCAAGGGGGAGGGGAGGTGGGATGGATTGGGAGATTGAGATTGACCTATATACACTATTAATACTATGTATAAGATAGATAACTAACGAGAACATACTGTATAGCACAGAGAACTCTGCTCTGTGGTGACCTAAATGGGAAGGAAATCCAAAAAAGAGGGGATATATGTATACGTATAGCTGATTCACTTTGCTGTACAGCAGAAACTAACACAACATTGTAAAGCAACTATATTCCAATAAAAACTAAAAAAAAAAAAAAAAGAACTCAAGATGGCAGGATACCCTAGCTATCCTAGGGGAGTCCAGCATTCTTCCCTGGGTCACCAGACAGCCTGGGGATCCTTCTTGACTCATTGGTCAAGACTTGACTCATTGGTGCTTAGGCCACCAGCATTCTCGTGTTCTAACAGCTCTTACTTGGTGCTCCTCCAAACACCATCACAGCTCTTGAATTCCTGCCTCCCCAGGACACAGATGTGAGCTCCCCTCTCCACATGGTCTCACACAGTCATCTTGCATTCCCCTCCCCGCCAAGAGAAACTTCAACTTCCCTGCTAGAGAAATCCACTGCCTCTTATAACCATTTGCCTTTTACTGGCCTCATTTTCTCTCCCTCTCTGCTTCAAGTTTTTTGCTTGCCTTTCTGGCTTCATGAATCTGGTCTGTGTGCTTCTCGCCCCTCACAGCAAATCTTTTCCACTAAAAGGAGCTTTGGTCTGAAAGTCAAAATGAACTCCTGGACGGACAACTGCTGGATACAGTGAATTGGAGAAATCATATCAGCATTCTGGCCTTAGTTTCCTTATCTGTAAAATAACTGACTGGAAAGAACTGAGTATTTTCTAATATGAATTAGAAATTCATATTAGAATTTCTAAACGTTGGAAATGGCTCTAACATTTTTGTGCCTTACTGTGCTCCTGCTCCTTCCCACCTGTGTGTCCTCCTCCTTCCCCGCTCTGCTTCTCCCTCCTTCTTTCTCACTCTTCCGTGTCTTCCCAGCCATTCTCCACTAAGCCTTTATCTCAGCTCCCAGGATCTCCTCTCCATCTTCTCATAGTCCCTACCTATTCAATCTAATCTCAGTCCTTTCTTTCTGCCTCACTTGCAAATCTAAAGCCTTGTTTTACCATATGATTCTTGAATTCCTGTGTATAAATACATAATACACAGTTATGGATTCTATTTTTGGCAAAATGTCACATTACAACTTGAAAAGACCCAGAAATTCAAGATAAAAAAATGCCTTTTAATTCTTTTTTGAATACATAGCTGCATTCACGATGAAATAAGGGAACAAAAAATAGAAAAAATGGAAACCCAGAGATGCAAACAGGAAACGACACTTGGGCATACAAGACATCGTGTGGGTTCCATAGGGGTTTGGTTATTGTGGTTACTTGGATCAGGAGACAAGGCCTTGAGACCAGGCAAACAAAATGAAATTTGCAGCTGAGTTTCCTGCTGTACTCTCATCTCAGTGAAAAGATTTACACCTAAATATACAGGGAAGAAAACTTACCTGTGTATTTACTGAATATTGGCTTGTTTGTTTGTTTCTCATTCTGAGAATTACTGATCACAAATCTGAGATAGGAACTCAAAAATATTCTGCTTGTGTGATCCTGGAATACAAAATCCAACAAATTAAAATAAAAGGTGATTTCAAGTTTGTAATATTCTGTGATACTTGGTGAAATTTAAAGAAAAGATGATCTCAAGAGAAGCACCTTCAACACAAGCTGCAAAGGATTCCCACACATAAAGCCTTTCCTAACATGAGGCCACAATCCAAAATTAGAGAACACAGAAAGAAATATTCCATCATGAAAGATGGTAGGCAAACAAACAAAGAACAGTTTAAATCCCTCAAGAAATCACACATAGAGGAAATTCTATTTTAAAAGCTTAAAGATATAAAAGGAATAATACCAGAAGAGAAAGAGACATTACCAAAAACTACCAGGCAGATTAAGCCTCCAGAAATAAATATTCTGAACACTTTAATTAAAAACTCAATGCATGGATTAAGCAACAAAAAGAGAAAGCAATTTTGGATTTCCCATGTTGCACAGGGGTTAAGAATCTGCCTACCAATGCAGAGGATTCAGGTCCAATCCCTGGTCTGGGAAGATCCCATATGCTGCAGAACAACTAAGCCCATGCACCACAACTACTGAGCCTGCGCTCTAGAGCCCGTGAGCCACAACTGCTGAAGCCCCCACGTCTAGAGCCCGGGCTCTGCAACAAGAGAAGCCACCGCATGAGAAGCCCACGCACTGCAATGAAGAGTAGCCCCTGCTTGCCGCAACTAGAGAAAGCCCATGCACAGCAACAAAGACCCAACACAGCCAAAAAAAAAAAGAAAGAGAGAGAAAGCAATTTTAAAATATATCTAGATTGGGATATCTGAAGAATTTCCCACAATGCAATACAGAACTAAAGACCTGAATATGAAAAAAAGAAGTTAAGAGATATGAAGACTAACATGAAATCCAATATAAGCCCAATAGAAATTTCATTAGGAGACAAAACACATAATGAGAAGAGGAAATATTTGAAGAAGTAATGGCTGGGAATTTTCCAGAATTAATAAAAGGCATAAATCTTTAGATTCATTAAAAACAAAAGCTCCAAATTAATGATTTGAAAAATAATCTTAATTTTTTATAGTGAAGAAAGCAGCTCAAAGATGTAAGTAACTTAGAATATAAATCAATTTAAAGCAAAGTTCCTTTCTCTTAGATTTCAGTTTTTTCTTAATAATTTAATCAATATTTAATAAATACCAAGGGACATGCTGAACACTAAGATGAGAAAGAGTAGAAGACAGAAGCTCACACTCTAGAAAAAGAAACATGTGAACCAACCATAAATGTAGAGTGTTGTGAACCAACCATAAATGTAGAGGTTGATGATTCTACTGTGAGAGAAAGTACAGGGGTGGAATGAGCCTCATTAAATCCACTTTATCTATATTTGTACTGCTTACATGGCCTTGCTCACTCAGACCTCCAAATATTGGCTTCAATAATCACGTAGGACTGAGGCATTGAGACTATATATCCATGAGAATATTTCAAGTGGTTTTTAATTCAGAAATTGATGAAGATATCAAGAAGGTTGAACCTACATAATGAGCACCCATATAACACCTTGTGTGTTAGATATCAACTTTAACTCTTCCATAAGAAGCCGATGAGAATCTTGGACAGTCAGAGAACATTTTCTTGGCCATGCTGCTTAATGGTTCTTACCTGTTTCAGAATCACTACATAAGAAGGATAATAGTCAACACATCTATTAGGTGCCTCTTCTCATGCCAATTACATTTAATATCATTTTTTCCCAGTTTATTTTGTAGGGACACATAATCAGATAGAAAGTAGGTGAAACCATTCTTTGCTATATGTTTACTCAAGAGTTCTCCTTAAGAGCATCCTCTACGAAAACTATTTTAAGACTTTGATTTTCCCTCATATGTTCTGAAAATGCTGCCTAAAAGTTTAATTATTATCCTGCTATGGTCGTTATATGCTTGTTTACTTGTCTACCTTGCTTAATGGCTAATCACCTAAAAGAAACTTTGCCAACATGGGATGTATTAGTTGGCTAGTGTTGCCGTAACAACTACCACAGACTGAGTGACTCCAACAACAAAAATTTATTTCTCAGTGTTCTAGAGGCCAGAAGTCCAAGATCAAGGTGTCAGCAGGTTTGGTTTCTCCTGAGGTCTCTCTCTTCAGCTTGTAGATGGCCATCTTCTCACATCAATGTCCTCAGACCATCTTTCCTCTGTGCATGCACATCCTCTTGATTCTTTGTGTGTATGAATTTCCTCTTCTTATAAGGATACCACTCAGATTAGATTAGGGGCCACCCTAGCAGCCCCATCTTAACTTAATTACCTTTCCAAAGGTCCTCTCTCCAAATACAGCTGCGTTCTGAGATGCTGGGCATTAAGGCTCCAACATATGAATTTTAGGGAGACACAATTCAGCCCATAACACAGGATATATTCACTTTCAAAATCTTCTTCACTTTACCTCTTTCACTTTTCAAAGTCTTACTGATTTTCAATTTTTTTTTTTAAATAGTTTTTTTTTTTTTTTTTTTTTTTTTAATGGCTGTGTTGGGTCTTCGTTTCTGTGCGAGGGCTTTCTCTAGTTGCGGCAAGCGGGGGCCAATCTTCATCACGGTGCGCGGGCCTCTCACTATCGCGGCCCCTCTTGTTGCGGAGCACGGGCTCCAGACGCGCAGGCTCAGCAATTGTGGCTCACGGGCCTAGTCGCTCCACGGCCTGTGGGATCTTCCCAGACCAGGGCTCGAACCCGTGTCCCCTGCATTGGCAGGCAAATTCTCAACCACTGCACCACCAGGGAAGCCCTCAAATTTGTTTTTTAACAGATGTGTCCTATAGATATCTAGACTTCAGAGACTGTTGCTATGGCTTATGAAAGTAACCTCTAACTTCCAAAAAGTCTATAATTCTGTATTGTTTTATTATTAATAATTGTCGCCCCAGTATTTACACTTAAATAGACATCTCTGTTTTTTAACATGTAGAAATAAGTCTAACTTTTCTTTATTAAGCCCAAAAATCAACATTATATTTTTCCTCTCCTTTCACAAGATGCACTTAAAGAAGAAGAGAAAAGTAGGAAGAGTCACTCTAGTGGTTATCAAGATTTAGTATAAACCTAGAGTAAATAAGATTACTTTACTACATTGCATTAGTGCAAGGAAAGACTTATAGAAGAAAGGATCAGAATAAGGAGTCCAGAAACAGACCCATATACTTACATATGGACACTGAAATTACAACACAATTGGTACTGCATATCAGTGTTATTAATCAATTAACTAACATTGAAAAAATACAATTTTACCCCTATTTCATACTGTACACAAAAATCAAATCCAGGTATATTATAGATATAAATGTAAGAAGTAAAGTAGTTAAGCTTCTCAAAGATAAAATTGTACAGAGGCTTGCAAAGTGGGATCCTCAGACCAGAAGAATCAGCATCATTTGGAAGTCATAAGAAATGGAAATTCTTCGGCCTCTTCCCTGACCTAAAGAATTAGAAACTCTGGAGGTGGGTCCCAACAAGATACACTTTAAAAAGCCTTCCAGATGATTCTGATGTCCACTCAAGTTTGAGAACCATAGATTAAGGAGAATATCTCATGACCTTGGGGTAGGGGTAAATAAATTACAAGAGTAGAATAAAAGAGTCATAAAGAAAAATGTCAATAAACTCTATCCCATTAACAAGAAATCCTTTTCATCAAAATACAACTTTAAGAGAGTGAAGAGTAAACCAAGACTTGTAGAAAATATCACAATGCATATCCAACAAAGGATTTGTATACAGAAATTATAAAGAACTTCAATTCAACAATTAAAAGACTGAATCCTCTCCCCACCATAGACACACACACACACACACACACACACACACACACACACCACACACACAAATAGCTAAAACCTTAAACTGGTACTTCACAAAAGAGTGTATATAAATAGCTCAAAGGCATATGAAAATATGTTAAGTACAATTAGTCAACAGGGAAACATGAACCAAAATAACAATTGGATGCTCTACACCCATGCCAGAATGGTTAAAATTAAAAGGGTTAATATATCAAATATGAATTAGGATGTGGATAAGCTGGAAGGTAGCTTGGTATAAACACTGAAAACCTGTTTGTCAGTATTTATTGAATGTAAAAATTATACATAACCTGTGACCCAGGATTTCATTTACATGTATATTCCAAGAGAAATGAGTGTTTATGTTCACAAAAAACATGTACAAAAATGTTCAAAACAGCATTGTCCAACACACCTAAAATCTGGAAATAATTTGAATGTCTATCCACAGTAGAATGAATAAATTTTGGTATATTCACACAATGGTATACTACACAGCAGTGAAAAATAATAAATTACTGCTGCATGTCACAACATGAATAAAATCATAAAAATAATGTTGAGTGAGAGAAGGCCGACACAAAATAAGTCTTACTGTATGATTCTAGTAACATGAAGTTCAAAAACAGAATCAAAACTAAACTCTGGACATGGAGATCAGAGTATTTGTTGTCCTTAAAAGATGTTAACTGGGAAGTGGAACCAAGAGGGAGATTTCTGGCAGCTGAAAATATTCTTTATCAGGGTAGTGGATTGTGCTTATGTCCCTTCAGGAAAGCAGATCTAAAATAGGAAAGGAGAGAAAGTCAAAGTACACTGCAATGACAAAGGGAGCTTTATAGGTAAGACTTTATTTAGGGGCATGATGCCAGGTATTAGGAGTGGGACACTCAGTAAAACAGGAAAGGATAGAAAGCCAGTAAAATGGTGTGTTATCAGATTGGCCACTACTATGGAAAACTAGGATCTGATCCCACTGGAACCCTCTGATGAATCCTGCAGATTGTGGCTCTGTGTTATCAGCCTGAGGCAGATAAGGGGAGCACATATCCATGACCCCTGTCCCCTAATCGTCAAGGATTGCCCCAAGGAGTGTTAATTCTCACACACTTCCAGTTTTGAGCATCCAAACGTGATAAGCAGCTGCTCACAGGTGTCCCAACCACATCATGAGAAAAGCCATAGTGCAAAAATGCAAGATACCCAGTGCAGATCAAGTTAGGCTCTCTAACCAGTTGCCTTAGCAATGGCTGGGGAAAAAATAGAGGGCTAGAAGATGTGACGCAGGACATAAGAGGTGTCTGATACTACCAGGTTTTTATGAGCAAACAAACAAAAAATATATTCACAAAATCGATCAATTTTTTCATAAGAAAACTTCCAATAAGCTACAGTCTGATCAGTAACTGCTTATCTCCCGGTGACATCTAGTGGTGAAATATAGACATTCACAAGCATCAAGTTACAGCTTCTCAGGTGTCTAAAATGAAATTCTTCTGAAAATTCTATGTAGCTAAGCTTCCCTCCATTCTGAATCAAAAACCCAGTGCCTGATGTGGACAGTCACCTGCAGTAAGAGTTGTTCATCTGTTGGGACACATCTTAACCCACCACTTTAAGAAGAGTAGGCAAACTCAATTTGGTACCTTGTAAGTAAACTACATTAATGTGGGGAACGTTGTAATAAGACTTTGCTGTAAGTGTAGGATTTTATCTGACTCTGAGTTACTTCCTCCATATTTTTTCCCATAGTTACAGTCAGCCTTAAATGAGATCTCTACGTTGCATTTGTAGTCTAAAAATCCTATTTCCTCCAGCTTTTGGGAGTTGCTCTACTTAAATCTTCAAATTAAAATATCTATGAGAAAGTATACCAAGTAAATTCCATTAAGCCAATTTAATTTCATTATTCTAAGACCACAATTAAATAAATTATTGTTTCCCAACTTTATATTTTTATTAAAAGTATACTCATTGGGATCAATTCTTTTTCATATGAAAAAATTATATATGGTAAAAACTAATTGACAAGTCAGTTGTTAAAATTTACCTGTAAAGGGGGCTCCCCTTGTGGTGCAGTGGTTAAGAATCCGCCTGCCAGTGCAGGGGACATGGGTTCAAGCCCTCGTTTGGGAAGATCCCACATGCTGTGGAGCAACTAAGTCCGTGAGCCACAACTACTGAGCCTGAGCTGTAGAGCCCACGAGTCACAACTACTAAGCCTGCATGCCACAACTACTGAAGCCTGCGTGCCTAGAGCCAGTGCTCCACAACAAGAGAAGCCACCACAATGAGAAGCCCGCACACCACAATGAAGAGTAGCCCCCACTCGCCGCAACTAGAGAAAGCTTGCACACAACAACGAAGACCCAATGCAGCCAAAAATAAAAAAATAAATAAAATAAAATAAAATAAAATAAAATAAAAATTTACCTGTAAAGGTTTTGCTTTTGTGAGGTTTGTTTTTTGTTTTTTGGTTTTTTTTTTTTGGTAGCCATTATTTCTACCAAAATGCATTAATGACCAAGGAGAGGGGGTTGTTACTGGAACCTGGAATGAGAAAGAGCCATACAGAGTCAGTCAATTTGAGAGGAGCAGTGATCTTTACCTGAGGGACAGAGCTAGCCCAAGCCAGGGTCACAAGCCAAATATACTTATGATACTAGTTTTAAGCTTTTTTCCTGCTAATTCCAGTATCTGCATTTCTGTGGATATGTTTCTTTGGTTTGTTTTTATGTGTTCCATTTTCATCACATATTTCACAGTGCTTTATGATATATTGGACATTGTTTATAGATAGCAGTGGAAATTTAATTATACAACTCTTTTGCTTTATATTTATTTCCAAGAATGTGCAATCTCATTCCAATATGTGGCTACTAAAGTGAAAACGTGTTTATTCAGATATCACTATGTATCAAGTTAGTCTTGGCCTAAGGCAACAATTTTTAATATTGACTTCATCTCTGGTTAGCCTTCCTCCCAATGCCACAGCTGTTCCTGCCTAAGTCCAATTTTTTTCATCTTATCAATGTTTAATCCTGGGATCTGATGGGAGTTGGAACTCAGTTTCATCTTTTGAACCCATGGTAGAAGAGCCCTTTTTTCTAGGCACTTTTTGAATACATGAGACTAGAGTATATCATCTCGTCTCATGTATTCTCTAGACTAGGTCCACAATCACTGCCCTTTACTCAGCAAAACAGGAGTGGTAAGCCAGGGAAAATTGTTATTCCAAGTAAATATTGCTGCATTTGAGAGTCTTCTAGACTCCAGTCTCTCCAACCTGTTCCCACCATTGTTAATCTTTCATCTATCTCAGTCTTGGCAGGCTTTCTTCTCCAACGTTGCCTCCAGACACTGCCATTTTTGATAGTCATGTATAAAGAGGTCTTCTCTCTGAAAATCAGTCCATCTGGGATTTTCTTACATCCACTTCTCTTCAATAGTTTCATACATAAGTACAAGTTTTATAGTATCTAAACTTTTGGTGTTACCATGGGAACAAAGATTTTCTACATCCTTTCATATTCTAGCCAGAAAATTGCTTATTGTGTTTAAATTGTAGCCAAATTGCAAAGGAAATTAGAGTTTCTTTATTTTGTCTATAACTGATCTGGTTCTTCCCACAGTTATCTCCTGCTGGGTAAAAGGAAAAGAAATAAGAAAAGGATGTAGTTATGTTAAAACTCAATGTGGGCTCTAAGACTGCATTTTTCTATCATGAGCCTAGGAGCTCCTACTGTAAAAACAGAACACAGATGGGACATATTCTCTGGGGTTACAATTCACAAAAACTAAGATATATCTAACTCCACTAGGTTCAAGATGACGGAGTAGAAGGATGTGCACTCACTCCCTCTTGCAAGAGCACTGGATTCACAACTAACTGCTGAACAATCATTGACAGGAAGACACTGGAATTCACAAAAAAAGATACCCCACATCCAAAGACAAAGGAGAATCCGCAATGAGACGGTAGGAGGGGTGCAATCACAATAAAAATCAAATCCCATAACTGCTGGGTGGGTGACTCATACACTGGAGAACACTTATACCACAGAAGCCCACCCACTGGAGTGAAGGTTCTGAGCCCCATGTCAGGCTTCCCAACCTGGGGTTCCGGCAAAAGGAGGAGGAATTCCCAGAGAATCAGACGTTGAAGGCTAGCAGGATTTGAATGCAGGACTTTGACAGGACTGGGGGAAACAGAGACTCGACTCTTGGAGGGCACACGAAAAGTAGTGTGCACATTAGGACCTGGGGGAAGGAGCAGTGACCCCATAGGAGACTGAACCAGACCTACCTGCTAGTGTTGGAGGGTCTCCTGTGTGGGGGCGTTGGTGGGGTGGCTGTGGCTCACTGTGGGGACAAGGACACTGGAAGCAGAAGTTCTGGGAAGTACTCCTTGCCATGAGACCTCCCAGAGTCCGCCATTAGCCCAACCAAAGAGCCAGGTAGGCTCCAGTGCTGGGTTGCCTCAGGCCAAACAACCAACAGGGAGGCAACCCAGCTTGACCCATTAGCAGACAAGCAGATTAAAGTTTTACTGAGCTCTGCCCACCAGAGCAACACCCAGCTCTACCCATCACCAGTCCTTCCCATCAGGAAGCTTGCACAAGCCTCTTAGATAGCCTCAGCCACCAGAGGGCAGAGAGCAGAAGCATGAAGTACTACAATTCTGCAGTCTGTGGAACAAAATCCACATTCACAGAAAGATAGACAAGACGAAAAGGCAGAGGGCTATGTACCAGATTAAGAAACAAGAGAAAATCCCAGAAAAACAATTAAATGAAGTGGAGATAGGAAACCTTCCAAAAAAAATTCAGAATAATGATAGTAAAGATGATCCAGGACTTCAGAAAAAGAATGGAGGCAAAGATTCAGAAGATACAAGAAATGTTTAACAAAGACCTAGAATAATTAAAGAACAAACATTTAGAAGAATTAAAGAACAGAGATGAACATTACAATAACTGAAATGAAAAATACACTAGAAGGAATCAATAGCAGAATAACTGAGGCAGAAGGATGGATAAGTGACCTGGAAGACAGAATGGTGGAATTCACTGCCACAGAACACATTAAGAAAAAAGAATGAAAAGAAATGAAGACAGTCTAAGAGGCCTCAATATTAACTGCAACAAGATTTGCATTATAGGGGTCCCAGAAGGAGAAGAGAGAGAGAAAGGACCAGAGAAAATATTTAGAGAGATTATAGTCAAAAATTTCCCTAATATGGGAAAGGAAATAGCCACCCAAGTCCAGGAAGCACAGAGAGTCCCAGGCAGGATAAACATAAGGAGAAACACACTGAGGAACATAGTAATCAAACTGAAAAAAATTAAAGACAAAGAAAAATTATTGAAAGCAACAAGGGAAAAACAACAAATAACATACAAGGGAATTCCCATACGGTTAACAGCTGATTTCTCAGCAGAAACTTTACAAGCAAGAAGGGAGTGGCATGATACATTTAAAGAGATTAAAGGGGAGAACTTACAACCAAGATTACTCTACCCGGCAAGGATCTCATTCAGATTCGACAGAGAAATCAAAACCTTTACAGACAAGCAAAAGCTAAGATAATTCAGTACCACCAAACAAGCTCTACAACAAATGCTAAAGGAACTTCTCTAAGTCGGAAACACAAGAGAAGAAAAGGACCTACAAAAACCAATAACAATTAAGAAAATGGTAATATGAACATACATATCGAAAATTACCTTAAACGTGAATGGATTAAGTGCTCCAACCAAAAGACAAAGGCTTGCTGAATGGATATGAAAACAAGACCAATATATATGCTGTCTACAAGAGACCCACTTCAGACATAGGGACACATACAGACTGAAAGTGAGGGAATGGAAAAAGATATTCCATGCAAATGGAAATCAAAAGAAAGCTGGAGTAGTAATACTCATATCAGGTAAAGTAGACTTTAAAATAAAGAATGTTACAAGAGACAAGGAAGGACACTACATAATGATCAAGGGATCAATCCAAGAAGAAGATATAACAATTATAAATATATACGCACCCAACATAGGAGCACCTCAGTACATAAGGCAACTGCTAACAGCTATAAAAGAGGAAATCAACAGTAACACAATAATAGTGGGGGACTTTAACACCTCACTTACACCAGTGGACAGATCATCCAGACAGAAAATTAATAAGGAAACACAAGCTTTAAATGACACAATAGATGGGATAGATTTAATTGATACTTATAGGACATTCCATCCAAAAACAGCAGATTACATTTTCTTCTCAAGGGCACACGGAACATTCTCCAGGATAGATCACATCTTGGGTCACAAATCAAGCCTCGGTAATTTTAAGAAAATTGAAATCATATCAAGCATCTTTTCCGACCACAACACTATGAGATTAGAAATCAATTACAGGAGGAAAAATGTAAAAAACACAGACACATGGAGGCTAAACAATATGTTACTAAATAACCAAGAGATCACTGAAGAAATCAAAGAGGAAATCAAAAAATACGTAGAGACAAATGACAACAAAAACACAACAATCCAAAGCCCATGGGATGCAGCAAAATCAGTGCTAAGAGGGAAGCTGATAGCAATACAATCCTACCTCAAGAAACAAGAAAAATCTCAAATAAACAAACTAACCTTACACCTAAAAGAAATAGAGAAAGAAGAACAAATAATACCCAAAGTTAGTAGAAGGAAAGAAATCATAAAGATCAAAGAAGAAATAAATGAAATAGAACCAAGGAAAACAATAACAAAGATCAATAAAACTAAAAGGTGGTTCTTTGAGAAGATAAACAAAATTGATAAACCTTTAGCCAGACTCATCAAGGAAAAGAGGAAGAGGATTCATATCAATAAAATTAGAAATGAAAAAGGAGAAGTCACAACATACACTGCAGAAATACAAAGCATCCTAAGAGACTACTACAAGCAACTATACGCTAATAAAATGGGCAACCTGGAAAAAATGGACAAATTCTTACAAAGGTATAACCTTCCAAGACTGAACCAGGAAGAAATAGAAAATATGAACAGACCAATCACAAGTAATGAAATTGAAACTGTGATTAAAAATCTTCCAACAAACAAAAGTCCAGGGCCAGATGGCTTCACAGGTGAATTCTATCAAACATTTAGAGAAGAGCTAACACCCATACTTCTCAAACTCTTCCAAAAAACTGCATAGGAAGGAACACTCCCAAGTTCATTCTATGAGGCCACCATCACCCTGTTACCAAAACCAGACAAAGATACTACAAAAAAGGAAAATTACAGACCTATATCACTGATGAATATAGATGCAAAAATCCTCAACAAAATACTAGCAAGCAGAATCCAACAACACATTAAAAGTATCAAACACCATTGTCAAATGGGATTTATCCCAGGGATGCAGGGATTCTTCAATATATGCAAATCAATCAATCTGATACACCATATTAACAAATTGAAGAATAAAAACCATATGATCATCTCAATAGATGCAGAAAAAGCTTTCGACAAAATTCAACACCCATTTATGGTAAAAACTCTCCAGAAAGTGGGCATAGATGGAACCTACCTCAACATAATAAAGGCCACATATGACAAACCCACAGCAAACATCATTCTCAATGATGAAAAACTGAAACCATTTCCTCTAAGATCAGGAACAAGACAAGAATGTCCACCCTCACCACTATTATTCAACATAGTTTTGGAAGTCCTAGCCACGGCAATCAGAGAAGAAAAAGAAAGAAAGGAATACAAATTGGAAAAGAAGAAGTAAAACTGTCACTGTTTGCAGATGACCTGATACTATACATAGAGAATCCGAAAGATGCCACCAGAAAAGTACTAGAGCTAATCAATGAATTTGGTAAAGTTGTAGGATACAAAATTAATGCACAGAAATCTCTTGCATTCCTATACACTAACAATGAAATATCAGAAAGAGAAATTAAGGAAACAATCCCAATCACCACTGCAACAAAAAGAACAAAACACCTAGGAATAAACCTACCTAAGGTGGTAAAAGACCTGTACTCAGAAAACTATAAGACACTGATGAAAGAAATTAAAGATGACACAAACAGATGGAGAGATATACCATGTTCTTGGATTGAAGAATCAATATTGTGAAAATGACTATACTACCCAAAGCAATCTACAGATTCAATGCAATCCCTATCAAATTAGCAGTGGCATTTTTTACAGAACTAGAACAAAAAATGTTAAAATTTGTATGGAGACACAAAAGACCCCAAATAGCCAAAGCAACCTTGAGGGAAAAAAACAGAGATGGAGGAATCAGACTCGCTGACATCAGACTATACTGCAAGCTTACAGTAATCAAGACAATATAGTACTGGCACAAAAACCAAAATATAGATCAATGGAACAGGATAGAAAGCCTAGAGATAAACCCACGCACCTATGGTCAACTAATCTCTGACAAAGGAGGCAAGGATAGACAATGGAGAAAAGACACCCTCTTCAATAAGTGGGGCTGGGAAAACTGGACAGCTACATGTAAAAGAATGAAATTAGAACACTCCCTAACACCATACACAAAAATAAACTCAACATGGATTAGAGACCTAAATGTAAGACTGGACACTATAAAACTCAGAGGAAAACATAGGAAGAACACTCTATGACATAAATAACAGTAAGATCTTTTTTGATGCACCTCCTAGAGTAATGGAAATAACAAAAATAAACAAATGGGACCTAATGAAACTTAAAAGCTTTTGCAAAGCAAAGGAAACTATAAACAAGGCGAAAATTCAACCCTCAGAATGGGAGAAAATATTTGCAAATGAATCAACGGACAAAGGATTAATCTCCAAAATATATAAACAGCTCATGCAGCTTAATATTAAGAAAACAAAAAACCCAGTCAAAAAATGGGCAGAAGACCTAAGTAGACATTTCTCCAAAGAAGACATATAAATGGCCAAGAAGCACATGAAAAGCTGCTCAACATCACTAATTATTAGAGAAATGCAAATCAAAACTACAATGAGGTATCACCTCACACCAGTTAGAATGGGCATCATCAGAAAATCTACAAACAACAAATGCTGGAGAGGGTGTGGAGAAAAGGGAACCCTCTTGCACTGTTGGTGGGAATGTAAATTGATATAGCCACTATGGAGAATAGTATGGAGGTTCCTTAAAAAACTAACAATAGAATTACCGTATTACCAAGCAATCCCACTACTGGGCATATACCGGAGAAAACCATAATTCATGCATCCCAATGTTCATTGCAGCACTATTTACAATAGCCAGGTCACGGAAGCAACCTAAATCCCCATCCACAGATGAATGGATAAAGACGATGTGGTACCTATATACAATGGAATATTATTCAGCCATTAAACGGAATGAAATTGGGTCATTTGTAGAGACGTGGATGGATCTAGAGCCTGTCATACAGAGTGCAGTAAGTCAGAAAGGGAAAAACAAATATCATATATTAACGCATATATGTGGAACCTAGAAAAATGGTACAGATGAACCGGTTTGCTGGGCAGAAATAGAGACACAGATGTAGAGAACAAACATATGGACACCAAGGTTGGAAAGTGGCGGGGGCAGGAGTGGTGGTGGTGGGATGAATTGGGAGATTGGGATTGACATGTATACACTAATATGTATAAAAGAGATAACTAATAAGAACCTGCTGTATAAAAAATAAATAAAATAAAATTCAAAAAAAAATATACCTAACTCCACTTCTTCAAAAGAAAACAAACAAAATGTGTAGAAAATGAAAAAAAAATAAGCCAAGGACCACCTAAATTATTCAAAACAAATATTAACAGGTCTGAAGGGAAAATAGACAGCAATACAATAGTAGTAGGGGATTTTAATACCTCACTTTTAACAATGGATAGATCATCCAGACATAAAATTAATAAGTAAACATTGGACTTAAACTACATGTCAGAAAGATGGACCTAATAGGCATATACCAAACATTCTATCCAATAACAGCAGAATACACATTCTTCTCAAGCACAGATGGAACAGTCCCAGGATAGATCATACATTAGGCCACAAAACAAGCCTTAATAAACTTAAGAAGATTGAAACAATATCAAGCATCTTTTATGATCACAATGGTAGGAAACCAGAAATAAATTATAAGAAGAAAACTAGAAAATCCATAAATATGTGGAGATTAAACAACATGTTTCTGAACACCCATGGGTCAAAGAAGAAATCAAAATGGAAATCAAATAATATATTGAAACAAATGAATATGGAATCACAACACAGCAAAACTTATGGGATGCAGCAAAAGTGTTCTAAGAGGAAAGTTTATAGCAATAAACGCCTACATTAAGAAATAAATCTCAAATAAACAATCTAACTTTACACCTAATGTAACTAGAAAAAACAGAAAAAACTAAGTCCAAAGTTAATAGAGGAAGGCAATGGCAAAGATTAGAGCAGAAATAAATATAATAGAGACTAGAAATACAACAGAAGAGAGCAATAAAACTTAGAGCTGCTTTTTTGAAAAAGTAAATAAAATTGACAAATTATTAGATAGACTAAGAAAAAAAGAGAGGAGACTCAAATAAAATGAGAAATGAAAGAGAAGACATTTCAACTGATAAGACAGAAATGCTAAGGATCATAAGAAACTACTATGAACAACAATATGCCAACAAATTAGATAACCTGGAAGAAATAAATTCATAGAAACATCCAACTTACTAAGACTAAATCATAAAAAATAGAAAATCTGAACAGACCAATAACAACTAAGGAGACTGAATCAGTAATCAAGAACCTCCCAACAAAGAAACAGATGGCTTCTCTGGTAAATTCTAACAAAGATTTATAAGAGAATTAACACTAATTTTTCTCCAACTCTTGTCAAAAATTGAAGAGAGAGCCCTTCCAAACTCATTTTACGAGGCCAGCATTACCCTGACACAAAAGACAGACAAGGACACTACAAGAAAAGAAAACTGCAGGCCAATATGTCTTATGAACATAGATACAAAAATCCTCAACAAAAAAGAGCAAACAGGACTTCCCTGGTGGCACAGTGGTTAAAAATCCGCCTGCCAATGCAAGGGACACAGGTTCGAGCCCTGGTCTGGGAAGATACCACATGCTGCGGAGCAACTAAGCCCGTGCACCACAACTTTTGAGCCTGCACTCTAGAGCCCACAAGCCACAACTACTTAGCCTACGTGCTGCAACTACTGAAGCCTGCGAGCCTAGAGCCCGTGTTCCACAACAAGAGAAGCCACCGCAGTGAGAAGCCCACATACCACAACGAAGAGTAGCCCCCGCTCACCGCAAGCAGAGAAAGGTCGCACACAGCAACGAAGACCCAATGCAGCCAAAAATAAAATAAATAAATAAATAAATAAATTTATAAAAAAGAAAAAGAGCAAACGAATTCAGTAGTACATGAAAAGAATATTACACCATGATCAAGTGGGATTTACTCCTGGAATGCAAGGATGGTTCAACATACACAAATCAATAAATGTGATACACAACATTAACGAAATAGAGATTAAAAACTGGGGACTTCCCTGGTGGCACAGTGGTTAAGAATCTGCTTGCCAATGCAGGGGACACGGGTTTGAGCCCTGGTCTGGGAAGATCCCACATGCCACAGAGCAATTAAACCTGTGTGCCACAACCACTGAGCCTGTGCTCTAGAGCCCATGCTCCACAACAAGAGAAGCCACCGCAATGAGAAGCTCATGCACAGCAATGAACAGTAGCCCCAGTTCTCTGCAACTAGAGAAAGCCCACCACGCGCAGCAATGAAGACTGAACGCAGCCAAAAATAAATAAAATTAAAAAAAAAAAGATTAAAAACTGTATGATCATCTCAATAGATGCAGAGAATACATTTGACAAAATTCAACATCCTTTCATGATAAGGAAAAAACTCTCAATAAATTAGGTATAGATGGAATATACCTCACTATAGTAAAGGCTATAATATGACAAGCCCACAGCTAATATCATACTCAATGTTGAAAAGCTAAAAGCTTTTCCTCTATGATTAGGTAAAAGACAAAGATATACACTATTGCTACTTTGATTCAGCATAGTACCAGAAGTTCTGGACAGAGCAATTAGGCAAGAAAAAAATTAAAGGCATCTAAATTAGAAAGGAAGAAGTAAAACTGTCTCTATTTGCAGATGACATGATCTTATATATAGAAAACCCTAAAAACTCAACTAAAAAACTGTTAGAACTAATAAACAAATTTAGTAAAGTTGAAGGGTACAAAATCAATATACAAAAAAACATTACATTTCCAAATACTAACAATGAACCTTTGGAAAAAGAAATAATGGCTGGTTTTCAAAAAGGGTCATATGTGCTTTAAAAAAATCACATATCAAAGACTGGATAAAAGTAGCATATTGTATTCTACTGACAGCTATTGGCCTCTTCATATCTCTTTACACAGTTCAGGTAAATGTAGGGTAGCGTCTCGAAGAATGGCCAATTTAGCCTTTTTATTTGGACAGTTGCTTCTTGCCTGATCCTCCTTAGTAGTTTAATAGTGGGTGATATAATTTTGAGCACTGCCAAACTTCTAATTAAAGGGGCAGCAGTACTATGTTCTTGGAAACTTATGCAGTCACCTGCTGCACATAAAAAACATTCAGAATCTCAAGTCTCTGAAGCTAAAAGAAAGGAACCCACTCTTTGTTTAATCATAGCAATGAACAGAAACCAGTTAATTTTTTCTTGCTGTTAAATGTAACAACTGGTTCAATCAACCTGTTGGTAAATGCATTATACAACAGTACATTGTGGGCCTTATTTGTACTCAATCTCTGTATGTTTGCCAACTGCTTAATTATATATGTGCTACACTTGCAAGACAAGACTATAAAATCTTGCTGATCAATAGGGATATGATATACTTTGAGCAATATTATTTTGTACTTTAATTTTCTTTTGGCCATGCTGCGTGTCATACAGGGTCTTAGTTCCCTGACCAGGGATCAAACTGAGCAATATTATTTTAGTAAGGAAGAATAAATATAAAATGTGAAGAAAATGGGGCTTTTAACAACCCAGTGTTAACTATATTTTATTATGAAATTAAGTTTCATTCCTACTCTAACAGTAGTGATGATTAATATTTTAAATGTATCTCAACACTCTCTTAAACAAACCAATACAGAAGGAACAAAGCCTTGGGACTTGTTAGAATACTTATAAATTTCAGCATTTTAAAGAAACTGTTGTGTTTACAGTTGTGACATTAGAAGATTGGAGTAGTGAGGAGGATTTTTCCCTTCTATCTTATATCACCTATTACCAGTCTGCATTTTTTTTGTTGTATGTATTATTTTTATAGTATTCATATTAAAATATCCCAGTTGTGGAACTGTCCAAAAAACAAAAACAAAACAAAAACAAAAACAAAAAATCTATAAGACGTTGGTGAAAGAAATTGAAGACAAAAATAAATGTTAATAATATTAAATAATTAATAATGTTAATAATGTTAAAATGTCCATGTTACCCAAAGCAATCTACAGATTCTATGAAATCCCTATCAAAATTTCATTGGAATTTGCACAGAAATACAATGAACAATCCTAAAATTTATATGGAGCCATGGAATACTTTGAGTAGTCAAAGCAATCCTGAAAAAGAAGAACAAAGCTGAAGTCATCACACTTCCTGATTTCAAACTACATTACAAAGATTTATTAATCAAAACAGTATGGTATTGGCATAAAAACCAACACATAGATCAATGGAACAAAATAGAAAGCCCAGTAATTACTCCATGCATATATGGTCAATTAATTTTTGACAAAAGCACCAAGAATATACAGTGGGAAAAGGATAGTCTCTTCAATAAATGGTCCTGGGAAAAGTGGATATCCACTTGCAAAAGAATGAAGCTGGACCTCTATTTTAAACCACACCTGAAAATCAACTCAAAATGGATTAAAGACTTGGACATAAGACCTGGAACTGTAAAACTCCCAGAATAAAATATAGGGGTAAGCTCCTTGACATTGATATTGGCAATGATTTTTTTAATATGGCACCAAAAGCAAAGGCAATAAAAGCAAAAATAAACAAGTGGGACTACATCAAACTAAAAAGCTACTAAACAGCAAATGAAACCATCAACAAAATGAAAATACATCCTATGGATGGGGAGAAAATATTTGCAAACTACATATCTAATAAGGATTTAATACCCAAATATACAAAGAACTCGTACAACCCAATAGCAAAAATAATAATAATAATAATTAAAAAATAGGCAAAGAACCTGAATATACATTTTTCCAAAGAAGACATACAAATGGTCAACAGGTACATTAAAAGTTGCTCAACATGACTAATCATCAGGAAAATGCAAATCAAACCACAATGAGATAACACCTCACACCTGTTTAGATGCCTATTATCAAAAAGGCAAGAGAGGGCTTCCCTGGTGGCGCAGTGGTTGAGAATCTGCCTGCTAATGCAGGGGACACGGGTTCGAGCCCTGGTCTGGGAAGATCCCACATGCCACGGAGCAGCTGGGCCCGTGAGCCACAATTGCTGAGCCTGCGCGTCTGGAGCCTGTGCCCCGCGACGGGAGGGGCCGCGATAGAGATAGGCCCGCGCACCGCGATGAAGAGCGGTCCCCGCACCGCGATGAAGAGTGGCCCCCGCTTGCCGCAACTGGAGAAAGCCCTCGCACGAACCGAAGACCCAACACAGCCAAAAATAAATAAATAAATAAATAAATAAATAAATAAGAAAATCCTTTAAAAAAAAAAAAAAAAAAAAAAAAAAGGCAAGAGATAACAAATGCTGGTAAGAATGTGAAGGAAAGGGAACCCTTGAACACTATTGGTGGGAATGCAAACTGGTATAGCCACTATGGAAAACGGTATGGAGGTTCCAATGGAAAAAAAATCACTATCTCAAAGAGATATCTTAACACCCATGTTTATTGCAGCATTATTCATAATAGCCAAGGTATGGAAACAACCTAAGTGTCTGTCCACAGATGAACGGATTTTTTTAAATGGGGTATATTGTGGAGAGTTTAGCTAAGCTGATCCATGGTATTGCTGCCTCAGCATCCATTTTGTTTAGTCAAGGGGCCTGCAGTAACCTTAAACCCATGGAAGCACATGTCCTGATTTGTGGCCCACAGAGTCACAAGTAAATGTTAAGTTCCTGATATGACTTCCCCAGCAGCCCTTGTGATCAGCAGTCCTCCTGGCTTGTTTCCCAGTGCCTTCCTCTCATGTGCTCCTTAGTAAGACCCTGGTGGGGCTTACCAAAACCTCACTCTTTTGGCTCTAATTGGCCAATCCAGCCTTAGCCCGGGAACCCCAAAGCATTCTACCCAAAGACCCTAACAAAGGCATGCACCCCACATTCTGTCTTTCTGTCTTCACTCCGCCTTTACCTCTCCATATGGTTCCTCTAGGCTTGCCACGTACCTCCTCCAGGACCTATGAGTAATAAAATTCTCTATTTCAATTTCTCTCCTGGTCTATTGTTAAACTTCAGCTCACAATCCGACACCCTGTGCTCCACTTAACATAAACAATCTGTTAACGACAAAATCATAACAAAATACAAAACAATATATACTGTTCCATATAATGGAACAATAGTCAGCCTTTAAATAGAAGGAAATCCTCCCATTTGTGACAACATAGGTGAACATGGAGGGCATTATGCTAAATAAGCCAGACAAAAACAAAACAAATACTGAATGGTATCGCTTATATGTGGGATGTTAAAAAAAAAAAAAGTCAAGTTCATGGAAACAGAGCATAAAATGATGGTTGCCAGTAGCTATGGGATGGGGGAAATGAGAACTTGGTAAAAGGGTACAAACTTTGAGTTATAAGATAAATAAGTTCTGAGGATCTAAGGCAGAATATAGTTGATAATATTGTACTGTATAATTGAAATTTGCTAAGAGAGTAGAACTTGAGTTCTCACACAAAAAAAGGTAAATATGTGAGGTAATGGATGTGTTAATTAACTCAGTTGTAGGAATCCTTTCACAATGTGTATGTATGTCAAATCATCACATTTTACACTTTAAATATAATTTTATTTGTCAAGTAAAGCTCAATGAAGCTGAAAAAATTATTCTGGCCTGTATAAAATTCTACATCTAAAAATTGGGGTGTACGTGGTCTTCTCAAGCATATATGAGTCAAATATATAAATGGCTATATTCTAAGCCATAAAGAAAGTCTCAACACATTTCAAAAAACAGGTAGCTATGGACCCTATTCACATTCTCTGACCATAATATCACTAATCTAAAAATTAATAACAAAAAGGTAAATGTTTAAATTTCCATATAATTGGTTTGAAAACATACTTCTAGGGAATTCATTAATCAAAAGAGAAATTATGCTGAAAATTTTAAAAAACTTAAGACTGAATAACAATAAAAACATTACTCATCAAAATCTGTGAGATGTACAGTTTTACTGTCCAGTTTTTGAATGCAGATTCTATATAGGTCAACTAGATGAATATTTTTATTTTGCTCCTCAAATCTTTTACATCTATGCTGATTTTTCTGGCTACCGTACTTACTAATAATTGTGAGAATTGTATTGAAATCTCCCTTGAAGGTCCATCAATTTTTGAGCAAAGTGGAATTTCAGGAGAAATTTGTGGACGTTAAAATGCTTACATTGGAACAAAGAAACAGTGAAAATCAGTGAGCTAACTGGCTTATTTAAGATATTGCCAATGGCCTGGGCATGCTTTGGCTGTGGCAAAAGGAACTTGCAGGTTTGCAAATCCCGGACAGGAGGATGGGCATGTACCAGCCATGAGAACCCAGCTTCAGTGAAGTTTCCTGCAAAAAGGGGGTGACTATTTGGAATGGCCTGAGTATTTCATGGCAGTGGCCTTCTTATCATCAGCACAGAGAAGCAAAGATCCGAATTCCCAAGTCAGAGCCTGAATCCTAAAGGCAGAAAAAAGATCGTAGGGATTGGGTACAATAGCAATGACCTGCTACCTTGGAGATTAAGCTGGGTACCAAATACCTTTACACGTGCCATAACGAGCTGAATGCCGTCACAAGCAAAAATTTGGCTGGTGTGAAAGTCTATAGTATGTGTTGCCTTGTTCCCATGTAAATGTGCTAAGCTTGTCATCCAGGCCAGTATAAAAGAAGTTATTCCCATGTCTGATAAATACCATGATAGTGATGAGACAACATCTGTGAGGCTCATATTTAATATGGCTGGGTTCACATCCAGAAAATTCACACCAAAGTACAGGAAGACTTTTACTGACTTTGATTCAATTAACAGCAGACGGAGCCAGAAGATTCTGTGAGCTACATCTCGTTAAATCTCCAGAAGATTGGGATTACCCTCTGCTAAGAAGCTTCTAGTGCCTTTCTTCTTGAAGTTACACATAACTTTTTAACAGTCAGTACAGCAAAAGTAGACATCTGAAGAATATAAAGCCTCATATCTTTCTGTCTCTCCTGTCACATGAAATCTACATCTGTTTAAACTATTCATTTAGGGTTTAAAATTAAGGAGCCTGTAGATGGTCTGTCACATAGGGATTGAATGAGGGTACCATCCCCTTTTGTATCCTGGTTTGCTGGGATGCTGGTGGTTTTGCAGAAGGGCATCAGCTATCTGTCATTCGCTGCATGTCAGCAGCTGCTCTTCTCTGCTACGTGTGCTGGAAGGACAAATAAATAATTGTTGTGTTCTTAGCGAAGACGAACAGATACACTGATTTGAACATCTGGCCCAAATGAAGCATAACATGAAGTGTCCTTGGGGAAAAAAAATAGGGCCCAAATGACAGTAGCACTGAAGTATTTGCTTTAGAGGGTTTAGGGAAACACACCCACCGACCCAAAAACCTAGATAAAATGGCAAATCTGTCCTGATAGATGATGATCATAGCTGAGCCAGGGATACTTCCTCTGCTCCTGTTATCCTGCTACACACAAAATAGTGGCATGCTGTCCCTTTTGGAGGCTTCCAGTTTCTGGTTGCTGGTCACATGGAGCACTTACAGTGAGTTAATCTGAATAAGGAGTTATTTTTGGGGGAGACAGCCTGTCTAACCTTGTTGTCCCCAAGACAACGTTCTGCTGTGGTGGCAGCTGAGGTTGTATAAGTGGGAAGGATGGGGCATGCCCACTTCTTCCCCCACGTGGAAACATGTCGCTGACCTTCCATGTGACAACACAGCTCATTTCCAAGTCTGCTCTACAAGAGGAGAGTAAATTAATTCCTATCTAGTAAGTGAAATGTGAGAAATTTAGTCCACCTTGAGGCTCTTTATTCCAGATCTACTGGTGATGGAAGCTCCTTCACACTCCTGGTGCCACGGCTTCACTGACACAGATCTCAATTACTAATCACTGTTGAATTGGGGGATGCTTGGCTATGTCCCTTGTCTTTAATCTCATTTAATTTTTAATAAACATGCTCAGTACCTTTGTTGAGAAAATGTTTCTTTGTCTTAAAGATTATTACCTTTTTAAAGTGCTCTTATATGTTTATGTCCATAAAAGAACAAGTATGAGGATCTTCATTGTGGAGTATCAGAGGTAACTTGGGTCCCTCAATAGGAAAACTGATACTATGTTGTAGACACACACCTTATTATGCAGCAATTAGAAACAACAAATTAGATGTACATATAGCAATAGAGAGGAATCTTAAAACAGTGTTTAGGGGAGGAAAGGTAAGAAAGAATAAGAGATAGAAAGATAGGTAGTAGATAGATAGAGATGATAGATATATCAAACACCATTTGTGAAAACAAAATGCATGCACACAAAACAATTTTTAAGGACATATATAAACAAAAAGTTACCCATGAAACACTTTAAAATAGTTGCCTATGTATGAAAATGGGAATGGAATTGGATAATGAGGATAAAGGTAATAAATAAATAAGTTAAACAAAAAAAATGTCCTTGCCCAGACCAAAGATGCTAATATGCCATGAGCTGAGGAGTATAACTAATTCATCACTCTATAACTGAGGTCCAACAGATAAATAAATAAACCCACAATAAAAGAACAGTAAAGAACTTCCCTGGTGGCACAGTGGTTGAGAATCTGCCTGCCAATGCAGGGGACATGGGTTCCAGCCCTGGTCCAGGAAGATCCCACATGCCGCAGAGCAACTAAGCCCGTGAGCCACAACTACTGAGCCCGCGTGCCACAGCTACTGAAGCCCGTGTGCCTAGAGCCTGTGCTCCACAACAAAGAGAAGCCACCGCAATGAGAAGCCTGTGCACTGCAACAAAGAGTAGCCCCCATTCGCCACAACTAGAGAAAGCCCGCGTGCAACAACAAACACCCAGAGCAACCAAAAATAAATTAATTAATTGATTAAAATAAATAAATAAATGACAATTTTAAAAATATATTACTATGGGTTATAGCTTTGAACAACATGAACATTTTTCTTATAGAGTCTCCTTTGTGTAGCTGCATGATTAAGTCAGTGATGAATGAGAAAACATAAGTATTTTATGCAATAATAGATTTAATACAAACAATGGGGTGTTACAAAATTGTTGAAAGGTAAAGAGAACAGTCTAGGCTGAGAATTGCAGAAATGACTCCCAGGATGTTTTAACTTGGACCAGGATTGCATTTAATCAGGTATGGTAATGTGACAGACACAGAGACAACTGCCTTTGATAGAAGAGCTTATTACTTACAATTCCCAAGAGAAAGGGGCACACCATGCCATGCAGGGCCACATGGGATAGTACCAAGAGCAGTCAGGAGAGAGAAGGAATAAGGGGAAAGCATGGGCATAAGCCTCTATCGTGATTTCCACAGGGAAGGCAAGGCAGGGCAAAGTAAACAGTTTAAGACTGGGTAATTTGAATAATTTCAGTGGGCTATGAGTTATAAGGGTGGTCTCCAGTTGTTTGGTACCTGGTCCTGGCGTGATTAAGGGTAGGGAAAATATTGGCTTGGTATGTGAGAATTAGTAATGGAGGTGGTTGGGGAATATGGGATTTGGATTGGTTGGTTTGCATATGAAAGACTTGTTCACAGGAGAGTTGTTTGCTATCTCAAGGAATTAGCTATCCCTGGGAGGAGCAGTCCCTCCCTGGCAGGTAAGGTCCTCAAGATGTCAGAGCATCATAAAATATAGAAAATAAAAAAACATGATTAACACACAGGACACTTTACAACTGAGTCACAGTGGTGCTTAGGGGAGGGTGAGTCCTTAATCTATTAAACAAAGCCAAATTCAATACAGTGGCTGTAATCCAGGGAAGCTGGAGTTGGAGAGATTCTTCTACCACTGCTAACCACGACTACCGTCTATGAACACAGAGATCTGGAGAATGGAAACTGGAATACAACCACAACTCTATTTTCCAGTGAAGAAAAATAGAGTAGGAAAAGTTCTTCATTTATTCCTGACTTCCAAAGGTCACATATGTGGAATCCTCTTCCAGACAAGACAGAAAAACAAAAACCACATTTACCTTCTGGCCTGACACAACTAAAAAAAGTGGACGATCTATATGAAACACCAATGTTCGGACATTGACCATCAGTCAGTACAGGACAGTGATGTCTGAGAGAGGGTAAATAAACAAGGTGAGTCAATTCACTGCTTAAAGAGAGATTCTAAGATGCAGCCCAGGGAAAGGGATATATGTAGAGCCTAGCAGTCTCTCTGAGTTGAGGATACAGAGTTAGAAGTTCAGAAAGACAAAGGTGGTTATATTTCACAGGGCAGAGTTGCAGAGAGGAAAAAGCTGCACAGAGAAGTCCACAGATCTGCAGTTGGCACCCCTCTAGTACTTCAGTGAAGTACTCAAGAGGGTATTACTTAAAGTAGTGGGTCAGAATTAACCCTAAAGTCTGCTCTGATCCTACCTAACAACACTTAAAATCAAGGCTCTAAAGGATCAGAAAGTTTTCCAAGTAACTTAATTTTAACCCAAAACAAAGTTCAAACGAAGTAAACAGAAAAAGTATATCAATGAACAGATCAATAAAATTGGTAAAACTCTAGCCTGACTAGTCAGTAAAAAAAAGAGGGAAGACACAAATTAACAATAACAGAAAGGAAAGAGGTAAAATAAACACAGATCCCACATATGTTAAAAGATTAATAAGGGAATATTATAAGTGACTTTATGCCATAAATTTAACAACTTTGAAGAAAAGAATAAACTCCTTGAAAACATGGACTACCAAAGTTCACTTAAAATGAAAGAGATCACCTGAATAAGTTTACTTCTATCAAAGAAATTGAATTTGTAGCTAAAAACCTTTCCACAAATGGCACATGAGTGCATCTAACTGGTGAAATCTAATTTACAAACTCCAGCTGCAAAGAAGTTTGAAAAATGTGGTTTTTACCTTTCCAGACTCTGCCATAAAAGAAGGTACCAAAGGAGGATTTAGTAAGCCAATCGGTAGTATCCACCATTCTGCATTTTGGATAAAGTGGTTTTTTCCTAGATTCCAGTAATTTGGAAAAGCAAAGAGAAAATAGTCTATGTACCGCCCCCACCAAATATATATATATTCTCCTCCACTCTGAAAAACTCTTGAGTGAATTGCAATTGATCATTAGATTTTGGAGCAAGGGAGCCAACACACACACACATCAGGGAAGCAGGCAATGGATCAATGGGTCCCAGGAGGCTGAGGAATGGAGCTACCCAAACAGTCCAAAGAGTTAGATACCAGGAGTGAGAAAGATGGCAAAGGAAGGTCATGTATTAAGATTTTAGTTGTTTGGGGTAATGACCAAGAGTAAAAATTATGCAAAATTTTGGGTAAGTATGTAGAGTTATTATCAGATTTATATGCTATCTGTTGTCTTATTTTATACTAATTCATATTAATTTAAATTATTGTTATCATAGTTCATCATACTGTGTTACAAAAGATGTCATCGATTGTAAGTACACCAATATTTTAGGTAGCACTGGGAAAGGAAAAACACTGCCAAATGAACACAATATTTTTTTTTATCATTTCACGTTTTAACTTTAATTTTTTATATCTTTTAAACTTCTCTACACATAGATATTATTCATTCTTGTGAATAAACAAAAGAAAAATTTAAGATAAATTAAGGATTCTTAAAACCTCATAAAGTTGTTGTAGTTCCTCCAAGTCAACTTTAATAGACCTAACTCATTTTATTCAATGACTCCCCATTGTTCTATGTTTTGCCCATAACAGAGACTTCTAGTTGCCTCCCCAAATTCATTAGTAACAAAACCTAATATTTAGCTAGGCACATTATCACCAAACTAAATACTACGTCTCCCAGCTTCACTTGCACATTGGTTGGTGTGCTTCTGTGACTACTTACCAAGAAGCAGCAGAAGGGTTGTTGGTGTGTCTTACTTCTGAGAATTCTCCTTAAAGGGGGAAGAAAGGAGATGTCCTTCCCTTCCTCCAGCCTGCTACCCAGAATCTATCATGATAAAACATTAGCATTTCATGTTGAAGCATGACAGTAAGTAACCAAGCAATGAGGTGGAAGAAGCCTGAGTCTCTGTTAACTTAATGGAGCTACCTTTGAGTGCCTATCTCTGGATTTCTTCTATTATGTGAGAGAGAAATAAACTTTTATTTTGTTTCAGCCCCTGTTATTTGAGCTGTTTATGCTTTAAGCAACTACATCTAATCCTAATTAATGCTTGCTTCTATTTTTTGCCACTACAAAATATATACATATACACCTACATACATACGTAAACATACATACACTGCAACTATCATTCTTGGACATACATCCTCACATTCTGGTGCTTTTATTTTAATAAAATACAGTCCCAAGAGTAGAATTTCTGAGTTGAGAAGTCTGTGAATTTTTCATGTGAAGAGATTTTTGCCAAATAGCTTCCCACAAGGCTGTTTTTAAAAATCATATATGTATTATTCTCCTTCATTGTTGTCAATTTGTTAGGATAGAATGGATATTTCATTTTTACTTTAATTTGCATTTCCATGACTACTAATGAGGATGATTATCTTTTCTTATGTTTATTAGCCATTTTGGATTTGTTTTATGATTTATCTGTTCAGTCTTTGCCAATTTATTGTTTGAGTGTTGAACTTTTTCTCATAAATTTATGAGACTCTTCTCATTACTAATGTTAGCTAACACTATCTGTACTTTGCAATATAGATATTTCCCCCAATCCACAATTGATTTATGTCATTTATTGCCATACAAAATTTTTATTTTTTTAATATGTGTATATTTTATAGTTTCTGAATTCCTATTTTGGTTAAAAAAAATCTTCAAAACCTCACTCGTTAATACATCTGGGGCTTCCCTGGTGGCACAGTGGTTAAGAATCCACCTGCCAATGCAGGGGACACAGGTTCGAGCCCTGGTCCGGGAAAAGCCCACATGCCACGGAGCAACTAAGCCCGTGCACCACAACTACTGAGTCTGTGCTCTAGAACCCACAAGCCACAACTACCGAAGCCCACATGCCACAACTACTGAAGCCCACGCACCTAGAACCCGTGCTCCGCAACAAAAGAAGCCACCACAAGAAGCCCATGCACCGCAGCGAAGAGAGATCCCTGCTCGCCGCAACTAGAGAAAGCCCACACACAGCACTGAAGACCCAACACAGCCAAAAATAAATAAATAAAACAATAAATTTATTAAAATATATAGATGGAATTTATTTATATTTATGCTATGAGATAGAGTTCCAATATTATTTTTTTCTAGATGGATAGCCAGCCCACTCATTAATTATTCTTTTGCAGTGATATAAAATAACATATCATATATTCCCATATATACTGAGATCTATTTCTTACCTCTCTATCCTACTCCTCTATTCAACTGTTTGTTGATTTTATCACCATAGTATTTTCCTGATGGTGGCTCTGAGTTTTAATATCCAGAAGGGCAAATCCCATATCCCCACCATATTTTTTTCATATTTTTAGCCATTTTAATAGTACTTAGAATCTCATTTAATTCATACATCATGGGAATTTGATATTTAATTAAGTTAAATCTTCTAAAACAAGAATAGAGTATATCTTTTCATTAACTCAGAACATGTCTTTTGTCATTCAGAGGACTCTACATATAGGGTTTTCTTCATATGGGGGTCTATACCATTCTTGTGAAATTTATTCCTAAGTATTTTATATTTTTGTCACTTTTTTGAATGAACTGTTTATTTCCGTTTCCAGTTCCTAGTACAGAGAAGTATTGCTAATAGACAGAACACCTTTGATTTTCATATATTTACCTTTTCTACATGACAAAATTCCCTTATAAATTCTAGTACTTATTTGATTTTTTTAAATAGGGCTCCTTGGGTTTTCTCAGTATATGTCTTACCATCAGTGAAAAGACGTGAGTTTATTTTTCTTTTCACATGTGTAGGGGGCATAAGGGTCCCTTTGCCTTATCTGCTGGCTTTCAGACCCAACAGAAGGATGCTTTAGCTTAGCTTTTCAAACGCTGCAAAGTCAGTAGGCTATCTCAACTGTTCCATCTCTATATAACTCACCCTGTCTAGGCTTGTGCCACTGATTAAGTTATTTGTGTCAGGTTCCCCTTGATCATGATGGTGAGAAATTAACTCTACTTCCTGCCTCTCCTTTACCATCGTCAGTACTTTGAAAGTCTAAAATACATAACAGAAGATACAATTTTGCACCTACTAAAAACTGTTCACTATAAGTCACATTCACATTTTTGAGTTGAAATTTCTCAAGGTCAGTATCCTTCTCTCACCAAAAAGATGTCAAGCTGACATTGCTGTGATGGAATTGCTATTGTTGAATTTTAGAATCTGAAGTACAGGCCATATATGCAACTTTCCACTTTCTTCCATTTCTAGTTATTCCGTTTAGAACTAACAGAAATTAATCTCAGATTAATTTTTTACCCTGCTTTTACAATGGGTCTCTTCCATCTGCCAACAACTGTATGTTGACTTATGGACTATAAGTCATTCTGTAGTTGTCTTTCCAACTGAACTCATTATAGTCCACAGTAATATCAGAGGTCAGGATTAAATTCTAAGTCCATCTCAACACTTTAATTTTCCAGTATAGTCACAGCAAGTGTATCAAAGTGCATTAGCTCCAGTGCTAGGGGTTATAATTTATGCAGGATGCAGACATGGAATGCAAGACAATTCTGAGCAATCCTTTTCATTTGCAACTTGCATTGTTTTCACCTCTGCAGAAGAGATTTTTGGTAATGTTACCTGGTTCTTTTTCTGTTTTGATTGACTGCCCTTTTTTAATAGCCCTTTACTACTGCTCTACATGTATCAGCAACACCGAGTTGTTTAATTGTTCATCTCTGTGTTCTACTCCTGCCACAGCCCTCAGCCCTCCAACTCCTAAAATAGCTTTTCACAAACAAGGCCTCTAGTTGATTTTCATTTCTACCAAGCGGAACAAGGAAGTTGTAAATGTTTCCCTTAAGTTCTGAAAACAAGCCACTTAAAGACAAAAGGTACAGCACTAAATCTGGCTTGATAAAGGAAATATATTATTACAATTAAATCTACAATTGTCCCCTGTCTTTCCACCTGGAAGCAATTTTCAAATCATAGCATAGCAAGGGAAAACCCAAGAAGAGCATGGAAATCTCAGTAAGTCGAGGAGACAGAGATGGAAGTTCAGTCTCTGTGACCCATTTAAAAAGGTCAAGTGGTCTTGGGACTTCCCTGGCAGTCCAGTGGTTAAGACTCCGTGCTTCCATTTCAGGTGACACAGGGTTTGATCCCTGGCCTGAGAACTAAGATCCTACATGCTGCGTGGTGTGGCCAAAAAAAAGAAATAAAAAGGACAAGTAGTATAACACCTGAGATGGAGTCCCAAGTTCAAGAAACTCAGTGACACACACACACACACACACACACACACACACACACATACACGCACACGCTGGGGCACACTGAAATCAAATGTTCTAAACAAGAGAGAGAAAGAAAAAAAATTTAAAGCAACTGGGGGAAAGCATACTTTACATATGTGGGGGAAAATAAGAATAAACACAGACTTGGGTCAATAACAATGCAAATCAGGAGGCAGTGGAACAACACCTTTATGGTGCTTGAAAAATCTTCAAATCAGAATTCTATATCCTGCAAATATCTTTCAAAAATGAAAAAAAAAAAGCCTATTTCAGAAAATAAAAGCTGAGTGAATTTGTTGCCAATAGATCTGAACTATAAGAAATATGAAAGGAATTTCTTCTGGTTGAAGAAAAAAGACAGTAGATGAAACCTTGGATCTGTAGAAAAGAATGAAGAGTACTAGAAATGGTAAATACATCAGTAAATATTCAAGAATATTTCTTCTTTTTTTGAAATATTTTAACGATAACTTTAAAGCAAAAACAATGAATTGTGGAGTTAAATTCATATATAAAAGTAAACTTCCTGACAACAATACACAAAGGACAGGAGGGGGGAAATGGAAATACATTGTGCATGGTTCTCACAATATATGTAAAGTAATATAATATTATTTAAAGGTAGCCAGTGATATATTAAAAAATATATATTGTAAATCCTAGAGCAATACCTTTAAAAAGGTTTAAAAAGAGGCATACCAGTAAGCCACTAGTGGAGAAAAAACAGAATCCTAAAAAGGAAAACGTACAGATGGGACAAATAGAAAACAAATGGCAAGAAAGTAGACTTAACCCATGTCAAAAATTGCATTAAAGTTAAATTTAATCATTACTTTTAAGTGGTCAAAACACTCTAGTTAAAAGGCAGAAATTGTCATAATGGATAAAAAAGCAAAACCCAACTATTTTCTATCTACAGAAAACACACTTTAACAATAAAGACACATATAGGTTAAAAATAGAAGATGGAAGAAGATACACTAAGTAAACCTTAATAATAAGAAAGCACGAGTAGCTATTTTAATGTCAGACAAAGTAGAATTCAGGATAAGGAATATCAGAAATAAAAGAGGGGGGACTTCCCTGGTTAAGACTTCACCTTTGGGCTTCCCTGGTGGTGCAGTGGTTAAGAATCTGCTGGCCAATGCAGGGGGCACAGGTTCAAGTCCTGGTCCGGGAAGATCCCACATGCTGTGGAGCAACTAAGCCTGTGCGCCACAACTACAGAGCCTGCGCTCTAGAGCCTGCGTGCCAAGAAGTCGGCGTGCCTAGAGCCCATGCTCGGCAACAAGAGAAGCCACCGCAATGAGAAGCCCACGCACCGCAACGAAGAGTAGCCCCTGCTCACCGCAACTAGAGAAAGCCCGCGTGCAGCAACAAAGACCCACCGCAGCCAAAAATAGATAAATAAAATAAATAAGTTTAAAAAAAAAAAAGACTTCACCTTCCAATGCAGGGGGTGTGGGTTCCCTCCTTGGTCAGGGAGCTAAGATCCCTCATGCATGCCGCAACTAAGACCCAGTGAGCCTAAATAAATAAATAAATTATATATATATATATATATATATATATATATATATATTTTTTTTTTTTTTTTTTTTTTAATCTCTAGATTACAAGGGAACTTTTTTTTTCTTTTTTTTGGGCTGTGTTGGGTCTTCGTTTCTGTGCGAGGGCTTTCTCTAGTTGCGGTGAGCGGGGTCCACTCTTCATCACGGTGCGCAGGCCTCTCACTATCGCGGCCTCTCTTGTTGCGGAGCACAGGCTCCAGACGCGCAGGCTCAGCAGTTTTGGCTCACGGGCCTAGTTGCTCCGTGGCATGTGGGATTTTCCCAGACCAGGGCTTGAACCCGTGTCCCCTGCATTAGCAGGCAGATTCCCAACCACTGCACCACCAGGGAAGCCCCTAAATAAAGAAAGAAAAGATCCTGCATGCCGCAATCAAGATCCCGCATGCGGCAAAGAAGATCCCACATGCCACAACTAAAGACCTGGTGCAGGGACTTCCCTGGTGGCGCAGTGGTTAAGAATCCGCCTGCCAATGCAGGGGACATGGGTTCGATCCATGGTCCGGGAAGATCCCACACACAGCGGAGCAACTAAGCCCTTGAGCCACAAAGCCTGGGTGCCTATAGCCCGTGCTCCACAACAAGAGAAGCCACTGCAATGAGAAGCCCACGCACAGCAACGAAGAGTAGCCCCTGCTCACCACAACTAGAGAAAGCCCGTGCACAGCAATGAAGACCCAATGCAGCCAAAAATAAATAAATTTAAATGTGGCATGTTTAAGAAGAAAAAAGAGTACATAACTGGAGAGATTATATTTGCAGAACAGAAAGTAAATATTATAAAAAAAAAAACTGGCACAGCCAAATAAATAAAAATTAAAAAAAAAAAGGTAATGTATACACTCATGTATAAACCAGGGAGGAAAGATGAGGAATTCATTATTGGATAATCCTGATTTTCACAAGAAAACAGGAAAGATGGTTCTGCAGGGTGAAAAGCAGGGACAAACATGTGGAAACACCCCCATAGAGATGGTTCAATAAAATCAGTAAAAGAATACAAGTCTTGCGAAGACCCAGCCGGAGTAAGTAAAAGAAGTTGAAGAGAATAAAGCCTTTCCCATCACCATAGCTTAGAGAAGGAACTCAGCTGAAAATAAGGGATGATAATGAACACAGAAGACAAAGAAAGATCAGAGGGACAAGAGAATCTGGGGAGTGGGCCATGGGAGTGGGAAGATTTATGTGACCTGAGAATAGAGGCCTGTCCCAGGAGGAAGATCAGAAGAGCCAGGGTTGAGCCACTGCGCAGCACAAATAGAAAACAATAAATCAACAGAAAATTTGTCTGAGCCAGTCCCAGTTTACACCTGTCCTGGCCTAACAGTTAACCATACCCCTCTCAACTACACCCTGGACAAAGGCCCCTGTGAATGAGAAGAGCAGATGCACTAAAAGTGGAGCAGGTAATGACTCCTGAGGATGGTTTTGGCAAAGAAGAACATGAAATCTAAGTTCTTGGAGGAAGAGCTAAACCACAAAGCAAAGTGGGTCAATTCCATGTCATAGACTTATGAGCAAAATCAAATTCAAGAAATAGCTTTGGAAAGTTCAGATTTCCTATGTATGGTCAAGAGTAGGCACATGTATCCACCTGAGTCCAATCAGGAAATAGAAACCACACAGTGAGCTAAACCGAGGAAGTTTAATAGAATTATTAAACTATAATGGGAAAATAACTATAAGACATAAGAAAACTCTCCATGGAACTCTAGGGCCAAAGGAGAATATTTAAGGCAGAATAAAGTTGGAAGGGTAACCCCTCCCCAAGCCTGGAGCACAGACTTCCTTGGAGAAGGTGTCATTTAGCCCTTTGGGAAGCAGAGAAGTTTGCTGGTTTGTCCAGGGCAGAGCTGGTCTTCAGTCACTGGACAAGCTGGAAGCAACCCTCCAGACCTCAGGTGGGGGCTTGCAAAGAGAGTGAGACTCAGCGGAAACCTCTGGGCAGCAGGTGGACTTAGCAGAGGCCATATGACCATCTGAAGAGAGGATGGGGCACTGGGAGGGGCAGAAAGCCTTCAGAGGGCTGGTTTCCATGTGAAGGTTATTGCCAGGCTGAAGCTACAAGGTTACTGAGTGTCCATGAGCTCTGGGCACATGGCTGAGGCAGCACCCCATAGGATGCCTTCACACCCACTCTGCTGACCCGCCCTGCGGTAGCTGGAAACTACACGAGTGCCTATCTCCTGCAGGACCTCTCCAGGGCCCTCTACTGGAAAAGCTTATCATTGTGCTCGCTTTGAAGAAGAAATGATTAGAGGAATTTCATCCATTATCACTGAGCATATAATGAAGGATGAATTTAGAGTTCAAGGGCAATAAATTGACACTCAGCACAGCACTCAATAAGGAACCCGATATCCATATAGAGAATATTAGCACATTCTAAAATGAATTCTAAGGACTTCCTGAGATATTTTGAACTGAGTATTTGAAGGAAGAAGACAGAATTTCCTAAAGAAATAGACATTTACCTCCAAAATAAACCAAAGTTGCTTAAAAACGAACCAGAGCTAAGGTAAATTCATGCTGAAGCATTCCCAAAAAGATTGCAGAAAGCACTTTAACACACATGCCCTAAGATTGCAGAAGGCCAATGGGACTGGTTCAGAAGCCTGACACTGCTTGAGGAAGCGAAGCTGAAGCGCATCACCTGAGGGCAGTGTGGTACCCAAAACTGTTAACAGGCCCTACATTTTTAAAGGCATTGCAGATTGCCAAACATTTGTAAACATTTGCTCCCCACAGCATTTGTGAGATAAACTATCTCAGTCCATTTGGGCTGCTATAACAAAATACCATACACTGGGTGGCTTAAAAACAATAGAAATTTATTTCTCATAGTTCTGGAGGCTGGGAACTCCCAGATTAAGTGAGGGTCCACTTTCTGGTTCATAGACGGCAACTTCTTGCTGTGTCTTCACATGGTGGAGGGGATAAGGACCTTTTTTTTATTATTTTACGTTTTATTATTTTACATTTTTATTATTATACATTGGAGTATAGTTGATTTACAATGTTGTGTTAGTTTCAGGTGTATAGCAAAGTGATTTAGTTATACCTATACATATATATATTCTTTCTTAGATTCTTTCCCATATAGGTTATAACAGAATATTGAGTAGAGTTCCCTGTGCTATAGATAAGGACCATTTTTATAAGGGCACTAATCCCATTCGCAAGAGCTCAGACCTCATGATTTAATCTACTCCCAAAGACCTCACCTTCTAATACCATCACCTTGGGTATTTGGTTTTAAACATATGAATTAGCGGGGGTTGGGGGGCGGGGGACACAGGACATAGACGTTCAATCTGTAGCATGATCAGGACAGACATTATTATCTCCATTTGGCACAGGAATAAAGTGAGTCAGAGGAGACTATGGTCTCCTGATCCAGTGCACTTGCTTGTTCACCTCATTGTATCTCTACTTCCTGCTTCAATTTCCCCTCCCTCTAGGAAGCCTTCCCTAACTAATCTCAGGCCAACATTTTCACTTAGCATTCTGAGGAATCCATTGCTTAGCACTGTACAATACCTGCAAACAGCAGTTCTCTAACTGAACATCAGAATCATCCGAGAGCTTGTTAAAACACAGGTTACTGGTCCCCACTCCCAAGATTTCTCATTTCAGTAGGTCTCATCTTTTGGGGGGGTGGCCCAAAATAATTTGCAAGTTTCCAGCTGATAATGAGGCTACAGGTCAGGAAACCACAGTTTGGGAACCATTGATTTAGAAACTAGCTGGATTTCCACCCACATCCTAGGTTCAACCTGAAAGTGCAACATAGAAAATGCCAAGTCTTAATTTTCTCAAGCAAAGACTTCAAAAGTTTAGTCTCAATTTTTCTGGATGTTCGAGGGCCTTGAGTGCCAAGAGACGACTTCCCTGATAGCTAACAGATGATTTTTAACTTGGCCTTCTCATTTTTTTGGCATCAGGAAGGGCTGCTGTTCCTCTACATTTCCTGCTTCTTTTCTCTAGGCTAAGAATAGAGCAGACAGTGGGGCCATCATCACTAGCGCTCACGTCTACCCAAATGGGTTCAGCCCAGCCCACATATTGTCTCATTCAATAGCTATAAGTAGGACCACTTGAGAAAAATATCCCTACCAAAAGTAGCTTTTTCTACATAATATAAATACACCATGATTTCTCCTCTTTTAATCAAGTTACGCCAAGTAAAAAGCTTGAGACACCTCTGTTTCTTACAGCCTAATTTTCTTTTAAAGAGAAAATGTCCCTCTTTATAAATCCAAATTCACAATAGAAACTAGGTCCTGAAACTGCCGATATGTCATTCAGGACAAACTTTTTACATTAGAGACACAAACTGGGAGCCCCAGGGTTGTCATCAGCCAGCAGAGGTGTATTTGGGGTATCCCACACCCCAAATATTGTAAAAGTTTGAGTCAACACATTAATATCAGGCGTGTTCACATATAAACCTAGACTTCCACTTTTCTTGAAAAAAATGTGGGTTACAGCCAAGCCAGGGTCTTACTTTATACTTGATAGCAAACAGCTGGACCTGTTTCCTTTGGACAGGAAAAGTGCTTTCCAGTTCACTGCAGATTCCATCATTCAAATAATGACCACACACACACACACACACTTACACCCCAGCCTTTATCTGCTTGTCCCTGAGAGGTATCTGAGTTTGCACTTCTGTTTTTACAGAACCACGTGGGCTTATACACTTGTAATATACTGAAAAAGAACTTAAATCCTCTTAGATAAAGTGTTCAAAGGACGTGACAAAAGCTGCCTTATGATTGTTCTCTGCTTCTTCAAGGTAGCTGTCTTTCACCCTCAGATTCTGAGCACTAAAGCCCTGAAATCCTGAGGTCCAGACAGACAGGTGTGGTGAGGACAGTCACAGGATGTCTTGATAGAGGCTGTGAGCGAAAACAAAGAGAGAGACCATAAGGAAAGGGGGAGAGGAGAAGATATGGGGAGAGAAGTTGAGGGAAGGAGGAGATGGAAAGGAGAGACTTACCGGTGCTTCTTAAACCAGAATGCGAAGCCTCCACCAATCAGAAGGAGGGACAGCAGTATTGCCATGGCAATCAAGCCCACAGAGGCATGGCTCCGGTCTGAGGGAACACAGGATGTGCCTCATCCCAGAATCCCGCCCTATTTCAAGTCCCCTGGTATAAGCACATGTGAGGGCGCCAGGTGTTTCTTATTTCCTCCCCCACTTAATGTGCCCACTTGTATTCCTCTGAAGTTTAGGTGCCCCGTCTTTTCTCAGGGTCTGGGCATCCATAATTCGGTTCACTTCAGCATATGCTAGTGCAATATATAGGGGAAGGCACCAGTTTTGTTGCTAGGCAGACCTGAGTCTAAATCCAGCTCTTCTAGTTTCTAATGATGAGACTCAGGGCAGTTTACTTGACCTAGCTTAGCCTCAATTTCTCATCTATAAAATGAAAATAATAGTACCTGCTTCAAAGGATAGTTGGGATGATTAGTTGAAATGCTGTATGCAGAGTGTGCAGCTCACACAGAAGAAGCACTCAATAAACCACAGCTATCTCGGTTACCCTGCCTTTCAAAGTCCCCAGTTCTCTCTTCTGGGGAACGAATCCTCCTGGGATTCTGTATTTGCTGCCTATTCACTCTTCATCGCGGTGCACGGGCCTCTCACTATCGTGGCCTCTCTTGTTGCGGAGCACAGGCTCCAGACGCGCAGGCTCAGTAGTTGTGGCTCACGGGCCCAGTTGCTCCGCGGCATGTGGGATCTTCCCAGACCAGGGCTCGAACCCGTGTCCCCTGCATCGGCAGGCAGATTCTCAACCACTGCGCCACCAGGGAAGCCCAGTCTGGTTTTTTTGTTTTTTTTTTTTTTTTTTTTTTTGTATATGGAACACCTTGTCTCAGTCCTTTTTGAGTTCAGATTTTTATTCCTCTCCTTTCAGAATCCTCTCCTTCTATCCCTCCTGGTATGGGGCTTCATTTCCTCCATCTTGGGTGTGTCCACTCCCTCCCCTTCCCCAGTCCCTCCCTCTATGCTTGAGGACCGTCTCCTCCCATTCCCAGCTGGGCCCCGGTTCTATCTCACCCCAGTAGAGGATGATGTCCTGGTCTCCTAAACTGCTGTGTTTCACTCGGCAACTCAGACCAGTCGCCTCCCCAGCCGTCACATCCAGGGTTACCCGGAGATACCAAGTCTCATCAGCGTTGGGCACAATATCTCCTTGCTGAGTGCCAGACTGCTCCCGCTCGCCCCTCATCCACGTCACCCACACGGGTTTCGGGTAGAATCCTGAGACACGGCACACCAGCAGCAGACGGCCAGGCCCAGGACTGGGGCCACTGGACAGCCAAGCCTCGGGCTTCACTGTATCCAACAAGGGAATGAGGGATCTTAAAGTGAAGACTCTGCATTAGAGGCTCTGGGCCTCATAGCAGGCTCATTCGTCCTACATTTCCACCTCTGGAGATGAACTCCCACAGCTTCAATCCGTTTATACTAGCTTCTCCAGGAAAGGCTTCCCTGAGATCCCCATTCCCTTTCCTGATCCGGTCTACTGTAAATGCCCCTTCTCTGTACTCCCAGGGCACCCTGTGTTCAGCTGCAACATATGTAGCATGTTTCAAACACTGCTTGAACTGTTCATCTGTCTTATCATCTTCCCCCTCAAGCAGAGATCCTGCCTGACCCCCAGTGCTTATTTAATTCAATTCATGGAACCCAAAGGGCGCTCAGTGAATGTCTGTGGAATGAATAAATACCCTCACGCCTTATCCATCCCCTTCTCTTCCCATGATGCTCAAAGGGATGTGAACCCTGGAATGAAAACCCCAGATGGAGCCCAGAGTGGAGTGGAGGGCAGGAGGTGACAGAGGCAGGCTGACCTTGCTTCTCCAGCTCGGACTTCCCTGTCTCCAGGATGCCTCTGAGAAAGCGGGGGCAGATGTCGTGGAGGAGCCACTGAACTGTTTCCCTGGTCCCCTGGTCCTGGTTGAGCACCGTGCAGGCCATCTGGCCCCAAGGTGGGGCATCTGGAGCTGACACCCAAGACGTTCCCTGGAAACTCAGGACATCTCTTCCTTGAAATGCTACACGGAGGAAGCTTTCTGAGGTGTTCCCCGGGAGCTCCTCACATCCAGCAGATACCTGGATCTCAAAGGGGTCTGAGGAGAGGAATGGAGAGAGAGCTATGAAGGGCTTAAAAGATTGAAAAGGGTGGAAGAAATTGGCGGGAGGTTTACACTGGGGACCCAGAGTTCATGTAAATGAGAGTGGGTGACCTGTAGCAGGAGGAACAAGGGGTATTTTGACAAGTCAAGCTGAGACCTCTCAGGCAGCAGTGGAAATCAGAAGGGAGAGAGAAGAGAATCTTATCAGGTGGGGCCAGAACCTCCCAGCTGGGCTCCTGCATCCACTGTCTCCCCCGGGCAACTCTCCACGATCCCATCCCTCAGCTCACAGTCGACGTGCAGCATTTTGACGAATTCCCGTATGTCCCTGGTGAAGCTTCTGCGATAAACCTGAAATGTTTGTTGCAGCTGCTTCCACTGCTGGTCGCTGAACGTGCCCTGGGACCAGGGCTTCAGGAAGCAGATGGTGTCCGAGTCATTGCGCCAAGTGTAGGCCTGCAGGTCCCTCAGCCACGCCAGGCCGTCCGTACGCATCCAGCTGCTGTTGGCGAAGGACGAGATCTGGAGGTAGCGGAGGGGTAAATGCCTTTGCGGGGCTGGAGAGAATGCAGGTCGGAGGGGCCGAGGGAGCGGTTGGCAGAGCAAAGAAGGGAGGAGAAGGAAGAAAAAAAGAAACAAACAAACAGATGGGCTTGGTAAGGAGGGGTGACGTCTACTAGCTCTGAGCCAAGCTCCCTCTCCCGGGGCCGAGGAGCAGGAGGCGGGGAGCATCAGGTTCTCGGGCGGGTGGATCAAGCTCCCGACTTTCCAAGGTGCATCTGTCTCCACCCTCCCGCAGCGAGCGTCGGCCCCTTTCCCAGCCCGGCTCCCTCTCGAAGCCCTCCACCCGGGCGCCCCTGTTCCACTCATCCTCAGAACTTCCCTAAATCTGGGGGAGCCTCCAGAACAACAGAAACAGCGGGCACCCCACGTCGCTGGGCGTGGGAACCTCGCGGAGCTGCTAGCTCTGCTCTCAGACCACGGACCTCAGGCTCCTCCCCCGGCCCCTCCCTCCTCCCCGCCCCCCACGCCCTCCCACCGGCCTCTGGTTTCCGCAGGCCCCGAACAGCCTGAACTTGACCAGGTTGCTGGCCAATTCCCAAGCCTGGACGCAGGCAGGACTCCCATTCTGGCTTGCCCGGGGTTTGCTTCCAACCCAGTCCAGTCCAGGGGTCCCTTTTTCATCTGCCAGATGGTCTGTCTCCTCGTTAGGTGTTTGAGCTGCAAAGAGCCCTGGTCGGTGTCCTAGGAATCCTGACACAGTCACTCAAGTGTTTCTCACAACCGGCTTGTCTAAATCTCCTTTTTCATCGTAGAGTTAAGGAGAGCATGTGGAAAACTTTACAACCACTCTGTAAGTTTTAAAAACAGGACATAAAGTTGTTGTATCTATCGTATAACTTCTACCATGTTAAAAATGCAAAAAAAAAAAAAAAAAGTTTTTAAGTGTGAGGGAAGTCCATGACTTAGCAGTGGTTGTCCCTAGGCGGAGAGACTATGGATGATTTCAATCTGCTTTACATTTTTTATGTCTTCCAAAATTTCTACAAGTACAAACATCACATTAATAATAAAATAATAATATTAACCCTAATTTTCTCAGTTCTACATTGAGCGGATTGGACTGGGTTGGCTAAGATTTTTCAGGCTTTAATATCCCAAGATGCTTCCACCTCAGTGTCCCCATCCCCAGCCCCTCTTTCCTCCTGTCATGGTCCCTGCATCCACTCCTCCATTTTCTCTGTCTTGCCTGACTCCTTTTGGAGGAGTATCCCTAGACTCTCCTCTTCCTCCCCTCCCATCTCCCACCTGGTCTCTGCCTGCTCACTTTCTCCTCTGGCTCCTCACTCATTCACTCTCCAAATATGAACTTCTGTTTGAAAGAACAGAGACAAGATTATGATGCATACCTAGACAGCCAGCTTCCTACTTCTCACACTGAAAATAAAAGCAACAAGACCTAGCGGTTCAGAACTTCAGATCATGGTGAGAAAAGAAGGCCCCTCTTTGGTGAGTCTGAACCTGGGCAGCACCCTGGCACCTCCCCCACCACTTCTTTTATCCAATCCATCGGCAACTCTCCTCTATTTTACCTCTTTTGAAATATCTCTTGTGTGTGCTCACTTGTCTACATTTCCACCTCCACCACCACCCTATCCTTTTGCCCCACCTCCTGAAACAGCTTTCTCAGGATATGGCCTACAAAACTGTGTGCCGTCTGACCTTGGTCTACTTTGCAGCACCATCTCTCACCTTAGTCTCACTTGTACTGGACCATAATAGCTGATATGCTTTCAGTTCCTCTAATATGCAAAGCTTCTTCCTGTCTGAGGTCTTTGCACAAATAATTCCTTCTGTTTAAAGCTGTTGGCCTCCTCCTCCCCTCACTCCCTTACAATCCACAGTTATTTCCTTCCTTCTCAGATCTCAGCTCAAAAGTCATTTTCTCAGGGGAGTCGTCTCAGACCTCCCAGACTGTGTGAACAAAGGCAGAAGAACTAGGTCAGCCCCATCTCCACTCCTTGTACACCAGCTAGCTTTGTAAACCTTTCCTCCCGGCACGTATCAGAGCTTTTAATTATAGACATGTTCACAAGTCTGTCTCTCTGTGTCTTCTCCTCAATCCACTAAAGAGGGGCCAGAATTCAAGGATCATGTTTTCTTCCCATTCTGCCAACATTAACGCTTCCATTCTCCCTCACTCTGCTGTAGTGAGAGCCCTAAAGAGAATAGGCTTCTGCTCCTGCTTCTGCTTCTAGGCTGGCATCTTGGAGATAGCCCTTACCCAGCCTATCTTATGATGCTTAATGTTGCCCCAAAGCTGTTTGCGATAACATGGAAAAATTATTTCTATTATTTCAAGTAAGGGGTTAAGTGATTAAATCAGGATACAGAATTGCCCGAATAGTAGATAGAAGCCTGGAAGGGAGGGAAGCTATGAAGACGGAAATAAAAAGAAAAATAGTTATATGAATCATGGAACAATATCTAACTTTGCATTCTTGAAATTTCCAACCTCCCTTTAAAAACTTGCACAGTTCTGTTTAGTTTATCTGTATCTTTAAATTTTCAAGTACTATCATCTTTTCAGACATAAAGACAAGAACTATTTTTTATCAAGAACAAAAAAACAGACAGTTGGGGCTTCCCTGGTGGCGCAGTGGTTGAGAATCTGCCTGCCAATGCAGGCGACACGGGTTCGAGCCCTGGTCTGAGACGATCCCACATGCCGCGGAGCAACTGGGCCCGTGAGCCACAACTACTGAGCCTGCGCGTCTGGAGCCTGTGCTCTGCAACAAGAGAGGCCGCGATAGTGAGAGGCCTGCGCACCGCGATGAAGAGTGGCCCCCACTTGCCGCAACTAGAGGAAGCCCTTGCACAGAAACGAAGACCCAACACAGCCAAAAATTAAAAAAAAAAAAAAGTAAAAAACAGACAGTATAGCCTTCAAAAATTAGGATTACCTGGAGATAAATATATTTTTCCAAAGGTCGGTTGAGTCAGTCAATTTTTAGCTATTCCAAGATTCACTGCTTTCTTCTGGGAAGGGACTCATGGAATCATGGAAGAACCTTTTGGGGCAAGACTCACCCTCACATACTGGGGGTCAGAAAACCAGAGCACAGAGAGGTGGTGATTTACCCAAGTCCTCAAAATCAGCCCATGGCAGGGAGAAGTCAGCCATAGTAACTTCCACTTTGCCCAGGAAATGGCTACGATCCACGCCCCCAGTTTAATCATGTCTTTGACTTCTAGAGTGTTTCTGGTTTCCAAAGAGCTTTCACATATGCCATTTTGTTTAATCCCCATAACAACTGTGAGAGATAGGGATTGTTATTCTTACTTTGTAAATGAGGAAAACAAATCAAAGAGAGTACAATGCAACACACAGTAGTATCTCGGAGTCCACACTACAACTTGATCTTCTAACTCCTGGTCCAGCATATTTCCTTTTCTCTCACAGCTGCATTCTGAGGTTGTACCTCCTACTCTAAGGAGGTGGTTAAATGATATGACTAGCATAGTTTCTTTTAACCTTGGAAGTCTGTAATCCTAGGTCATCACAGCTAGAGAACAGAGTAGGGATTTCTTGGATGGGAGTGAGGTTGGACTAGAATCCAAGAATCACAGATGACTTGACTAAAAATAGCCACAAATATAATTGGTTATGGACTAAGTAATCAGAAGCCCAAGTATCATGAAGGCTTTGTGAGTATTCCTCCCACCTCCCCACCCCCTACCCCTCTTCCCAGAGAGAGGAATAATGGGAACTTCCTGCTTTCTGCTGATTTTACCAAGCTGGCTTCAAAGTCATCTGTCTCTCTCTATTGTATTCTGATTGGTTCTGATCACCATATGTTGATTTGCATAGTTCTCTTTTTACTCCTGGCAGTACTTTCTGATTCTCTTTTTACTCCTAGCATTACTGTTCAGTAGGCTGGTTTGGTTTAAATTTCTGAATAAATTTCCCCACTGATCTCCATAGTACTTTCATTTGCTCTTACTGATTTATATGAATCATACACACATATCACTATCTGAAACTAACCGACTCACTTATTTTGCTTGTTTATTTTCTGATCTGTTTCCCTGGTCTTACTCAATACTATATCCCCAGTAAGTACAACATGGACTAGAAGATTGTAGATGATCAATAAATATCTGTTAAGCAAAAAACTTGCCAAGCACATTTTCTAGGTCTACAGCTATTCTAAGTGCTTTACAGCCATGGTCTTCTTTAATCCTGGTAAATATCCACAAGGTATCTTACTGATTTTGTTCACTGCTGTCTTCAGCACCTAGAATAGTCCCTGGGACAGTTTAGGCACTCAAATATTTTTCCCAAAAAACTGAAGATAAGTAGTATTAATCCATATTTTATTTATGGGGAAAAAATTGAAGTACAGAGATTTTAAATAACTTTTCACCAGCTTATAAATATCTACCGTAGGAGTGTAACTTAAGTGTCTTCTTCGCAAATGTCATGTTCTTTTCACTGTACTATGTATCTTCCCTCATACTACCCCCAGAGAACACCTGAGTATGCTGGGATGTGGGAGGGCTGTTAAGGTGGAAAAAGTAGGTTAGAGTGAGGGAGAGCCAGGAGTTTCAGAACTGAAGATACTTGGGAAACCTTCTCTCAAGAGAGAGTCAACCTAAAACATTTATAGATAGAGTATTGTCGACTGAAGAAAAAGGCACAACCTAAAAGTTGTATGTTTTAGGGACCTTACTGAGGACTAGAGCCTAGGAGACAGTCTCTCAAATAGCTCTGAGGAACTGCTCTGAAGAGGTAAGAAGCCAGGTTATATAGGAGATTTTGCTAAAAAAAAAAAAAAAAAAAGTAATCAAACATCAAAAGATTACTGCTAATCACAAAAAACAGACATCCAGAGTTAGTGATTTTAGTGCTTTCCTATGTATGGGAAGATGCTAGAGTCTGGGCACATTGAAATTATTCCTTAGATATGCATCTTAACCCCCGGGCCGCAGACCTGTACCGGTCCACAGCCTGCTAGGAGCCAGGCAGCACAGCAGGAGGTGAACAGAGAGTGAGCGATCGAAGCTCCGTCTGCCACTCCCCATCGCTCGCATTACTGCCTGAACCATCCCCGCCCCCCGACCCCGCCACCTGGGTCCACGGGAAACTTTTCTTCCACGAAACCGGTCCCTACTGCCAAAAACGTTAGGGACCGCTGATCTAGGGCCAGTATTCTATTTTTCTCCATCCTGAATTCCCCTCAGGGCGCACCACCGGGGGGGGGGGGGGGCTAGCTACAGTAGCTGATGGCTTGATGGCAGGCAATACTGTCATTTACTGGAATGGCAGATGGAATGTGAATGTGCTCTGTGCGTGTGTGTGAAAGAGAGACAGAGACACAGATAGAGAATGTTGTGAGGGAGAACGGAAGGGAAAATGAGAATGAAACTGCATCGTCCATTACATAGTATTCAAGCTAACATAGCAGCAGTGTAACCAGCAAGCATTGTTGGAGTAGATAGAAGCCTCAGGAGTTGTAGACACTGCGGATATACTCTATATGTTCTATAGCTCAACAAAGAAAAATTGTGCACTATATGTTGTGGTCATATAGCAGAGTCAGAGAATCTAAAATTTAGATTCAAAGATTTCCATACCAAGTCTGTAAACCCACAGTGCGTGGATACTATGCACAGTACCATACTGTGCACAGTAAACTGAAATAGGCATCATGTATATCAAACAGCAATCCAGATCTAGATCTAGCAATTCCACTCCTGAGTGCATACCTAAATGCATGCCTGTGATCTCGGAGAGGCAGCAGTGAGTGGTGGCTTGAAGCAAGATCTTAGTTCCCTGCCCAGGAATTGGACCTGGGCAGCCGGGGTGAAAATCAGGAATCCTAGCCACTAGGTCCACCAGGGGCTAGAGGCTAGAAGCAGAGTTCCCCTGGCTCATGCCCCCACTGAAAAATGCATTTCTCAAGGAGGCAAAAACTGTAAAAATAGGTGCAAAGTTTATTATTAGAGGCACAGCACAACAAGTGGGAGAGCACACAGAGAAACACTTTGTTTATTGAAGACAGAAGCAAGGCAGAGATATACAGCTGGAGAGAAAGGGTGTGGGCATCCTCCCTAATGAGGAGGAGTGCAGTAAAGAGGCAGTTAAATCATTTATATAGGAAGATGTGGTACATATATACAATGGAATATTACTCAGCCATAAAGAGGAATGAAATAGTGCTTTTTGCAGAGATGGCGATGGACCTAGAGATTGTCATACAGAGTGAAGTAAGTCAGAAAGAGAAAAACAAATATCGTATAATATCGCTTATATGTGGAATCTAGAAAAATGGTACAGAGGAACTTATTTGCAAAGCAGAAATAGAGTCACAGATGTAGAGAACAAACTTATGGTTACCAAGAGGGGGGAAGGGGGTGAATTGGGAGATTGGGACTGACGTATATACACTACTATGTATAAAGTAAATAGCTAATGAGAACTTACTGCATAGCACAGGGAACTCTACTCAATGCTCTGTGGTGACCTAAATGGGAAGGGAATCTAAAAATGAGTGGATATATATATACGTATGACTGATTCACTTTGCTGTACAGCAAGAAACTAACACAACATTCCTCCAATATACTCCAATAAAAATTAAAATACAATATAAACTATACTCCAATAAAAATTAATTTTTTTCACACACACACACTGTATTTTATTTTTACAAGAGATAAATAGACTGACACCAAGCATTGTACATGGATGACCACAACAAAAGCAACAATGATTGCAATTACCAAACATGAAACACACTCATACTATGTCATAGTATTAACATTCAGTCCAGTAATCCTCCACTGTAACAGCTCCTTTACTTTGCAGTGAAAATTGATTTGTATATTCTTTGCCTCTGAGTCCTTGTGGGATTTTTTTTTTTAATTCAGACAGAAAGTCACAAAAATTATACTCATCCTCATCAGTTCACTCAGTCCCATGTAATTAATTTTTTTTTTCATCTTGATCTTTTGTTAGCACTTTTATGAGTTCATCAGTTTTTCATTAGAGTTCTGAAAATGCTTATTCTTTCAGTTCAGCAGTACAGTCAGTTACCAGAAACCTGTACTTGTCAGAGTCTTTTCCATGAATTTCTTGAAGATGAAAGCCTTTTATAGGAACATATTTGCAAAAGCATCAGAGTACACCCAGAACTGTCTGTAAATGACAAAAGACTTAAAAATGACCACAGTTAAAGATTTGATGAAAGTTCATAATAATTCAGTTGACAAGAAAATTAGTTATTTCTGAGATATACATTTTAAAGTAATAACTAGGATTATGACTTATAACATTATACCAGAACATATAAGATTTTTAGAAATTTCATGTAATGTCTGAAACATTTATATTAACATATTTCCATACATATTTCCATACAAATACAAATATAAGATTTTTAGAAATTTCATATAATGTCTGAAACATTTATATTAACATATTTCCATACATATTTCCATACAAATACAAGATTTTTAGAAATTTCATGTAATGTCTGAAACAGTTATATTAACATATTTCCATACAAATAACCCAATGAAAGTTTAGTATTAGTTGTTTTGTTTGTTTGTTGTTTTATACTGCAGGTTCTTATTAGGCATCAATTTTATACACATCAGTGTATACATGTCAATCCCAATCGCCCAATTCAGCACACCACCATCCCCACCCCACCGCAGTTTTCCCCCCTTGGTGTCCATATGTCCATTCTCTACATCTGTGTCTCAACTTCTGCCCTGCAAACCAGCTCATCTGTACTATTTTTCTAGGTTCCACATACATGCATTAATATACGATATTTGTTTTTCTCTTTATGACTTACTTCACTCTGTATGACAGTCTCTAGATCCATCCACTTCTCAACAAATGACTCAATTTCGTTCCTTTTTATGGCTGAGTAATATTCCATTGTATATATGTAACACATCTTCTTTATCCATTATTCTGTCGATCGGCATTTAGGTTGCTTCCATGACCTGGCTATTGTAAATAGTGCTGCAATGAACATTCGGGTGCACGTGTCTTTTTGAATTACGGTTTTCTCTGGGTATATGCCCAGTAGTGGGATTGCTGGGTCATATGGTAATTCTATTTTTAGTTTTTTAAGGAACCTCCATATTGTTCTCCATAGTGGCTGTATCAATTTACATTCCCACCAACAGTGCAAGAGGGTTCCCTTTTCTCCACACCCTCTCCAGCATTTGTTGTTTGTTGATTTTCTGATGATGCCCATTCTAACAGGAGTGAGGTGATACCTCATTGTAGTTTTGATTTGCATTTCTCTAATAATTAGTGATGTTGAGCATCTTTTCATGTGCTTCGTGGCCGTCTGTATGTCTTCTTTGGAGAAATGTCTATTTAGGTCTTCTGCCCATTTTTGGATTGGGGTGTTTGTTTCTTTAATATTGAGCTGAATGAGCTGTTTATATATTTTGGAGATTAATCCTTTGTCCGTTGATTTGTTTGCAAATATTTTCTCCCATTCTGAGGGTTGTCTTTTCGTCTTGTTTATGGTTTCCTTTGCTGTGCAAAAGCTTTGAAGTTTAATTAGGTCCCATTTGTTTATTTTTGTTTTTATTTCCATTACTCTAGGAGGTGAATCGAAAAAGATCTTGCTGTGATTTATGTCAAAGAGTGTTCTTCCTATGTTTTCCTCTAAGAGTTTTATAGTGTCCAGTCTTGTATTTAGGTCCCTAATCCATTTTGAATTTATTTTGTGTATGGTGTTAGGGAGTGCTCTAATTTCATTCTTTTACATGTAGCTGTCCAGTTTTCCCAGCACCACTTATTGAAGAGACTGTCTTTTCTCCATTGTATATCTTTGCCTCCTTTGTCATAGATTAGTTGACCATAGGTGCGTGGGTTAATATCTGGGCTTTCTATCTTGTTCCATTGATCTATGTTTCTGTTTTTGTGCCAGTACCATATTGTCTTGATTACTGTAGCTTTGTAGTATAGTCTGAAGTCAGGGAGTCTGATTCCTCCAGCTCCATTTTTTTGCCTCAAAACTGCTTTGGCTATTCGGGGTCTTTTGTGTCTCCATACAAATTTTAAGATGATTTGTTCTAGCTCTGTAAAACATGCTATTGGTAATTTGATAGGGATTGCATTGAATCTGTAGATTACTTTGGGTAGTATACTCATTTTCACAATGTTGATTCTTCCAATCCAAGAACATGGTATATCTCTCCATCTGTTGGTATCATCTTTAATTTCTTTCATCAGTGTCTTATAGTTTTCTGCATACAGGTCTTTTGTCTCCCTAGGTAGGTTTATTCCTAGGTATTTTATTCTTTTTGTTGCAATGGTAAATGGGAGTGTTTCCTTAATTTCTCTTTCAGATTTTTCATCATTAGTGTATAGGAATGCAAGAGATTTCTGTGCATTAATTTTGTATCCTGCAACTTTACCATATTCATTAATTAGCTCTAGCAGTTTTCTGGTGGCAGTTTTAGGATTCTCTATGTATAGTATCATGTCATCCGCAAACAGTGACAGTTTTACTTCTTCTTTTCCAATTTGTATTCCTTTTATTTCTTTTTCTTCTCTGATTGCCATGGCTAGGACTTCCAGAACTATGTTGAATAATAGTGGTGAGAGTGGACATCCTTGTCTCGTTCCTGATCTTAGAGGAAATGCTTTCAGTTTTTCACCATTGAGAATGATGTTTGCTGTGGGTTTGTCATATATGGCCTTTATTATGTTGAGGTAGGTTCCCTCTATGCTCACTTTCTGGAGAGTTTTTATCATAAATGGGTGTTGAATTTTGTCAAAAGCTTTTTCTGCATCTATTGAGATGATCATATGGTTTTTATTCTTCAATTTGTTAATATGGTGTATCACATTAATTGATTTGCGTATATTGAAGAATCCTTGCATCCCTGGGATAAATCCCACTTGATCGTGGTGTATGATCCTTTTAATGTGTTGTTGGATTCTGTTTGCTAGTATTTTGTTGAGGATTTTTGCATCTATATTCATCAGTGATATTGGTCTGTAATTTTCTTTTTTTGTAGTGTCTTTGTCTGGTTTTGGTGTCAGGGTGATGGTGGCCTCATAGAATGAGTTTGGGAGTGTTCCTTCCTCTGCAATTTTTTGGAAGAGTTTGAGAAGGATAGGTGTTAGCTCTTCTCTAAATGTTTGATAGAATTCACCTGTGAAGCCATCTGGTCCTGGACTTTTGTTTGTTGGAAGATTTTTAATCACAGTTTCAATTTCATTACTTGTGATTGGTCTGTTCATATTTTCTATTTCTTCCTGGTTCAGTCTTGGAAGGTTATACCTTTCTAAAAATTTATCCATTTCTTCCAGGTTGTCCATTTTATTGGCATAAAGTTGCTTGTAGTAGTCTCTTAGGATGCTTTGTATTTCTGCAGTGTCTGTTGTAACTTCTCCTTTTTCATTTCTGATTTTATTGATTTGAGTCCTCTCCCTCTTTTTCTTGATGAATCTGGCTAATGGCTTATCAATTTTGTTTATCTTCTTAAAGAACCAACTTTTAGTTTTATTGATCTTTGCTATTGTTTTCTTTGTTTCTATTTCATTTATTTCTGCTCTGATCTTTATGATTTCTTTCCTTCTGCTAACTTTGGGTTTTGTTTGTTCTTCTTTCTCTAGTTTCCTTAGGTGTAAGGTTAGATTGTTTACTTGAGATTTTTGTTGTTTCTTTAGGTAGGCTTGTATAGCTATAAACTTCCCTCTTAGAACTGCTTTTGCTGCATCCCATAGGTTTTGGGTCGTCGTGTTTTCATTGTCATTTGTCTCTAGGTATTTTTTTATTTCCTCTTTGATTTCTTTAGTGATCTCTTGGTTATTTAGTAACGTATTGTTTAGCCTCCATGTGTTTGTCTTTTTTATGGTTTTTTCCCTGTAATTCATTTCTAATCTCATAGCGTTGTGGTCAGAAAAGATGCTTGATATGATTTCAATTTTCTTAAATTTACTGAGGTTTGATTTGTGACCCAAGATGTGATCTATCCTGGAGAATGTTCCGTGCGCACTTGAGAAGAACGTGTAATCTGCTGTTTTTGGATGGAATGTCCTATATATATCAATTAAATCTAATCTAGTCTATTGTGTCATTTAAAGCTTGTGTTTCCTTATTTATTTTCATTTTGGATGATCTGTCCATTGGTGTAAGTGAGGTGTTAAAGTAACCCACTATGATTGTGTTACTGTCAATTTCCTCTTTTATAGCTGTTAGCAGTTGCCTTATGTATTGAGGTGCTCCTATGTTGGGTGCATATATATTTATAATTGTTATATCTTCTTCTTGGATTGATCCCTTGATCATTATGTAGTGTCCTTCCTTGTCTCTTGTAACATTCTTTAATTTAAAGTCTATTTTATCTGATATGAGTATAGCTACTCCAGCTTTCTTTTGATTTCCATTTGCATGGAATATCTTTTTCCATCCCCTCACTTTCAGTCTGTATGTGTCCCTAGGTCTAAAGTGGGTCTCTTGTAGACAGCATATATATGGGTCTTGTTTTTGTATCCATTCAGCCAGTCTATGTCTTTTGGTTGGGGCATTTAATCCATTCACGTTTAAGGTAATTATCGATATGTATGTTCCTATGACCATTTTCTTAATTGTTTTGGGTTTGTTTTTGTAGGTCCTTTTCTTCTCTTGTGTTTCCCACTTAGAGAAGTTCCTTTAGCATTTGTTGTAGAGCTGGTTTGGTGGTGCTGAATCCTCTTAGCTTTTGCTTGTCTGTAAAGCTTTTGATTTCTCCATCAAATCTAAATGAGATCCTTGCCGGGTAGAGTAATCTTGGTTGTAGGTTCTTCCCTTTCATCACTTTAAGTATATCATGCCACTCCCTTCTGGCTTGCAGAGTTTCTGCTGAGAAATCAGCTGTTAACCTTATGGGAGTTCCCTTGTATGTTATTTGTCGTTTTTCCCTTGCTGCTTTCAATAATTTTTCTTTGTCTTTAATTTTTGCCAATTTGGTTACTATGTGTCTCGGTGTGTTTCTCCTTGGGTTGATCCTGTATGGGACTCACTGCGCTTACTGGACTTGGGTGGCTATTTCCTTTCCCATGTTAGGGAAGTTTTCGACTATAATCTCTTCAAATATTTTCTCGGGTCCTTTCTCTCTCTCTTCACCTTCTGGGACCCCTATAATGCGAATGTTGTTGTGTTTAATGTTGTCCCAGAGGTCTCTTAAGCTGTCTTCATTTCTTTTCATTCTTTTTTCTTTATTCTGTTCCGCAGCAGTGAATTCCACCATTCTGTCTTCCAGGTCACTTATCCGTTCTTCTACCTCAGTTATTCTGCTATTGATTCCTTCTAGTGTAGTTTTCATTTCAGTTATTGTATTGGTCATCTCTGTTTGTTTGTTCTTTAATTCTTCTAGGTCTTTGTTAATCATTTCTTGCATCTTCTCAATCTTTGCCTCCATTCTTATTCCGAGGTCCTGGATCATCTTCACTATCATTATTCTGAATTCTTTTTCTGGAAGGTTGCCTATCTCCACTTCATTTAGTTGTTTTTCTGGGGTTTTTTCTTGTTCCTTCATCTGGTACATAGCCCTCTGCCTTTTCATCTTGTCTATCTTTTTGTAACTGTGGTTTTTGGTCCACAGGCTGCAGGATTGTAGTTTTTCTTGCTTCTGCTGTCTGCCCTCTGGTGTTTGAGGCTATCTAAGAGGCTTGATGGGAGGCTCTGGTGGTGGGTAGAGCTGACTGTTGCTGTGGCGCTCAGAGCTCAGTAAAACTTTAATCCACTTACTGTTGATGGGTGGGGCTGGGTTCCCTCCCTGTTGGTTGTTTTGCCTGAGGCAACCCAACACTGGAGCCTACCTGGGTTCTTTGGTGGGGTTAATGGCAGACTCTGGGAGGGCTCACGCCAAGGAGCACTTCCCAGAACCTCCGCTGCCAGTGTCCTTGTCCCCACAGTGAAACAGAGCCACCCCCCGCCTCTGCAGGAGACCCCCCAACACCAGCAGGTAGGTCTGGTTCAGTCTGCCCCAGGGTCACTGCTCCTTCCCCTGGGTCCCAATGCGCACACTACTTTGTGTGTGCCCTCCAAGAGTGGGGTCTCTGTTTCCCCCAGTCCTGTCGAAGTCCTGCAATCAATTCCCACTAGGCTTCAAAGTCTGATTCTCTAGGAATTCCTCCTCCCGTTGCCGGACCCCCAGGTTGGGAAGCCTGACGTGGGGCTCAGAACCTTCACTCCAGTGGGTGGACTTCTGTGGTATAAGTGTTCGCCAGTCTGTGAGTCACCCACCCAGCAGTTATGGGATTAGATTTTACTCTGATTGCGCCCCTCCTACCGTCTCACTGTGGCTTCTCCTCTGTCCTTGGACGTGGGGTATCCTCCTTGGTGAAGTCCAGGGTCTTCCTGTCAATGATTGTCCAGCAGAGAGTTGTGATTCTGGTGCTCTTGCAAGAGGGAGTGAGAGCACGTCCTTCTACTCCGCCATCTTGGTTAATCCCCTCCAAATGACATACTGAAGCTTTACAACATTCCTGTTTGTGCAGCCCATGCCATAGGAGGTCAATTTATTATGGAGTTTCATTGGCTCTTCAACAGCTAAGTCTTTGAATGGTCTCACTGGATCTTCACCAGCTAAGCCTCTGTCAAAAAGCTTTTAAGAGTTTGTTGCATTACCGTCAAGGAAACTTCAGTAACATTCTCTTAGTTCTGTAGGTCAGAAGTCCAGGTGGGCTCAACAGGATTCTCTCCGGAGAATCTCACAAGGCTGAAATCAAGCCATCAGTTTGACTGGGCTCTTATCTAGAGAGTCTGGGGAAGGATCTACTTCCAAGTTCATTCGTGGTTGACAGAATCTAGTTCCTTGTGGTTGTAGGAATGAGGTCCCTGTGTTCTTTCTGGTTGCTGGCCCGAGGTTGCTCTCACTTCCCAGAAGTTGCTCTCCAAGTCCTTGTACCTTAAGCTCTCAACAGCACATCAAATCCTTCTCTTGCTTGGAATCTCTCTAACCATCCCTTTTGCTCTAAAAATTAATTTTAAAAAATCATTTATATAGGGCAGTTCTTCCAGGTCTTTGTTCTTTGTTTACCTTTGGCCAATTATCTGGTTTCTTTTTCCATGCCTGACCTGCCCTAGGACCCTCCCCAACATGTGTGCACAACTGTTTGTCCAAGATGGATTCCAGCCCAGAGGCCTTTGGGGGTGGGGGGGTGTGGCACCACCTATTATGGGGTGGCACCCCCTCCTTTTTGACCCCCAAGGAGCCTCTGTGTGCATGTGCCATGTCTCCCTTGCCCCAAGAAGGGGACATATGTGACCTCTTGATCCTTTACTCAAACAGGGTTTAGCCCCTCTCTGTCCCTACCATGACTGTTACCTTAAGGTGTCCACAGGAGACAAAGCCTGGCTATTTACCCTGTTCCTGTTGTTATTTTCATCTCGAAGTGCAAACAGGAGGCTGGTTGTAAATATCTACCTTAGATCCCACCTGCCTCCTTCTTCAAGAAATGTAAACAGGAGGCTAGTTGCAAATGCCTAGCCTGGAGCCCATCTATCTCCTGCCTCACCTGCGTATACCAAGAGACATGATCATAGCAGCATTGTTTGTAATGACCCCAAACTGAAAATGTGTTCATTTATCAACTCAGGAGTAGTTGTACTTCTTTAAGTGGAACCCTTACCTCTTTCTTTAGTTTGGAATATTCTCATTTCATTATCTTTTGATGGGTCCTTCTGCATTACCCTTGCTATTTTCTTCTAGACTTTCGATTGGCTATATACTGAAGTTTCTTCTCTCCTCTACATCTCTTTAGCTCATTTTTATACTTTCCTTCTTTTTAATTTCTCTTAGTGCATTTTGGGTAATTTCTTTAGAGCTATCTTCTACTTCACTAACTTTACCTTCAATCATCTCTGTTCTGCTATTTAACTTGTACATTGACTTGTTAATATTGACTAATTTCTCAGTTCTCAGAGATTTATTTGATTTGTTTAATCCTTTTTGTCATGCTGTCCTATTTTTTATTGTGGCTTCTATTCCTTTTTTTAGCTCATTAAACATTTTGATCATACTTATTATCTTTTTCACATTATTTTATCTTTAATTCATGGGATGTGAGTTTTCTTATTGTGTCTACTGATTCTTTTACCAATATAATTTGTACTTCTTATTGTGTCATCTCCACAGAGATTTTTTTTTTTTTTTTTTTTTGGCTGCGTTGGGTCTTCGTTGCTGCGTGCAGGCTTTCTCTAGTTGTGGCGAGCGGGGGCTACTCTTTGTTGCGGTGTGCAGGCTTCTCATTGCAGTGGCTTCTCTTGTTGTGGAGCACAGGCTCTAGGCACACAGGCTTCAGTAGTTGCAGCACACAGGCCCTAGAGCACACAGGCTTCAGTAGTTGCGGTGCAAGAGCTCAGTAGTTGTAGTGCATGGGCTCTACGGCATGAGGGCTTCAGTAGTTGTGGTGCATGAGCTCAGTAGTTGCAGCACATGAGCTCTAGAGCGCAGGCTCAGTAGATGTGGTGCACAGGCTTAGTTGCTCTGCAGCATGTGGGATCTTCCTGGACCAGGGATCAAACCCATGTCCCCTGCATTGGCAGGAGGGTTCTTAACCACTGAGCCACCAGGGAAGTCCTCCACAGAGATTTTTTATTATGTTTTATATTTTTTTTCTCTGTGGGAGTCCCATCTGACCTAGATTATAGGAAAAATCCATATAGAACAGTTTTGCATTTGTTTTTGTCAAGGCCCCAGGAATGTCAATGGCCCCGGATCAGTTCTTGTGTTAATTTCTTAGCATGTAGTTCACACTCTATGCAGACAACAAAATATCAAGGCCTCATACCAGTGCGTATCACAAGCCTGGGGTTTTAATTTCCCCAGGATATTTTTTTAAATTTTACCCAAGGACCTAGCAAGTTTTTTCATCACTTCCCAGGGCCAGTGGGCAGGGTTTTCTTGTCCCTCAGTCATAGACTTTTCATCTGTTAGAGGATCCAGCTTTATGCAGGGGACCTCTTTTGCAGAGCCCCATCTCCCATGATCCCCAGGCAAAGTGTCTGGTCCCCACATGGGCAAGAGAAACCCAGCCCCCAGAACCTAGGCATAACCAGGACAAGAACACAAATGAGCTGCCACTCTGTCACCTCACTCTTGCTATTATGGGTTTAATGCTTCTCTTTGTTACAGGCAGGCTTGAACTTGACTGTGTTGTTTATAATCTTTATGTTACATTTCACTCAGCATTTACAAGTCTTTGAAGTATGTAAGTATGTGTTGAGATGGGTGAGCAGTCTCTATTACCTTACTCTGCCTTGGTTACCAGAAATGGTCCACTATGATGTTTGATATTGCTCTGAGCACCCTGACGGGAGAGGAGCATTTACAATTGCATCTTGTCCAGAAGAGGTCATTCAAAATGGGGAAGGGTCTGAAATTATCAAAATGAAGAACAGTCTAAAGGGACTGTGGATGTCTAGTCAGTGTCTAAAGGTCTGTCATAAAGAAATGGGAATTCACTCACTTCTCAGTTGCTTTGGCTGGTGGCATTAGGTTCAGTGTGTGAAAGTTACCAAAGACAAAATTTAGCTCAACACAAAAATGAGCAAAGTTTATAGCTGTTAAAGGTATCCAATAGGACTTCCCTGGTGGCGCAGTGGTTAAGAATCTGCCTACCAATGCAGGGGACACGGGTTCGAGCCCTGGTCTGGGAAGATCCCACATGCCGCAGAGCAATTAACCCCGTGCGCCACAACTACTGAAGCCCACGCACCTAGTGCCTGCACTCTGCAACAAGAGAAGCCACCGCAGTGAGAAGCCTGAGCACCACCACGAAGAGGAGCCCCCACTTGCTGCAACTAGAGAAAGCCCATGTGCAGCAACAAAGACCCAATGCAGCCAAAAATAAATAAATAAATAAATGTATATTTTAAAAAAAGGTATCCAATAAAGATAGTCTGATTTTGAATTTGTTTTTGCCATAAATTTACAGTCTAGATTTTATTTTGGCCAGGGGACTGAAAATTTTTATATTAATGTATCTAAAATATAATTTTTTTTAAAAAGGATAGTCTGATTTTTTTTATGAACTCCGCCAATAAAGATGTCCGTACTGGACCTGGTTGGCCATCTGCCAAATGTACTGAATATGTTGAAGAGATTACTGCATGGATTCTTGTAATTCTAAGATTCTCTGGTTTTGTGACAAAATTCTAACCCTGTGGGCTCATCTTTCATTGTCTGTGACTCAAGTAGCCTGGACACCTAAGCTTATAGCTTAGATATATCTGGGAGCATTAACTACCTGTGAAATGGAACAAGGTTCATAGAGTACCAAAGATGGAGGAAAAAAACATCTTAATGGCTGCTTTCTCACAATCCCCAGCTTTGACTTCAAAGAGAGGAAAGGAGTACCTACCCTTTTGTAATGGTTCCTCCATGACTCACAGTTCACAAAGCAGATGCCTTTGAAGAGAAAACATTATATAACTACACCTGCCATATGTTATTTCTTTTACCATATGTTGCCATATCTCTTAATCTTTCATTATTCTTCTTGTTTCCTTCTCCCCCATCTCTCTTCCTCCCTCTCTCCCTCCACCCATCTTTCCCCCTCTTCTCTCTTTCTGGCTGCTCTATATCTTCATCTACATCCAGCCAAATCATCTCCTTCCTCCTTCCCTTTCCTAATTCCTTCTCCCCTCCTCTTCCTTACTCCATTATTTCATCCCTCCCTTCCACTTCAGCTCCTGAGTGCGGTATGCTCCCACATTCCAAATGTCAATGTGCCTGTAGTGTTCAGGGATTCAAAGCACTGTCCAGGAGCATAAAAATTGGGTTTCTACCGTGACTGCTCCAGCCGTGACCCCTTTGGTCAGTTTCTATTTCACTCACAGTGTGAGCTTTAGGGAAGTTGACATGTCAACCAAACTTCAGCTTATGGAAGTGAAGTTGCCTCTCCTGGGTATAATGCTTTAATTGCAAATATTTCTTGAGCGGTTTCTACATGCCAGCACTACAGTAAGCACTTTACATTTATTTTTCTCTTTTGAATTTCACAACAGCCTGATAAATTAGGTACCTTTATTAACCACACTGTACAGTTAAAAGTGCAAAGTAACTTGCTAAAGATTATACAGTTTGAGGGTGGCAGAGATGTGATTTGAGCCCAGAGCCATGTTCTTAACTACTCAAGAATTCAGTCTCCCACCAGAGGAGGGGAAGGTAGGGAAGGGTCTTAGCTCCTTTGTCCTATCCAGTGCTATGCTTGGAGCAGGTTTGGAGAATTCAGAGTAAGGCCAGATATCCCTGCATACAATAAAGCACTTTTCAGCCCAGAGTTTTTTCATAGTGACACTAAGAGAAATTGAGCAAGAAGATCTGATTAACTTTCCCTATATCACTTTTAAAAGCAGAAGCACAGAGGACAAAGAAAGTCTAAGAAGAGGAGTTAAAATCCAGCTTCCCCATTTTTATGGGCAAGTCATTTAACATCTCCGAGTCTCCAGTTCCTCATTTATGAAGTGAGAATCTCATATGAGGCTTACATAGGAGATTAGATAAAGTGTTTAAATTATCTGGTACATAACAGACACTTGGTATCTTTTAGTTGAATCTTAATCCAATTTCTTTTAGCAACACAATCCCTTCCCCAATTTATGCAGACCCATCTCCAGGCTAATTCCAACTCATCCATCGATTCTGATGTTTAATCCAGAAACACTTCTCACCACCACCTCTCATCACCCAATCTCAGCTAAGTGACAGTTCTGTTTTTCCATTAGACCCTGTGCATGCCCTTTTCATAGCTCTCACCACACAAACACTGTCTACCTAGCAGTCTCCCCAACTAATCTGTGAATTCCTGAAGGAGGGGGATCTTTCCATTTATCTCAATATTCCCAGTGCCAACAACAGGGTCAGACACATCACAGGTGCTCAGTAAACTTTTTTTTTTAAATTAAAGTCCTATTTTTAAACTATGCCAACTGTGAACTTAACACACTTTTTGTTTTTTTGGTTTTGTTTTTGTGTTTTAATACTTTAGTCTTTTAGAGTAGTTTAAGGTTCACAGCAAAGTTGAGAGAAAGGTACAGAGATTTCTCATACATCCACTACCCCTACATATGCATAGCCATTATCAACATCTCCCACCAGAGTGGTACATTTCTTACAACTGATGAGCTACATTGACACATCATTATTACTCAAAGTCCATAGTTTACCTTAGGGATCACTCTATGGGTTTGGACAAATGTATAATGACATGCATCCATCATTATATTATCATACAGAGTATTTTCACTGCCCTAAAAATCTTCTGGGCTCTGCCTATTCATCCCTCCCCCCACTTCCCACCCCTAGTAACCATTGATCTTTTTACCATCTCCTTAGTTTTGCCTTTTCTAGAATGTTACATAGTTGGAATCACACAGCATGTAACCTTTTCAAATTGGCTTCTTTCACTTAGTAATGTGCATTTAAGCCAAGTTTTTTCATGGCTTGATAGTTCATTTCTTTTTAGTGCTATATAATATTCCACTGTCTGGATGTACCACAGTTTATATATCCATTCACCCACTGAAGAACATCTTTATCATTTTCAAGTTTTGGCAATTACAAATAAAGCTGCCATAATAATCCATGTGCAGGGTTTTGTGTGAACGTAAGTTTGTAGCTCCTCTGGGTAAATTCCAAGGAGCACAACTGCTGGATCATAGCTTAAGAGTATGTTTAACTTTGAAAGCAACTGCTAAACTGTCCTCCAAAGTAGCTATACCATTTTGCAGTCCCACCAGCAATGAACGAGAGTATCTGCTGTTCCGTATCCTCACCAGCATTTGGCACTACCAGTAGTCCAGATTTTGGCCATTCTTCTAGGTATGTAGACATATTTTGTTTTCAAAGGTAATATGAAAGGAGTTGCTCAGATGAGTCGATTGCTATCTGGTCACATGGTTCTCACCCAGCCTGCAAGTCTTCAGAAGGCAAACATTTGTTTGTTCTGCCCAGACTCCCTCTAAAACAGTGTTTTGCAAACTAGAATGATAGGTTCATTAAAAGATGAGAAATTAATTTAATTGGATCACTACAAGTATTTCTTTTTTAATGAAATAGACTAGACTGGGATAGGACAGAAACTATCAGAGTGAATCACAAATAGCAAGGGTAAATCTTGTCTTGTGAAATAATTGTATGTATTAGATTAAGATAGAAAACATGTTTTTTAGTGTGAATCCCAGGCAGAAGTTTGAAAGTCATCTGCAATAAAAGCCCAGGTGTTGAGAAAAGGGGTCACAATGGACTAATAGTCTTATCACTAAGGGTGTGTGTTTTGGGTGAGAAACTGGTGAAAACAGTGAGACAGATAATTTGGGGAAGTAAACTGGTCTCTTCTTATTATATATAAACTGCAATTGTTCATATTTATTGGGCAGTGTCTACATGCCACGATTATATTAAGTCCTTTACATGCACTTTTCATATGGATCCTTACAACAGTCCTATAAATTAGGTACTGTCCCTGTTGCTTATACCAGTTTGCCACATACCTATACTTTGTTATGAGAATAAAATACCACAGCATAAAGCCATGACTGTAAGATCTTTGTAAGATTCTGGAGTCTTTCCCATATATCCTTGTAGTGAATAGGAATAAACTCATAGGAATAAAAAAATAGTTCACTGTTCTTGCCTTTGGGAGTAGAAAGAAAAGGACAAATTGCATTAATCTTACTCATTTGGGTAGCCAGGCTTCCTGGGGGAAATGGTCAAGGGATGTAGCAATCAAAGACAACTCCTAAGCACAAGAAAAGTAGGCTGGTGTCTGCCCCTTGGGGCAATTAAAGGAAGGGGTACATCAGCCTATGTACCTATGTACATCAGCCTATCCCCCCATCCTGAGAAAAAACCCTGAGGATTCTAGAAAGTCTCTTGTGGCTCTCTGTTCCTATACTGACTCTCCTCTATTTAAAGTAGCACTTCCTCCTTTTATATCCTTTTCCTTCCTCAAGTTCCTTTAAAAATATTCCAGGCTTGGCCCATATTCTTCTTAGTTTTATATTTTAATCACTTGAGTCCCAATTTTTCTTAGTATTCCTCTTCAGAGACTGAAAATTTATAATCTTATATGCAGATCCTGCTTCCCCTCTCTCCATGGCTCTGCCATCCCCTGATCTGTTTAAGCAGGGTTTGCCCAAGAATAGAACTATGTTTATTGCTTGGCTTTCAAGATGTGGTATTCCTAATGGTGTCTGGCAGTGTTTCAGCTACAGCAGCATAAATCAAGCATCTTCAGAAAATCAGCAGTAATGAATCCGAGATCTATTCCTTTCCCTGTTATGTGACTGGTCATTTTGAATAGGGTAAGCAGTGAACCTCTGCATCCCTCCCAACTCTAAAATTTTATGATTTTATAGATTATAGCTATAATCAATCTTATCTGTGTATAATTAGCTTTGGGAGGGTTTTTTTTTCATGTAGAGTTTTCTGTTCTTCAGATTTTATTAGTAGAATATCAAGTGTCATTTTGGGGATGTCTGGTATTAACAGTAGTTTGCATTATTTTCTTCCTAATTATTCCACCTTTATACTTCTCCACTTAAAGGCTTATTTTCCACTTTGTAACCTTGAAACTTTTGTGAGATTTTCCTTCTGTTTGGAACCCCTTATTTTACTTTCGATGAACAGCTGACATGACACCAACGCCTTCTGTGTCATGACTTCCCCAACTCATCCTTTGCTAGCTCCATCAGAGGAGAAAGATCATAGTCTGAAAATCTTGTGTTCTTCTGACCACTAGGAGAACCCAAAATCTATTTTTCTCCATTCAAAAAAGTGTGCATTTACCCCCACCCCATATTTGGAGTCTCTAAATAGCTCCCTCACTGTGACATAACTAGCCTTCAATATTTCTGATTCAATCTTTCAGCAGCCTTTGATAGACAATTCTGTTTAAGTCCTTAATAAAACAAAAATCCATATAAAATAAGTTATCTAGACATGGAGAATCAGATAAATATTTTTCAATTCAATAAATATTTAATGATCACCGAGTAGACCTTTAGTTCTATTTCCCACCAAACAAGGCTCTTAGGCTAAGTTCTTCCTCTCCCCAGCCCTAGAGGCTGGCTCCCCTCCACCTTGACATCCCATCTCACCCCCAGAACTCTCATTTTAACTCCCTCCCTGTTCCTCACCATTTCTTTAAACTCTCCACCCCAGAATCCCAAAAGCAGTCAGACAAGTCCTCACCTATCCTAGATAGGCCTTGCCTACTCTGGGCTGACCACAGTTTTCACTGAACACATCTCTCCTCATTAGAAATTAAGCTCCATGAAGGCAGAGGTTTTTTTTTTTTATATATATATAAGTTTTTTCACTGCTATACATCCCAGCACCCAAAACAGTGTCTGGCATTTTTGAGTAAAAAAATTAGTTGAGGGACTTCCCTGGTGGCGTAGTGGTTAAGACTCTGCGCTCTCAGTGCAGGGGGCCTGGGTTCAATCCCTGGTCAGGGAACTAGATCTCACATGCGTGCCTAAACTGAGAGTGCGCATGCCACAACTAACGAGCCGGCGAGTCACAACTAAGGAGTCTGCCTGCTGCAACTAAGATACAGCACAACCAAATAAATAAATTAATAAATAATTTTTTAAAAAAACTTAGCTGAGGGAATTCCCTGGAAGTCCAGTGGTTAGGACTCGGCGCTTCCACTGCAGGGGGCACGGGTTCGATCTGTGGTCAGGGAACTAAGATCTCCATGACACATGGCGCAGCCAAAAAAAAAATTAGTTGAACAGACTTACTATTTGGTATTTAAAAACAAGTACACCTCATTGACCAAAAAGTCCATTCCCAGAAAGTTTACTAAAAATTGACTTAATGAATATCAAATGTTAGTTTCACATTGTCTCATGTTGCTATTGTGACTTTCAGATTCATCTTGAATTGCAAAGTTTCATTTTCTCTTTAGGTTATGCTGCCTTATAGTTTCTCCACCAAGTCGCTAATGATCCAGAAGCAAACACTCATGTTTAGAGAAAAAAAAATGTATAAAAGAACCTAGTGATTCATCCACTATAGGAAAAGTGAAGCATAACTGTTTGGTAACTACCTGATATTTTAAGCTTTCTAATGTCTGGTTAAGCTTATGAGAAGTTAAAATGATCATAACAAAGGAAGTCAACACTCCTATCCAAAGCACAAACCCAGCAAAATGGATATATGGCTAAAATATGTACAAAAACTAACTTTTTTTGCTTTTTCCAAAGCTACATATAAATATTAAAAACTCAGATTTGCATTATACATGCAGATTGTAAAAATGGAGACACATATTCCATATTAAAAAGAGCATTAAGCCTGTGTTTTAAATTTTCCAGTTACCAACCAAAAAGCTGTGGTGGATTCAAAAGAAACACTGTCTATAAGAAGCTGTGACAAGGCGAAAAATTATTGTCTGATTCAGGTCATGAGCAACAGGAGACATTATTGGCCTGTCTGTTGCCTGCAAACTGTGAGGAGCTGAGGCAAACATGACAGCTTAAGAGAACATAGCAGACCACACAGGAAATCCTTGTCTCAACACCAAATCTAACTTGTACCAGCTGTGTCAACTTGGACAAGACTCTTCACTTCCCTGAATCCCAATTTCCTCATCTGGAAAGTGGGGACAATTAATGTCTCCTCACAAAGTTGTGATGCTTGGATTGATCATGATGGTGCATGTATTTTGTTCATTATCATCAGCTGGACAAAAATACCTAACATGCCCACAGCCAAGTTCCTGGTTCTTGCCCCTCCCCAGACCAATCCTATACCAGTTTTCTCATCTTAATCAATGTCACTTTGGTTCTTAAAGTTGTCCAGGCAAAAAACCTTGCAGTCATCCTTTTGTTTCTTTCTTTTTTTCAGCCCATCGGGAAATCTATCAATTCCACCTTTAAAATACATCCAACATCCTACCACTTCTCACCGCCTCCACTACAACTACTCTGGTCCATATCACCATTTTTTTTTTTTCACTAGGACTACTGCAATAGTCTCTTCACTGGTCTCTCTGCCTCACCTTTGCAACCTATGGTTCTTAACTTAGCCAGAAAGAGCCTTATAAAGTATGTCAGATCACAGTACTCATCTGCTCAGAACTGTCCAATGGCTCTGATTTCACACAGAGTAAAATCCAGCACCTGTACCATGCCCTACAAGGGCCTGAAGGATCTGGTTCCCTGCCACACCTCTCTGGATCAATTTCCTACCCCTTTTCTCCTCACTCACTTGGCAATAGCCGCAGCTGGGCCTCTTTGCTGTTACTTAAAACCACCAATCAAATTCTCACTTTGGGCCTTTGCACTGTGTTTCCCTCTGCCTGGAATGCTAATCCCCTGTTAAAAAACAAAATACAGGGACTTCCCTGGTGGTCTAGTGGTTAAGAATCTGTCTTGCAATGCAGGGGACACGGGTTTGATCCCTGGTTGGGGAACTAAGATCCCACATGCCGCAGGGCAACAAAGCCCACATGCCACAACTAGAGAGAAGCCTGTGCACCACAATGAAGAGCCTGTGTGCCACAGTGAAAGATCCCGCGTGATCCCGTGTGCCACAACTAAGACCCGACACAGCCAATAAATAAATAAATAAATATATATAAAATAAAAACTACAGCCAAGTAAATATGAAGATCTAATTGGCTTTATTCAATGGTTCATGAATCATGAAGCAGCCTATTTAGTAAATACAAAGGTACTCCAAGGACTTGTACAAAGTGGAAGGTTTCTACAGGCAGAAGAAAAAGGGGGACAAGGAAATTGTTGGGAAAAGAAAACACTGTTTCAGGCCAGGTCATCCTCTTTTGGGGGGAAGGGAAGGTCAGTGGTCTTATTATGCAGATTACTTCAGGCTAACTCAAGGAAAAATATACAACATGAGAATTGTGAGTTTCAGTTTAATTCAGGGTCTTACTGAGGAATACAGCCGGGGAGACAGCCTCTCAGTAGCTCTGAGGAAACTGCTCCAAAAAGGTAGGAAAGGAGACAGTTTATATAAGTATATATGATTTTTGACTTAGAGAATATATGCAGTCAATCATACATCTTGGTAACAGATCACTGCTAGTGACAAAGATCAGCTATCTAAAGTTAACAATTTTAATGTTTTTCTATGTATGTGTCAATGAAAATTCAATTAACAATCAAGTTAAGAAGAAAAGAGGGAATTTTATTCAAGCCAAACTGAGGATTGTAACCTGGGAGACATTCTCAGAAGCTCTGAGAACTGTTCTGCCTGTTAGAAGTCGAAGGCACAGTCATATACACTTTTTGAGACAAAGGGCTGTACATCAAAATGACATATGGGTATTTTACATAAAGTTCACCAAAGATATATAGACCAGGTAAGTGCATACAAAGCAGGCAGCAAGTCACCACAACCCCCTACAGAGTTGGGAAAGAATGTTATTCTTTTAAGAACTTCATTGCAGAGACACCTTCAAGATGGAGGAGGAGCAAGACGTGGAGATCACCTTCCTCCCCACAAATACATCAGAAATACATCTACACGTGCAACTGCTCCTATAGAACACCTACTGAATGCTGGCAGAAGACCTCAGACTTCCCTAAAGCCAAGAAACTCCCCACGTACCTGGGTAGGGCAAAAGTAAAAAAGAAAAACAGAAACAAAAGAATAGGGATGAGACCTGCATCTCTGGGAGGGAGCTGTGAAGGAGGAAAAGTTTCCACACGCTAGGAAGCCCCTTCACTGGCAGAGACGGGGGGTGACGGGGGGGAAGCTTCGGAGCCACGGAGGAGAGCGCAGCAACAGGGGTGCAGAGGGCAAAGTGGAAAGACTCCCGCACAGAGGATTGGTGCCGGCCAGCACTCACCAGACTGAGAGGCTTGTCTGCTCACCCGCCAGGACGGGTCGGGGCTGGGAGCTGAGGCTCGGGCTTTGGAGGTCAGACCACAGGGAGAGGACTGGGGTTGGCTGCAAGAACACAGCCTGAAGGGGGCTAGTGAGCCACAACTAGCCAGGAGGGAGTCCGGGAGAAAGTCTGGAACTGCCTAGGAGGCAAGACACCATTGTTTCCGGGTGCACAAGGAGAGGCGATTCAGAGTACTGCCTAAACGAGCTCCAGAGATGGGGACAATCCACGGTTATCAGCACAGACATCAGAGACAGGCATGAAATGCTAAGGCTGCTGCTGCAGCCACCAAGAAGCCTGTGTGTAAGCACAGGTCACTATCCGCACTTCCCATCCCAGAAGCCTGTGCAGGGTCCTGTGCCACTGCCAGGGTCCCGTGATCCAGGGACAACTTCCCCGGGAGAACACATGGCACGCCTCAGGCTGCTGCAACATCACGCCAGCCTCGGCCGCCGCAGGCTCGCCCCGCATTCCGTACCCCTCCCTCCCCCTGGCCTGAGTGAGCCAGAGCCCCCTAATCAGCTGCTACTTTAACCCTGTCCTGTCTGACTGAAGAACAGACACCGTCAGGTGAAATACATGCAGAGGCAGGGCCAAATACAAAGCTGAACCCCAGGAGCTGTGCAAACAAAGAAGAGAAAGGGAAATTTCTCCCAGCAGCCTCAGGAGCAGCAGATTAAACCTCCACAATCAACTTGCTGTACCCTGCATCTCTGGAATACCTGAATAGACAACGAATCATCCCAAAATTGAGGTGGTGGACTTTGGCAGCAACTGTAGACATGAGGTTTGCTGTCTGCACCTAATTTGTTTCTGGTTTTATGTTTATCTTGGTTTAGTATTTAGAGCTTATTATCATTGGTAGATTTGTTTATTGATTTGGTTGCTCTCTTCCTTTTTTTATATATATTGATTTTTTCCTTTTTCTCTTTTTGTGAGTGTGTATGTATATGCTTCTTTCTGTGATTTTGTCTGTATAGCTTTGATTTTACCATTTGTCATAGGGTGCTGTCTGTCCGTATTTTTTTATTTTATTTTTTTACTTTTTAGTATAGTCTTTAGCACTTGTTATCATTGGTGGATTTGTTCTTTGGTTGTTTGCTCTATTCTTTCTTTCTTTCTTTTTTCTTCTTTTCTTATTACTCTTTAATTTTTTTATTTTTAATAATTTTTCTTATTTTTTATTTTAATAACTTTCTTTTCCTTCCTTCCTTCCTTTTTCTTTTTTCTTTCTTTCTTTCTTTCACTTTCTTTCTTCTTTCTTTCTCTTTCTTTCTTTCTCTTCCTTTCTTCCTTCCTTTCTTTCTTTCTCTCCCTTTCTTTCTTTCTTTTCTTTTCTATTCTTTTCTTTTCTTTTCTTTTCTTTTTTTCTCCCTTTTCTTCTGAGCCATGTGGCTGACAGGGTCTTGATGCTCTGGCCAGGTATCAGGCCTGAGCCTCTGAGGTGGGAGAACTGAGCTCAGGACATTGGTCCACCAAAGACCTCCCAGCTCCACGTAACATCAAATGGTGAAAGCTCTCCCACAGATCTCCATCACAATGCTAAGACTCAGCTCCACTCAACGACCAGCAAGGTACAGTGCTGGAAACCCCATGACAAACAACTAGCAAGACAGGAATACAACAGCACCCATTAGCAGAGAGGCTGCCTAAAATCATGATAAACTCACAGATACCCCAAAGCATACCACCGGACACGGTCCTGCCCACCAGAAAGAAAAGATGCAGCCTCATCCACTAGAACACAGGCAGCAATCTCCTCCACGAGGAAGCCTACACAACCCACTGAACCAACCTTACCTACTGGGGGAAGACAACAAAAACAACAGGAACTATGAGCCAGCAGCCTGAAAAAAGGAGACCCCAAAAACAGCAAGTTAAGCAAAATGAGAAGACAGAGAAATATACAGCAGATGAAGGAGCAAGGTAAAAACCCACCAGACCAAACAAATGAAGAGGAAATAGGCAGTCTACCTGAGAAAGAATTCAGAGTAATGATAGTAAAGATGATCCAAAATCTTGGAAATAGAATGGAGAAAATACAAGAAACGTTTAACAAGGACCTAGAAGAACTAAAGAGCAAACAAACAATGATGAACAACACAATAAATGAAATTTAAAATTCTCTAGAAGGAATCAGTAGCAGAATAACTGAGGCAGAAGAACAGAAAAGTGACCTGGAAGATAAAATAGTGGAAATAACTACCACAGAGCAGAAAAAAAAAAACAATGAAAAGAATTGAGGACAGTCTCAGAGACCTCTGGGACAACATTAAACACACCAACAGTCGAATTATACGGGTCCCAGAAGAAGAAGAGAAAAAAGAGGGGGTCCGAGAAAATATGTGAAGAGATTATAGTTGAAAACGTCCCTAATATGGGAAAAGAAATAGTCAATAAAGTCCAGAGAGAGAGCAGAAGCAAGAAGAACTACAATCATGCAGCCTGTGGAACAAAAAAACATTCATAGAAAGATAGACAAGATGAAAAGGCAGAGGGCTATGTACCAGATGAAGGAACAAGATAAAACCCCAGAAAAACAACTAAATGAAGTGGAGATAGGCAACCTTCCAGAAAAAGAATTCAGAATAATGATAGTGAAGATGATGCAGGACTTCGGAAAAACAATGGAGGCAAAGATCGAGAAGATGCAAGAAATGTTTAACAAAGACCTGGAAGAACTAAAGAACAAACAAACAGAGATGAACAATACAATAATTGAAATGAAAACTACACTAGAAGGAATCAATAGCATAATAACCGAGGCAGAAGAATGGATAAGTGACCTGGGAGACGGAATGGTGGAATTCACTGCTGCAGAACAGAATAAAGAAAAAAGAATGAAAATAAATGAAGACAGCCTAAGATACCTCCGGGACAATATTAAACGCAACAACATTCACATTATAGGGGTCCCAGAAGGAGAAGAGAGAGAGAAAGAACCCGAGAAACTATTTGAAGAGATTATAGTTAAAAACTTCCCTAACATGGGAAAGGATAGCCACCCAAGTCCAGGAAGTGCAGCGAGTCCCATATAGGATAAACCCAAGGAGAAACATGCTGAGACACATAGTAATCAAATTGGCAAAAATTAAAGACAAAGAAAAATTATTGAAAGCAGCAAGGGAAAAATGACAAATAACATACAAGGGAACTCCCATAAGGTTAACAGCTGATTTCTCAGCAGAAACTCTACAAGTCAGAAGGGAGTGCCATGATATACTTAAAGTGATGAAAGGGAAGAACCTACAACCAAGATTACTCTACCCAGCAAGGATCTCATTCAGATTCGACAGAGAAATCAAAATCTTTACAGACAAGCAAAAGCTAAGAGAATTCAGCACCACCAAACCAGCTCTACAACAAATGATAAAGGAACTTCTCTAAGTGGGAAACACAAGAAAAGAAAAGGACCTACAAAAACAAACCCAAAACAATTAAGAAAATGGTCATAGGAACATATATATGGATAATTACCTTAAACATGAATGGATTAAATGCTCCAACCAAAAGACACAGGCTTGCTGAGTGGATACAAAAACAAGACCCATATATATGCTGTCTACAAGAGACCCACTTGAGACCTAGGGACACATACAGACTGAAAGTGAGGGGATGGAAAAAGATATTCCATGCAAATGGAAATCAAAAGAAAGCTGGAGTAGCTATACTCATATCAGATAAAATAGACTTGAAAATAAAGAATGTTGCAAGAGACAAGGAAGGACACTACATAATGATCAAGGGATCAATCCAAGAAGAAGATATAACGATTATAAATATATATGCACCCAACCTAGGAGCACCTCAATACATAAGGCAACTGCTAACAGCTATAAAAGAGGAAATCGACAGTAACACAATAATAGTGGGGGACTTTAACACCTCACTTACACCAAAGGACAGATCATCCAAAATGAAAATGAATAAGGAAACAGAAGCTTTAAATTGACACAATAGACCAGTTAGAGTTAATTGATATATATAGGACATTCCATCCAAAAACAGCAGATTACACTTTCTTCTCAAGTGTGCATGGAACATTCTCCAGGATAGATCACATCTTGGGTCACAAATCAAGCCTCAGTAAATTTAAGAAAACTGAAATCATATCTAGCATCTTTTCTGAACACAACGCTATGAGATTAGAAATGAATTACAGGGGAAAAAAACATAAAAAACACAAAGACATGGAGGCTAAACACTGCGTGACTAAATAACCAAGAGGTCACTGAAGAAATCAAAGAGGAAATAAAAAAATACCTAGAGACAAATGACAATGAAAACACGACAAACCAAAACCTATGGGATGCAGCAAAAGCTGTTCTAAGAGGGAAGTTTATAGCTATACAAGCCTACCTAAAGAAACAAGAAAAATCTCAAGTAAACAATCTAACCTTACACCTAAAGAAACTAGAGAAAGAAGAACAAACAAAACCCAAAGTTAGCAGAAGGAAAGAAATCATAAAGATCAGAGCAGAAATAAATGAAATAGAAACAAAGAAAACAATAGCAAAGATCAATAAAACTAAAATCTGGTTCGTTGAGAAAATAAAAAAAATTGATAAACCATTAGCCAAACTCATCAAGAAAAAGAGGGAGAGGACTCAAATCAATAAAATTAGAAGTGAAAAAGAAGTTACAACAGACACCGCAGAAATACAAAGCATCCTAAGAGACTACTACAAGCAACTCTATATCAATAAAATGGACAACTTGGAAGAAATGGACAAATTCTTAGAAAGGTTTAACCTTCCAAGACTGAACCAGGAAGAAATAGAAAATATGAACAGACCAATCACAATTAATGAAATTGAAACTGTGATTAAAAATCTTCCAACAAACAAAAGTCCAGGACCAGATGGCTTCACAGGTGAATTCTATCAAAGATTTAGAGAAAAGCTAACACCCATCCTTCTCAAACTCTTCCAAAATGTTGCAGAGGAAGGAACACTCTCAAGCTCATTCTATGACGCAACCGTCACCCTGTTACCAAAACCAGACAAGGATACTACAAAAAAAGAAAATTACAGACCAATATCACTGATGAATATAGATGCAAAAATCCTCAAAAAAATACTAGCAAACAGAATCCAACAACACATTAAAAGGATCATACACCATGATCAAGCGCAATTTCTCCCAGGGATGCAAGGATTCTTCAATATATGCAAATCAATCAATGTGATACACCATATTAACAAATTGAAGAATAAAAACCATATGATCATCTCAATAGATGCAGAAAAAGCTTTTGGGGGCTTCCATGGTGGCGCGGTGGTTAAGAATCCGCCTGCCAATGCAGGGGACCACGGGTTCAAGCCCTGGTTTGGGAAGATCCCACATGCCATGGAGCAACTAAGCCCGTGTGCCACAACTACTGAGCCTGTGCTCTAGAGCCCGTGAGCCACAACTACTCAAGCCTGTGTGTCACAACTACTGAAGCCTGCGCACCTAGAGCCTGTGCTCCACAACAAGAGAAGCCACCACAATGGAAAGCCCTCACACCGCAACAAAGAGTAGCCCCCGCTTGCCACAACTAGAGAAAGCCTGCGCACAGCAACGGAAGACTCAACGCAGTCAATAAATAAATAAAATCCATTAAAAAAAAAGTTTTTGACAAAATTCAACACCCATTTATGATAAAAACTCTCCAGAAAGTGGGCATAGAGGGAACCTACCTCAACATAATAAAGGCCATATATGACAAACCCACAGCAAACATCATTCTCAAAGGTGAAAAACTGAAAGCATTTCCTCTAAGATCAGAAACAAGACAAGGATGTTCACTCTCACCACTTTATTCAACATAGTTTTGGAAGTCCTAGCCTCGGCAATCAGAGAAGAAAAAGAAATGAAAGGAATACAAATTGGAAAAGAAGAAGTAAAACAGTCACTGTTTGCAGCTGACATGATACTATACACAGAGACTCCTAAAGATGCCACCAGAAAATTAATAATTAAAAAAGAAGCACATGAAAAGCTGCTCAACATCACTAATTATTAGAGAAATGCAAATCAAAACTACAATGAGGTATCACCTCACACCAGTTAGAATGGGCTTCATAAGAAATTCTACAAACAACAAATGCTGGAGAGGGTGTGGAGAAAAGGCAACCCTCTTGCACTGTTGGTGGGAATGTAAATTGATACAGCCACTATGGAGAACAGTATGGAAGTTCTTTCAAAAGTAAAAATAGAACTACCATACGATCCAGCAATCCCACTACTGGGCATATACCCTGAGAAAACCATAATCCAAAAAGAGTCATGTACCACAATGTTCATTGCAGTTCTATTTACAATAGCCAGGACATGGAAGCAACCTGAGTGTCCATCAACAGATGAATGGATAAAGAAGGTGTGGCACATATATACAATGGAATATTACTCAGCCATAAAAAGAAACGAAATTGAGTTATTTGTAGTGAGGTGGATGGACCTAGAGCCCGTCTTACAGAGTGAACTAAGTCAGAAAAGAGAAAATTAAATACCGTATGCTAACATATATATGTGGAATCTTAAAAAAAAAAATGGTTCTGAAGAACGTAGAGGCAGGACAGGAATAAAGACGCAGACGTAGAGAATGGACTTGAGGACATGGGGAAGGGGAAGGGTAAGCTGGGACAAAGTGAGACAGTGGCATGGACATATATACACTATCATATTTAAAATAGATAGCTAGTGTGAAGCAGCCGCATGGCCCAGGGAGATCAGCTCGGTACTCTGTGACCACCTAGGGGGTGGGATAGGGAGGGTGGGAGGGAGACACAAGAGGAAGGAGATATGGGGATATATGTGTATATATAGCTGATTCACTTTGTTATGAAGCAGAAACTAACACACCATTGTAAAGCAATTATACTCCAATAACGATGAAAACAAATAAAAAAGAACTTACATTGCTAGCATCAGAAGAAAGTGAAAAAAATGATCTTTACAGTTGAGCAGGCATTCCCATCTTGGAAGAGGTCTGGTTAATGTGTAATGCAGATGCACACTACACATTAGGGAGGAAGGGAGGAGCCCCAAACAGATACAGAGAGAGAATTTTATGTTTAAATTTTCTTGTCCTGCCTTAAAATATAAATTTTATCATATGGGAAGATGCAAGAATCTGGGTTCATTAAAATTCTTCCTGGGGTATACATCTAACTATCTAAGAAGCCTTCTTGTCCTAAATCCCAAGAATTTGTGATTATGTTAGGTTACATGGCAAAGAGGAATTAAGGTTGCAGATAAAATTAAGGTTGCTAATCACCTGACCTTAAAATAAGGAGATTATCCTGGATTATCCAGATGGGCCCAATGTAATCACAAGGACGCTTAAAAGTAAGAGGAAGGGGCTTCCCTGGTGGTGCAGTGGTTGAGAATCTGCCTGCTAATGCAGGGGACACGGGTTCGAGCCCTGGTCTGGGAAGATCCCACATGCCGTGGAACACTGGGCCCGTGAGCCACAACTGCTGAGCCTGCGCATCTGGAGCCTGTGCCCGCGCACCGCGATGAAGAGTGGCCCCCTCACCACAATGAAGAGTGGCCCCCGCTTGCCGCAACTAGAAAAAGCCCTCGCACGAAACGAAGACCCAACACAGCTAAAAATTTAAAAAAATTTAAAAGAGTAAGAGGAAGGCAGGAAAAAGTCAGACAGATGGCAGCACAAGAAGGATTCAGCCCGTCATTGCTGCCTTTGGAGCTGGAGGGAAAGTAGTCATGAGCCAAGGCATGCAGACAGCCTCTAGACGCTGAAAAGGCAATTCTCCCCTAGAGTCTGGTTCTTTTCACATTTTTAACGTGACTATTAGAAAATGTTCAATTATGTGTGTGGCTTCCATTACATTTTTACTAGACAGTGCTGTTCTGGACCCATTCTAATTTGTAAATCTGGAATTAATCATACTTTGTACAGCCTCACTCATCCTCAGGCCTGATGCAATAATGCATTTCTTCCTTCCTTGACTGCTGTTGTCTATCCTGTGCCTGATTTTTAGGCTAGGTTGGCCCTCCCATAAACCATGCAATGACAGGACCAGAAAACCTAAACATGGGCAATAATACCGCTTCAAGGCAATTGTGTGCAGCTTACTCAGATTCTCTTACTCTACCTATAGTGCCGTCTCACAATTCTGGCAACTCTGTTTTATCAGTTTCACTTGGTATTATTCTCTAAGAATCCATAAAAGAAAAAAAAAAAAAAGCACTAAAAAAAGATATGCTCATTTGCCAGTTAAATTATTACACTTCGGTTCCTCTTCCAGAGCTTTGTTTAAACTTTTTAGTTTACAATCAAAAAATATTATTAAAAATAGGTGTGCATATTCTTTTAAAGTTTTTATGCATGAGCAGATAAAACTATTGAAAGCGAAATCTCTAAAACATTAACAGTGTTTTCCCTGAGTAAACACATAAACAAGTGATTTTCATTTTTTTTTTTACAGTTTTATGATTTTTCTGAAATGTATACAATATACATATATTGCTTTTATAATCAAAGGGAGGGGGGAAAAATACTTCAATTTATAATCAAACAGCCAAGACTGATAAGACACATGAAGCAGAGTCTGTTTCCTGTATTAATGAACAGAGAGAAAGAGTCGACTTCCTGAGTTTTGCTCACCCAAGAACCAAATGAAACAAGCCAAGCTGTTGTCTGATTCTCTTTAAGCATCTTTAGGAGATCCATCTGCAAAGACTCCTAGTGGGACGAGAAGGAGACAGCCCAGGATTTCTGATGATGGAAATACAGATTCAATAAACAGAGAAGGTGAGAGAGGATTTCCTGAGTAAGTCTGGCTGCATCAAGAAGCAGATGAAGTCACAGACCTCAGAACACCATGTGCCTTCCCCTTTAAGCACCAGTCAACCCACCCCTGACACACATGACAAGACCCCCGAAAAATGGGGTATTTGAGAAAAAATAGCAGAGTCCCCAAAGACACCTAAGGACCAAGATGGTTTCTTACTCTGTCCCAAACCTCCCTTGTTTTGGTGTCTCTCCATTCTGGCAAGGTGCTGCAGTGAGTCTATCACCACTGGGTGTGTCTGAGCGATCAAAGCGTTAAGTGGAAGACAGGAGACAGCAGCATATGGTGTCCTCACTGAGTAGGTGCCTCCCCCATGTCCATGTTCACAGCTGCATCCCAAAAGCCCTTCCCTATTAATGAGAAATTCAGGGAAGGTATCAGAAATGCCAATGACTCTACGCCAGCCCCATCACCAGCCACCCTCAAACTGCATTAGCCAACAGAGGGTAAGGGAAACAGTAATAGTTTTTTAGTCACACAGACCTTGGTTCTTCAATCTGCTCTATCTCTTACAGAAGTGAGACTTTGGGCATGTTATTTGTTTCAGAATCTGTAAAGTTGTGGTCAAAGTACCTAAAGTGGGAGGGAGACCAGACAGGACCACTCTCCTAAGAGGTAGCTTTGCACATTCCAGAATGCTTCCTAGTTACAGGAAGTACATCTATTAGGTGAGGGGGACCTCCTCGGGGTCCCTTTGACCTCTCCCTCACTTTCCCTCAGGGGGGTTCTCTATGCAATCGAGAACCAGGGTTCTCTATGGAATCCAGTAATGGATTAAAATTCCCCCTAATATTCCATTTCATCAGGAAAAAGAAGGGGGCCTCAATTTATGGTAGTCATTCTCCTGATCTTCTTCATCTCTCTCCAAAACACACACACACACACACACACACACACACATACACACACACACACACACATCTCCCTCTGCCAAGCCTTGCTCATGAAAATCCTAATCATATCCTTGCATCTTAGCAGAGTTCTCTTATGTTTGAAAAACACATGTCACCCAAGGAAAATTTTCAGGGGACCTAGAAAGAATCCTGGGGTCTAAAAGAAGAGAGGATAAAATAAATCCATTTGCAAAAGGAAAAGTTAGGTTAGACTTTGTAAGACCTCTTTAAAATAAAACTAATTCAAGAAGTACCATCTCCCTTTTTAAGTAAAATTGTTCTTCCTTTCTTTCTTTCTGTTCTGCTATACAGTGTCCTTTCCCAACAAATTTTTCCCCAAATAGGTTTATGAGTCACCTGGGAAGATAGTGTGTAACTCCAGGGAATTCCCAGTATGAGGGAGGCAGCAAGCCTTAACCCCAGTTAAAAAATAGCTAGGGGTGACTTCAGCTTTAATCCAATTCTTTCATTTTTCAAGTGAAGATGAAACACATAGAGGGGAACAATTTCATGATAAAGAATCTAAATTCCAGCTCCTGAATCCAAGACAAGAGAACAAAGGAGCTGATCAAGAGACAGGTAAAAGAACCAGAGGTCAAAGCAAGCAGAGATCATGATACTATAATCACAAATATCTATATATAAGTCCATGCAGATATGAGAACACAGAAGGGAGAGCTTAACTCTGAGGAAGTGACAGGGGTGATGTTTGGGCCAAGTAGTGGAAGCTGAGTGAATAACAGTGGTAAGGGGATGTGGGGAGGAGATACTGACAGAGGGAGATCCATGGCTGACCAATTTCTTAGCTCAAACAAACTGCCACCGAGAAACTGTGGTTCAAATGGGCCCCCCCCCCACTTTTTTTTGCCTAGTAAACTATCCAACATCTGCAGAGCATTTGCAATTATCCTTCTCAATGGCCTAAGAAAGTATTTTCTCTCTTCAGAACTTTCTTTGATGTTTCTGTCAGGTTTCCTTCTCCCTGAAAGATGGCAGAAAATAGGTGTTCTCAGTACGGAGGTTCCTTAAAAAACTAAAAATTGAACTACCATATGACCCAGCAATCCCATATATACCCTGAGAAAACCATAATTGAAAAAGAGTCATGGGGCTTCCCTGATGGCGCAGTGGTTAAGAATCCACCTGCCAATGCAGGGGACATGGGTTCCAGCCCTGGCCCAGAAAGATTCCACATGCCACGGAGCAACTAAGCCAGCAAGCCACAACTACTGAGCCTGTGCTCTAGAGCCCACGTGCCACAACTGCTGAGCCCACGTGCCACAACTACTGAAGCCCGTGCACCTAGAGCCTGTGCTCCGCAACAAAAGAAGCCACCGCAATGAGAAGCCTGCGCACCGCAATGAAGAGTAGTCCCTGCTCTCCGCAACTAGAGAAAGCCTGCACACAGCAACAAAGACCCGATGCAGCCAAAAATAAAAATTAATTAATTAATTTAAAAAAAAAAGAGTCATGTACCACAATGTTCATTGCAGCTCTATTTACAATAGCCAGGACATGGAAGCAACCTAAGTGTCCATTGACAGATGAATGGATAAAGAAGTTGTGGCACATATATACAATGGAATTACCCAGCCATAAAAAGAAATGAAATTGAGTTATTTGTAGTGAGGTAGATGGACCTAGAGTCTGTCATACAGAGTAAAGTAAGTCAGAAAGAGAAAAATAAATACACATATATATGGAATCTAAAAAAAAAAAAAATGGTTCTGAAGAACCTAGGGGCAGGACAGGAATAAAGACACAGACGTAGAGAATGGACTTGAGGACACGGGGAGGGGGAAGGGTAAGCTGGGACGAAGTGAGAGAGTGGCATGGACTTATATACACTACCAAATGTAAAATAGATAGCTAGTGGGAAGCAGTCACATAGCACAGGGAGATCAGCTCAGTGCTTTGTGACCACCTAGAGGGGTGGGATAGGGAGGGTGGGAGGGAGATGCAAGAGGACGGGGATATGGGGATATATGTATACATATAGCTGATTCACTTTGTTATACAATAGCAGCTAACACAACAATGTAAAGCAACTATACTCCAATAAAGATGTTAAAAAAAAAAATAGGTGTTCTCTGACACACAATGAGATCTGAGACTCAAATGAAAACAGTCCCTGTTATTACACATAGAGGTTTCTCCAGTGCTCAATGAGGGTGGAATGTAGCCAAACTTTTTCTCAAACTCAGTATATTTATAGGCTTTTTCACTAAAGAGAACTCTAGTGCTGTATGAAATGAAAGCTCTAAAGGAAGCTTTGCCACACTGGACACACACACACACACACACATATATATATATATATATATATATATATATATATATATATATATATATATATACACACACACAGGATTTCTCCTCAAGTATATTCTGTAAGGATGGCATGCCAACTGAAGCTTTTCCCAAACTCACTGGTATACAAATCCATTCCCCTGGGACTGCTTCTTTGGGACAAGAACATCTTAGGGGAAATCACTGACACATTTTTCTTGGTGGTACCTTCTTTATCTTTCACTGCCTTCCTGTTGCTGAACTTTTTCCAGTTTGGATGCTGTGCAGCACTTACTGACCTTTCTTGTAATGTTTCAGTATGCTCGGATACCCTGAAAATATTCGGCATCTAGACCTGAGAAAAAAATAAAGAATAACATGTCTTATATTAGTTATTAGGAGACTCCAACATTTTTCTTCTGAAGAATTCAAAACAAAGGAAGAAAACCAAAATGATGTTTGGTCCACTTTCAACTGTTAAGTTCCAACTCTTTTTTTCTTTTTTTCTTTGTTTTTTAAAAAGAATTTATTCAGGTAGGAAGAAAGACCAACTCAGGTGGGCCTTTTAGAGTGGTTAATTGTTTTAAGTGAGCAGTTTTCTTCTGAGGAAATTAGGCACCATTTTAAACTGCACTGATTTATCTTTAAGAAGAATATGGGGCTTCCCTGGTGGCCCCGTGGTTAAGAATCCGCCTGCCAATGCAGGGGACGCAGGTTCGATCCCTGGTTCGGGAAGATCCCGCATGCCGCAGAGCAACTAAGCCCGTGCAACACAACTAATGAGCCTATGCTCTGAAGCCCACGAGCCACAACTACTGAGCCCAAGTGCCACAACTACTGAAGCCCGCACACCTAGAGCCCGTGCTCCACAACAAGAGAAGCCACTGCAGTGAGAAGCCCATGCACCGCAACGGAGAGTAGACTCCGCTCACCGCAACTAGAGAAAGCCCACATGCAGCAACGAAGATGCAACTCAGCCAAAAATAAATAAATAAATAAATAAAATTTATAAAAAAAAAAAAAGAAGAAGAAGAAGAATATGTACAGTAAGTTTTCCAGCATCATAAGGGAGTAGAACAGTGATGTAATGTGTTTGCATCATCTTGGAGGAATAGTTGGGGCCATGAGACCCAACTCCCTTCATTGTCAACCCTTATTAACCACGTTCTTTTAAGAGAAGCACAATACTTGCTTTATTGCATATGTGATGCTTTGAAGGACATTATAAGAAGATTCTGGAAGTTCTACAACCAAAAGTTTTTTAAAAGCTAGGCTGAAATGAGACTTTAATATGAGATATTAACCCATTCTCTAAAGTGGATCTACCAGAGCATCAACCAAATGACAACTTTTAGACTTGAAATCTCTTTCTCTCATGGTTTTTTGAAATAAAAGTAATGACTAAGTTAAAGTTTCCCTACCATGAATCAAAATAAAAACTACCTTAAAGTTTAAGATGTCAATTTAATTAACCATATTCAAATTTGGTTATTTTTGTGGGTTTTCAACTGGAAGTGTATAAAAGCAAGTAAATGGTTTGAAAGTTTACTCTTTCCCAGTCTTATTTTGCTTGACAAAACCTACACATCATTCCTACTGCCACCACCTGACCCTAATTAGACACATACTATCCACTTTTAACTCTCAAATGGAGCAAGATTGAGTGCAATATAACCTACTGACACATTAATATTCTCTCTCTCTCCCTCTCCCTCTCTCCCTCTCCCTCCCTCCCTGTCACCCTCCCTCCCTCCCTCCCTCCCTCCTTCTCTCTCTCTCAGATACACACAATCACCCATCACTCACTCAGGTCAGGCCTACTGCTCTTATAACCAAGAGTCAGCATCTTGAACCTGTATGAACAAGAGAGGGAGAGAGAACATAAAGAAATCTACAGGGGGGCTTCCCTGGTGGCGCAGTGGTTAAGAATACGCCTGACAATGCAGGGGACACGGGTTTGAGCCCTGGTCCGGGAAGATTCCACATGCCGCAGAGCAACTAAGCCCGTGCGTCACAACGACTAAGCCTGCGCTCTAGAGCCCACGAGCCACAATTACTGAGCCTGCGTGCTACAACTACTGAAGCCCCTGTACCTAGAGCCCATGCTCCGCAACAAGAGAAGCCACCACAATGAGAAGCCCGCGCACTGCAACAAAGAGTAGCCCCCGCTCACCACAACTAGAGAAAGCCCACACACAGCAATGAAGACCCAACACAGCCAAAAATAAAAATAAATAAAATAATTTATAAAAAAGAAAAGAAAGAAAGAAATCTACAGGGATTTCCCTGGTGGTCCAGTGGTAAAGAATCCGCCTTACAATGCAGGGGACACGGGTTCGATCCCTGGTCAGGGAACTAAGATTCCACATGCCACAACTACTGAACTCACGCACCTCGACCAGAGAGCCTGCATGCTGCAAACTACAGAGCCCAGGTGCTCTGGAACCTGCACGCCACAACTACAGAGCCCGGTGCCCTGGAGCCTGCACGCCACAACTAGAGAAAGAAAACCGACCGCCACAAGTAGCAAGAAGCTTGCATGCCACAACGAAAGATCCTGCGTGCTGCAACTAAGACCCGACACAGCCAAAAATAAATTAAATAAATAAATAATTTAAATAAATAAATAAATAAATAGCTATTGGATAAAAGATAAATTGAAAAAAAGAAATCTACAAAGAGACAACCAAGTTGAATTCATTGAGCATGGTACCAGAAGCTGGGAATACAAAGGTGAGTACCATTAGATCATTGTACTGAAGAGGAAACAGGCTCAAAGAGTCATGTGACTGGCCCAAAGACATACGGCCAACAAGGAGCAGAGCTGGAATTCAAACCTGGGTCTGACTGACTCCAAGGCCCGTACTCTTAAATGCCATGCAGACAGCCCTTCACATGACCACCTTCAAAGGACCTACAATCTAGTAGGTAGAAAGAGATTAATGAGTACTGCCATGTGTTTTGTTTTGAGAAGAGGAGTGGGACATAGGAAAGGAAACTCATCCATCCTAGGCAGGAGAGGAGAACTGTTAAAGCTTCTTGGAAGATGTGTTCCTCTAGCTGAGTTGTGAAAGACCACTGTAGTAAGGCAAGGATTAAGGGAAAGGGCATTCGAGGCAAAGAGAACAACACAGAGAAAAACAAAATAGTAATATAGTCAGGGAACTTCAAATTTCATATTTCTGAATCATCAATTCAGGAAGACCACAAAGGAAGATAAAGCTGTTGAGGTAAACAGGAGTCAGATTAGGGGAGGGGAGAAGGGGGTGCCTGGAATGCCAAGTAAGGAGTTGCCAATTGAAGGGCTTAAAATGGGAGACGTGGTAAGATCTGTGGTTGGTGACAGCCACTCTGGTGGTGGTGAACTGGATGCCCTAGAAGGGGAATGAGATTGGCAGCCAGGAGGCCAGACAGAAGTAAAGCAATAACAACTTTTGTGTGCTCTTTGACTAGGCGGGCTCATCCTTCTACACAAGGACATGGTGGGAAGTGGTCCCAGAGATAACAGAGCAGCACAGAGGCCAGTTCAGAAGTATGCCAAATGGGACAAATGATACTACATCCCAAATACACCAGTTGACCTTGGCTCTTCAGACTTATGACCTTTGGCTTAGCTACAATTTAAGGAAAGATCCTAAGATTATTCTCTAGTTTCTCTAGACTGCAGATTGTTCAAAGTTAAGGACTATTATCTTATTCGTCTCTGTAGATCCCACACTATTCACTATACACACAGTGGCTTACACATAATAAGTGCTCTGTAAATGTTTTTTTAAAAATCCTTTCATCCTACAATTGAGTGCTTTCTATACACCATGTTCTAGGGACTAAGGAAACAGATTAGGACCATACTCTCATGGAGTTTATTTTCTAGTTTGGGAAATAGACAATAAGCAAGTAAACAAATATATAATATTTTCAAGAAGTGATACTACTTAACACAGGGATAGAGTAATAAAGGCTCTATTTTATTATAGATAAGGTAATCAGAGAAGGCCTCTCTGATGAAATGAATATCTGAGTAAAGCCCTGAACAAGTTACCTGAAAAAGAGTATTCCAGGCAGAGGGAGTGTGCATGGCATGTTTATGAAACAGCAATAAAGCCAGGGTAGCTAGAGTAGAGTGACCATAAGGAAGAGGGTAGGAGGTGAGATTAGAGAGGTAACTGGGGATCAGATCATGCAGGGACTTGGAGGGGAATTATTTTAAGCATAATAGAAGATGAAATTTCACTTCTTTATGGTGCGTCCCATTCTCAAGGAATGCAAATGAAGTAGTATTAGTCATAAACAATCCTAGAGGTAAATCTACTGTCCAAAGGCATTGCAAAGCATTCTTCATTTTTTTTTTTTTTTTTTTTTTTTGTGGCTGCATTGGGTCTTCATTGCTGTGCGCGGGCTTTCTTTAGTTGCAACGAGCAGGGGCTACTCTTCTTTGCAGTGCACAGGCTTCTCATTGCTGTGGCTTCTCCTGTTGCAGAGCATGGGCTCTAGGCGTGCAGGCTCATAGTTGCTGCACGCGAGCTCAGTAGTTGCGGCATGAGAGCCCTGTAGTTGCGGCACACAGGCCCTAGAGCACACGGGCTTCAGTAGTTGCAGCACGTGAGCCCTAGAGCACACGGGCTTCAGTAGTTGTAGTGCATGGGCTCAGTAGTTGTGGCACACGGGCTCTAGGGTGCACAGGCTTCAGTAGTTGTGGCGAGCATTCTTTAAATAAGCTGGTTATTAGATTATCTATTATTTGCAAATCTATCCACCACCACCCCCTATTGCATTGCCTCCAATAAGACAATTTAGAATAGACTAGGGGAATAAAAAAAGATTTCTGAATTTACGGTTCAAAAATATCTTTTGAAAGGTAATATTTCTGTTCTAGCTGAGTCAATCCATTAAGGCATGCTTAAAAAAAAAAAAATTCTAAGGCTTTTCTTCCCCAGTCATGCAGGGTTCTACTTCTTATCACACATCAATGGGTCCCTCCTGACCACTGTCTCCATGAGATTAACTTTTCAAACCTCAGATTCCTCCCATCGCTCAATAGGCAGCAGAATTAAGTCAATTTGGGTTGCATGACATTCCATGATTCTGGAGCATTTGGTATAAAAGATCTGCAAGTGATTCTAGTCCAAGCAGTGTGTATAAATGCTGAGAGATTGCCCTGGAATGAGATGACGATTAATAGACATTTCTCACACAAGGATGAAGGCCAAGCATGGAGCAGTCCGTGTTACTAAATCCCCTATGAGCATGGCTTTGCCTGCAACACCTTCTGGTGTCAAAGTGACAAAACAGCAAGATACAAAAGAAATGGCTTGGGTCAGAACAAGGGGAGAGGGAGCTTGGGAGTGGAAAGAAGAACATGGAACAGAGGGAGATATGAAGAGGCAAAGTACTTTGGAATGAGCTGAGGGAAGGATGAGAATGAGCAGAGGAACACACAGGAAGGTAGTACAGAGATTGATGCCATCCTGCACTGTTGCTTACCTGCATGTCTGTGTCCTCCTGGACTGGACCCCCAGTATCTAGGTGGTTTCCGGCTAGTGCGTCCCCAGCACGGAGCCCCCAGAGCCCTGCTCACAGCCAGCACTAAACTGTTTGTGGAGATACAAGAAGAAAAGGATTGCTCTCTTCCCCCACTTTCACCATATATTTTTCTGACTTCTATAAAACCTAGTTCTGCGAATTCTTTTTTTTCTACCCAGTTTCTTTCATTTCCCCCTCTCTGTCCTACAAGTCAGTTCAGGTGTGCACCCTCTGTTCTATAACCAAAATGTGAGGCCAGAGACAAACTGACAGGACCAAAGAGGGACCATCTACGACAAAGGTTGCCCAACAGACTTAAGAAGAGAGACTACACAGAGGTGGAATCAGAAAAGAGGCAATTGCAATATCAGAAGAGAAACAAAAAAGAAGTGAGCTGCAAGGCTGCTGAAGTGGAAAGCTCAGATCTTCTTGTGCCTACAAACATTTGCTGTGACAGCCTTTTCTTGGGGCCGTTGGCATGCCTCATGGGCTAAGGGCAGTGTTAAGATGGGCTCTGTCTAGGACAGAGACAAGAAAAGGTACTCACGGGAGAAAGAAGGATGGAGGAGGATTCCAGGGCCTGGGTGTGAGGAAGATAGCCGAGACAAGGAACTTAAGACCAGTCGGAGCCAGCTTGGAATTGTAAAAGGGATCTGCATGTGATGGGAGCTTATAAAGGGGGAAGCCTCAAGTATGGGACAAACTGAAGGGCCCTGAAGGCAGACAGAGCGAGGTCTCACCCAAAAGAAATAGCAGAACAAAGCCACACCCACGCAGCTACTCCACACCCGATTCCCCTGTGCAAGCAGCTTCCCTGCACCCACTGGACTCCAAGATTTCTCTCTAGAAGCCTGGACTCTGGTGCCCGGAACTACAACACCCATAGTGCCCCAAGCGCAGGCCGAGTGACTCACCCTCTTCTGATCCCCACTAGCCAATGGGCTTCGCCAATTTCCCCTGCCCCGGAAAAGCCGCGGGAGAAGAGGGCGCTTCTGGACCCGTGTTCTCTTTGGCGCTCGGGGAATCCAAAGGTGCAGTGCTTACGGCCAGACCGTAAGGCAGCGGTCCTAGGTGTAAGGAAGGGGTCGTCCATGGTATGGGTTCTGCTAACCGAACGTGGGCTGCTTAGGCTGACGGATAGCGCCAACCCTCTCCTTTTAGGTTCCTGCCCCACCTCTTCCGGGACTGGCCTAGGACGTGCAGCACATGCGCACTGTCCCACCGGTTCCGGGGCTGGCCTCGTTCCGGTAGCACGTACTCACTTCTTTACCTTAGCCGCGGCGGGCCTCGGACTTGCAGCACGTGCACACCTACAGGAAGACCCGACAGTCAATCTGGTTGTTTCCGTTGCTGTGCTCAGGGCATTGTATTTTGGGTAACGCTGTCCTTTTTTTCATTTTCTTTCTCTTGTTTAACATCGGGAAGCAGCAATGAAGTGTTTTTAAAAGATCCCTAAAAAAAAAAAAAAATCCCTAAAGCTGGAGTTGAAATTTGCACTTTGTAACAAATCAGCTGTGGGGTATTGGGCAAGTCATTTAATCTTCCGTTAGGATCTAGTGGTCTGTGAAACCTGGATGACACTTGAGACTCAGCCCGCCTCTTCGCGCTGCTGGGAGGGCTGTTTGCAAACTGTTGGTGCCCACAGCCCTCCAGGTCCCCGTAGGACAGCCAAGCTGCCTCCTAAGCGCAGTGCCCCAGAGAACCAAATGATCGAGCTGAGCATTGGTCCAGCATCGTCGAATGAAGTGAAAGAAAGGAAGTGGAAATGGGACAGCATTTTGGGGGTCAGCTGGAAGGAGAAGTGGGGAAAGAGAAATTTTGTTGGGTTTTCCCCTCTACCAGCAATTCCTGATAACTCTCTACCTGAATATCATCCCATCTGACCCCTTTTCTCCATCCCTACTGTCATTCACAGATCAAGATCATCTCTTGCTTAAATGATTTCTCCATCTCCAGTTCCCACCCCACCACTTGTTGGATTATTCTAAAGTGCAAATGTGATCATTAAAATGTGTCATGACTTGCCTGTGCCCCTAAAATTAAGTACCAACACCTTAACAAGGGTTTCATTGCCTGGCCTCTTCCTACTCCTCCAGCCTTCTTTCACTCTGTGTTCCAATCACTTTCAAATACTACGTTCTTTTTTTTTTTAATCTTTAAAATGTTTTTCTTTTATTGTGATGAAATATACATAACATAAAATTTACGATTTTAAACATTTTTAAGTGTACACTTCAGTGGCATTAATTACATGCACATTGTTGTGCAACCATCACCACGGTCTGTCTCCAGAACTTTTTCATCTTTCCAAACTGAAACTCTGAACTCTTTGAACAATAACTCCCCATCCCTCCATTGCTTCCAGCCCTTGGCAACCACCATTCTACTTTCTGTCTCTATTAACTTGACTACTATAGGTACCTCATGTAAGTGGAATCACACAGTAATTGTCCTTTGTGACTGGCTTGTTTCAGTTAGCATAATATACCCAAGGTTGTACTTTAACGCAAGAGGCTGCTTCTTACCTCAAGGCCTTTTTGCCTGTGGAAACAATGTAATAAGCATTCTGAACTCTGCCGAACACAATCCTGGCTTGCTTTTAAGCAATGCCGTCCACCATACTCTGTCAGTTCTCCCTTTTCGGCTCTGAAAGATTCTGTAGCTTTCTGTTAGTTTAGTTATTAGAAGTCCAGCCTAGTGTAGTTAGCCCACTTTAAAACTTCAGTCTCATATCAAGTTTACATTCCTTCCTTCCCCTCAGCACCAGCCAGTCTTCAGCGTGGGACTCAGTTTGGGGAACTGGTGCATTCTGTCCTTTAATAGAACTCTCTTTTTTGCTAATTTAAGCTACTTGTTGTATTGGGGCCTGGAGGAGGGTCTGGGATGAAGGGCAAAACATCCTTTTACCTAACTGGGCATGTCATGGCAATCATCTGTTGGTTGTTTGCCTCTCAGGCTAAAGCTGACTGATTGTGGATACCTTCCATTTGGAAGGTGCCCAAATGCTAACTCTCACGGGCACATGGATTAGTTTCCTGGGAGCTCTCTCCATCGCACAGTCCCCTGATGGGACATCTGCTCCAGCCTAACTGCTTCCCACAAGGCCTCAGGTCCTGCCTTTGGCTGTATAACTAAGCTCCCCTGGCTAATGGTTTTCTTGGGAGGAGGACCAGCAAGATGGGTCAAGCTGTGTTATTTTCACACTGTTCCTCTGACTTACAGGAAACTCACATGTCCCTGCTAAACCACATTGTAGGAGTGACAGCCCTTTCCCTGTCAACCCTCACTCCTTATTCCAGTGATCACAGAGAACAGATCAGCAAGCTCATCAGCAGGTATCCAACCACGGACTGAGATGCAGTCTCTCCTTGCCAACCCATCAATTTCTATGAGTGGTTCTCTCGGAGACCCCTCACTCGGGGGAGGTGAGGACAAAACGCACAGCACTCGATCCCTTGGCTGGTGGCAGACACATGATTCCATCAATCCCTTTTCCCTTTCCACCTCCACACCATCTTCTATTTATTTCCTGGGGAGGTAGAGGATGGGGTGCTGGGCTATGGTTTGGGATAGCAGAACTGACTTGCCACCTCTTCATGGTACCTCTCGGTTTGGCAGAATAACTGACAATTCCAGGGTACCTAATGAGTCCTACTTAACGTCCTGCAACAAAAACGCCATCTCCTTTGCCGAGGACACTTGTCAAACACCTCAACACCTTCTCTTTTCTTCCCTTTGTCTGTGACTAGTTCCTTCTCATGTTTTATGTAACAACATAGATATCATCACTGCTGGGAAGAAATCCTAACACTGCCAAGTTTTAGGCAGGAGACTGATCTATCACTTCCAAAGGTCCCCTTGCCTCCCTCTTAACACTTACCATGTTATGTTCTAAATGACTCTTGATAGTATATCTTCCCCATGAGACCAAGCCCCACAGGGGCTGGGACAGTGTCAGTTTTGCTCATCTTGGTCTCATAATGCCTCACACACAGATAGCACTAAATACATGAATGAAGGATTCCTAGGCTTTGGGGAAGAGTCTGTGTGATTTGAAAGAGGCTAGGGTCCTGCTGAAATGCCATTGTCCCTGCTATCTCTACGTCCCTGAGAACCGTTGTGCTCTACTCCTACTTTACATATCAGGTTATGTTGTTAGAACATCTCTGAAACATCTGAAGTGCTGTATTAGAATCTGCACTTTTATAAATTAGTTTTATTCGATCAACCTGCCCTGTAAGCATTTGCAAAGTTTGCAAGAGAGGAAATTGTGAGACAGCCAAGGATGGGGGATTACCCTAAACTTTGGCTCCATTCCTCACAAGCCCAGAATCCCTTTCCCAGTTGTTTAGAAGTTTGACTCCATCTGGTAGGAGCTCCCTTCCCACTATTTCTCTGTGATGGAATGGAAAAGATGGCTTCTCCTATGACTTCACTGCAGCCTCTGGATGCAACATTCCTTCATTCATTTGTTCAACAGAATATTTTTAACTGACCTAGAAGGGCGGAGGGAGCTTTAATGTATGCCTGAGCAGGGCCCTTCAGGCTACTGGCAACAGGATGAAGGATGAACAGCTTTCCAAAATAAGCATATTCCTATGCTCGGACACGAGGTAGAGTTCTCAGGAGCTGTAGCCACTCCTTCCTCCTCCCCTTTTCCTTCCTGTCCACGCCCCCACAATGGAGCAGAAAGGAAAAGCTGTGCCACAGGCCTGTGGAAAAATGCCCCTTGGCTCTCAGAGCCCTGGCATGAAATAAGATACCGTTCTTAGGAAGCAGTTCCGGACAAGAGATCCTCCTAATGTCCCCTGTCCTGAATTGTCTACTCTCTGTTTTAAATTGGGGGCAGCATTTTGTCTGAAGAGCCAAATTCCTGGATTAACTAAAACATGAATTTATCCAGAATATCACATTTACCCATTTATCCAACAAATATATGTGGAAGAGCCTTTATATGCTAGTTGCTGGGGACACTAGAGTAAAGACACAGTTCCTGCTCTCAAGGTACAATCTAGTGAGGGAAAAAAAACAATTTCAGCACCAGGAACTATGACAGAGCTTTGCATCTATGGCCTGGAGATGGTGGAGGTTAAGGAAAGCGTCCCAGGGGAAATAACACTGGCTTAGCCTTAAAGTAGAAATTGACCAAGCAGGAAGGGGGAGGGGAGAGATGCAGGATTGTGGGCAGAAAAAACACCAAGTACAGAGGCCAGGAAATAACAGAAGCAAACCCTTGCTGAGCACTGTCGGACGCCACTCTAAGAGCTCAACAAGTGTTACCTCATTTGATTCTCACAACAACTGTTTGAAATACATAGTATGCCTATATGATAGATGAAGAGGTTAAGGTATAAGGTACAGATAAGGCAGGGAGAGGTGAAGTAAATGTATTGAACAAGATCACAGTTTACTTTTTCTTTTAAACAATTACTTTTATTTTATTTTTTATTTATTTATTTTTTGTTCTATCCTTTTTTTTTTTTTTTTTTTTTGGTTGCTCTGGGTCTTAGTTGCAGTTCATGGGCTCCTTAGTTGCGGCTCGCAGGCTTCTTAGTTGTGGTATGCGAACTCTTAGTTGTGGCCTGCATGTGGGATCTAGTACCCTGGCCAGGGATCAAACCTGGGCCCCCTCTATTAGGAGCTCAGAGTCTTAACCACTGCACCACCAGGGAAGTCCCAATCACAGTTTACTTAATAAGTGATGAAGCCAAGACTCAAACCAGGAAGTTTGAGTCCAGAACCACTGCCCTCCACCACTTTGCTACCTGCTACTTCGGTTTGATGAAAGTTGTCTTTCATAAAGGAATATAAGATGCATGGGAAAGCATGGAAGGAAAAGAAACTAGGCAAGTAGGCATGGAAGGACAAAGTAAATGAAGAGTTTATATACCACATGGTGATATTTGGACTTTATCTTAAAGATAACAGGGATCCAAATGATGGATTTTCAGGAGTAAAATGGTCTGACTTATTTATATATATTACTCTGTTAACATGAAGTAGGATAGATTATAAGGCAGTAGGACTACTAGAAGTAAGAAGAACATTGTAAGTCAACTATACTTCAATTTCAAAAAAAAACAAAAGAAGAAGAAGTAAGAAGACCAATTGTTAAACTATTGCAGTGATCCAGGAAAGAACGAATAAGTACCAGGAAATAAAAGTTTGAACTAAGGTAGAAGCAATGATTATAAAGAGGAGGGGATGTGATTCAGAAGTGGGATTGACAGTATATTGAAACTAAGTGCAGGGACTCAGGAAAAAAGAGTGTTCTCTCAGGACTCCCAGGTTTCTTATTTCAGAGACTGAGTATAGAGGAGAAGCAGGCTTGAAAGGAAAGATAATTAGAAAGAATTTGGATGTGAGGGTTTGAGATGCTCGTAGTACCGTTGAATAGTCAACTAGGCAAGACAATGGGCAGTTACATTTAGGAGTGTGAGGTAAGGAATGAGATCTGGGCAAAGATACAGATTGGAGAGCCATTGGCAACAGGTTGTCACTGAAACCATGAGAATGGATGAGATCACTCAAAGAGGATTTCAGAAGATAAAGAGACTGAGAGATGAGGGTGGACTCTAGGGAAACACCAAGCATATAAAAGGGCAACGGGATGCAAGGGGACCAAGGAGAAGCTGAGGTAGGAGGGAAATTTTGCAGGTGTCTACCAAAACTAAGGGGAGAAAACAGTTTCAAGAAAGAGGAATTGGTCAATTCTGAAATGTCAGGACAGAATTTGAAAAGTGCTCATACATTTGGGATGAAGAGGTTGTTGGCTCTGGGGAAAAATGATTCATCGGTAGAGATGAATACCAGATCAAAGTGGGGTTAGAAGCAAGTGCGGGAGGAAGGAGGTGGAAAGAGCCCTTCTCAAGAAACTTGACTTTGATGGAAAGGAGAGAGAACACACATTGAGGAAGTGATTTTTCCTGTCTCCCTTTCTTTCTTTCCTTTTTTCTTGCTTCTTTTCTTTTCTTTTCTTTCTTTCTTTCTTTCTTTCTTTCTTTCTTTCTTTCTTCCTTCTTTCCTTCCTCCCTTCCTTCCTTCCTTCCTTCCTTCCTTCCTTCCTTCCTTCCTCTTAAAGATAAGACAGACGGGGCTTCCCTGATGGTGCAGTGGTTAAGAATCCACCTGCCAATGCAGGGGACACAGGTTTGAGCCCTGGTCCAGGAAGATCCCACATGCCGCAGGGCAACTAAGCCTGTGCACCACAACTACTGAGCCTGCGCTCTAGAGCCCATGAGCCACAACTACTGAAGCCCACATGCCTGTGCTCCGCAACAAGAGAAGCAATGAGAAGCCTGTGCACCGTGATGAAGAGTAGCCCCCGCTTGCCGCAACTAGAGAAAGCCTGTGCGCAGCAATGAAGACCCAACACAGCCAAAAATATATATATATATAAATAAATTTTTAAAAAAATAAAAAATATAAGAGAGACTTAGCTTGGAGTATTAGTTTCCTATTGTGGCTGTAACAAATTACTAAAAACTTCATGCCTTAAAAGTACACAAATTTATTATCTTAAGTTCTGGATATCAGAGGTCTTAAAATGGGTTGGCAAGGCTGCATTACTTTTGAAGGATCTAGGAAAGAATCTGTTTCTTTGCCTTTTCTAGCTTCTAGAGGCTGCCTGTATTCTTTGGTTTGTGGCCCCCTTCCTCCATATTCAAAGCCAGCAATAGAGCATCTTCCAATCTCTGTCTCTCTGTCTCTGTCTCTCCCTATCTGTCTCTCTGTCTCTCTGCTTCAGTTGTCACATTGCTTTCTGTCTGACTCCTAAAAGGATGCTTGTGACTACATCTGGCCCACCCAGATAATCCAGGGTAATTTCCCCACTTCAAAATCCTTAACTTAATCATATCTTCAAAGTCCCTTTTACCATGTACGATAACATATCCATATATTCCTGAGGATTAGGATGGGATATCTCTGGGGAGACATTACACAGCCCATCACTTGTAGTATCTGCCTGGTGCATAGTAAGTGCTCAAAATATTATTACTGATAATAATACTTAAATTTATATGCTGAAAAGAAAGAGCCATCAGAAAGACATTACAAACATAGGAGAGACAGAGAGAGAGAGACCTTGAGAGAGAGAAAGCAAGAACCCTTAGGCCAAAAGGGATGTGTCCAGAACACAGCTGGAGGGAGGAGTATTGTGGGTCCTGGACATTAAGTGAGATAATATATACATACCTGGCAAAATGTTTAATATATCATTCAGTACATATTTGTTTTCCTCCTTTATTCCTTCAAGTGTGCCTACACCGATGAAGGACCATGGTATTATCACTATTTCAGCCTGACAACCCCACCACATGCGATCACGTAAGCTCCCAAAAATTTCACCTCTGATTTATCATTGTTTCTCCCAGACATTCTGGCTTAGTGTCTTTTGCAAAATAGATGCTCAAATGTTTGGGGATGAACAAATAAATGAATTAATGAAAGAACAAATGAACAAACTTAAAAGGCTGGGAGAATATTGATTTAGGGTGATCAGAATGCATCAGCTTCCAACAGTGAAGACTTCTGCACAAAGGCCTGAAAGGAGTGAGCTTAAAGAACAGAAAGGGAGGTTTTGCAGGTGGAAAGGATTCTTCAGAGGTGGAAAAAGGGAAGATGGGAGTGCAAGATGGTATGTGAGGGTCAAGTTTCCCCCCTTGAGTTTAAACACTGGCTGAGCTGATTGAGCAGGTAATCAGTAGAGGGTATTACAAGCCCCAAGAATGAGTTTGTACCGATACAAGATAAACTAAGAATTGCTCTAGGATTCTGAAAGATTTAATAACAGCCCTATAATAGGAAGAGCCTTGGAATAAAAAAAGCACTAGGTTGGACTTTTTTTTTTTTTTTTTTAAGTTAAATGCCTGGTTCTAGAACGAATTTCTGCATGACCTTGGGCAAATTGCACAATCTCTTTGAGCCTCAGTTGCCTGAAAGGATTAAGCCAGCTGATGCAGGTTAAAAAGCCCAGAAACTGGTGTAAAGAAAGAAATAATACAATAAATTATTGCTCTTACTGTCTCTCAGAGTTATTGTTTTAAATAAAATAACATGTCAAAGCACCAAGGATAGTGTCTTAACAGAGGCTCAATGAAGTTAAATTTCCTGTCTTCCATATTGGAAATTTAAACTAAATGCTCTGCATAAAAATTTTAAACTAAATGCTCTCTGTAAACAGGGAATGAGAGGCTCTGGAAGCAAGGAAGCTCTTGAGATTCTGTTACCATCATCTAGATGAGAAGACTTTTATAGTAGTCAGGGGTCTCCAGAGAAACAGAACTAACAGGACTCTGTGTGTGTGTGTGTGTGTGTGTGTGTGTGTGTGTGTGTATTATAGGAACTGGCTCACTTGATGACAGAGGCCCAGAAGTCTAATGATTTGCCATCTGCAAGCTGGAGATCCAGGGAAGCTGGTGGTTTAATCCAGTCCAAGTCCAAAAGCCTGAGAACCAGGAGCACTAATGTCTACGAGCAGGAGAAGATTGATGTCCCAACTTAAACAGAGAATAAATTCTCTCTTCCTCTACGTTTTTGTTCTATTCAGACCCTCAGTGGATTGGATAAGCCGACCTGCATTGGTGAAAGCAATCTTCTTTATCTAGTCTACCAATTCAAATGCTAATCTCTACTGGAAACACCCTCACGGACTTATGCCGAAAAATTGTTTACCCATATCTAGGTATCCCTTAGCCTAGTCAAGCTGACACGTAAAATTCACCATCACAACTCAGGACCTCCAGAATTCATGTAGGACCCATGTGTCAGGATCTAAGTGGTCGATGCATCACACCTCCTTTTTCCCCACCTGTGTACATAACAGGTCTCTTTTCTCCACCCAAGTTCTGAAGCAGTGGAGATAGATAGAAAAATGAGGCAGACAGCAACACTCCCCTTTATAACTGATAAAGACCATTCTGGAAGGTATGGCTTAGGTGTGCAGCCACCGTGGGCTTCCTAACAGGAAGGTGGGGGGTATTTTTGGCCATGCCACACAGCTTGTGGTATCTCAGTTCCCTGACCAGGGATTGAACCAACCTGGGCCAAGACACTGAAAGAGCGGAGTCCTAACCACTAGGCTACCAGGGATCTCCCTTTTTTTTTTTTTTTCCTAACAGGAATTTCAGAATTAGACTGACTCACTACCCCATCATAATTATCAATGGCAAACCATAGGCCTCTGGTGGGAGGTGTACCTCTGTAAAACATATAGAAAGGAGCAGATCCAAGTGGGTGCTCTCTGCACCTGGGGGAGAGGGAGTGAAAGCCGAGTGGAGAGAGGCCAGGAGTGTTAGTAATAGGGCTTCTGTCCTAAGAAAGAAAACATCAGGAATGTGGACAAAGTGGTCCCTCAATACCATGTTCTTTTTTTTTTTTTTTAATATTTATTTATTTATTTGGCTGCATCAGGTCTTAGTTGTGGCATGCAGGATCTTCATTGCCATGTGCAGGAGCTTCGTTGCCATGCGTGGAATTTTTAGTTGTGGCATGTGGAATCTAGTTCCCTGACCAGGAATCAAACCCAGGCCCCCTGCATTGGGACCGCTAAGTCTTAGCCACCGGACCACCAGGGAAGTCCCAATACCATGTTCTACTTTTTTTTTTTTCCTTAGGCTTCCAGACATCACCATCCAGGTCATCAGATGGTGACCCAGCCAGTGGTAAACTCTTCCTCAACACTGTGCTGGGTGACGCAGTGGAGTTTCCCCTGGAGATACTGGAAGGAGCTCAAACTGCCTGGCCCTTTGTGACTTGTTTCTGGGCCCTGCCTCGCAAGGAACAAATGAAGGACAATTCAACCTGATGTCTTTGGCAGTTGGTTCAGAGAATGATGAGTTGCTTGGCCATTTCCTGCAAGTCAGCAACATAACTGGGGAACATAAAGGAAACCACCAGGTCCAGAGCTTTATCAATACAGTGAGTTAGTGTAACCAATCCAACCACAGCCCCAGGTGAAGCATCAGACTAGAGAAGGAGAAAAGAGTAGAAAAGAGAAGAGATTGAGAAGTCCAGTCTGATTCAGGAGATAAGACCAATATGCCTGAAACAAGGAATTATAAAAGACACAGAAACGAATGCTAATGGTTATGGGATTTCTTTTGGGAGGGATGAAAATATTCTCAAATTATATTGTGATGATGTTTGAAGAACCCTGTGAATTTACAAAAAAAAAAAAAAAAAAAAGAGAGAGACTTCCCTGGTGGTGCAGTGGTTAAGAATCCGCCTGCCAATGCAGGGGACACTGCGTCGAGCCCTGGTCCGGGAAGATCCCACATGCCGTGGAGCAACTAAGCCCGTGTGCCACAACTACTGAGCCTGCACTCTAGAGCCCACAAGCCACAACTACTGAAGCCCGCCTGCCTAGAGCCTGTGCTCCACAACAAAGAGAAGCCACCACAACGAGAAGTCCGCACACCGCAACAAAGAGTAGCCCCCGCTCACCACAACTAGAGAAAGTCCGTGCACAGCAACAAAGACCCAATGCAGCCAAAAAATAAATAAATAAATAAATGTATTAAAAAAAAAAAAAAAAAACACTGAACTGTACGTTTTCGTTTTTGTTTTTTGGCCACGCCACACAACTTGTGGGATCTCTGTTCCCTGACCAGGGATTCAACCCGGGCCATGGCAGTGAAAGTCCAGAATCCTAACCACTAGGCCACCAGGGAACTCCCCTGAAGTATATACTTTAAATGGGTAAATTGTACAGCATGTGAATTATACGTCAATAAAAGATGTTTAATTTTTTTTAAAAAAAGACACAGTTGTAGTGGACTAGGAGAGGAGAAACCAGAATCCCAGTCCTTTACTTATTGTGCCAATAACTATGTGACCTTGGTCACTTTCCTTCTTCAAGCCTCAGCTGCCTCACGTGTTAGATGAAGGAGTTGGACTAGATGACCTGTGAGGTTCCTGTATTAGTTTCCTGGAGCTGTTGTATAAAATTACCACAAACTGAAAACAATAGAAAGGGGACTTCCCTGGTGGCACAGTGGTTAAGAATCTGCCTGCCAATGCAGGGGACATGGATTCGAGCCCTGGTCCAGGAAGATCCCACATGCTGCAGAGCAACTAAGCCTGTGCGCCACAACTACTGAGCCTGTGCTCTAGAGCCCATGAGCCAAAACTACTGAGCCTGCGTGCCTAGAGCTGGTGCTCCACAGCAAGAGAAGCCGCTGCAGTGAGAAGCCCGTGTACCCCAACGAAGAATAGCCCCCGCTTGCCGCAACTAGAGAAAGACCGCCCGCAGCAAGGAAGACCCAATGCAGCCAATAAATAAATAATTTTAAAAAAATAAATAAATAGAAATAAAACAACAGAAAGTTATTCTCTCACAGTTCTGGAAGCCATAAGGCTGAAATCAAGGTATTGTCAATATCACACTCCCTCCAGAGACTCTAGGGGAGAATCCATTCCTTGTCTTTTCCAGGTTTGTTCCTAGGCTTGTGGCTTCATCTCTCTCTGCTCTGTCTTTCCACTTGGATAATCTAGGATAAATCCCTCCTCTCAAGATCCTTAATTAAATCACATCTTTTGCCATATAAGGTAGCATCCACATGTTCCAGGGAATTGACATAGATATCTTGGGGGGAGGGCAGTAATTCATATACAGATCTTTGCAAGTTTATAGAAGAGTTGAGAGAACCAACTTGAGAAAATTTGAACTGCCTTATAGTCTCTAGACACCCCCCCTTCTTCACTTCACTTCCATCCTAGTTCACATTTAAAATAACTTCCATTTGTATGGAATTTTATGGTTTGAAAAGTTATTATGCATTTATCAGCTCATTGCAGTTGCATAAAAACCTGTAAATTTGTTATTATCACTATAATTTCATTTCCAATGAGAAAATGGAGGCTGAGAGAGATTAAGTGACCTAACCAAGGTCACACACGCTGGAAAGTACCAGTGCTAGACTCTAGTATTAGTCCTTGCCCTCCAAATCCTTTGGTACCCATTCTGCCATCACCTGCCTGAATCTTGGTATAGCATCAGGAGTTTCCAGACCAGGGTGGGGTAGAGGCACCTGGAGTAAATTCAGTTCTCCCTATTCCTCCTGCTAAGCATAGCTGAAAACCCTGGACAGTTTATATAAAACCAACATAAGAAGATCTGAAAGGTGGGAAGAAAAAGGCAGACTGACTAGGGTTCTTGGAACCCAAAGCTCGACATAACAGTGAGTTCCCTGGGTTTTCTTTTTGCCTCATATATATCATGGACTGGGTGCTGGAGAAGCAACCCAGAAATGCCAATGGGCACAGACAAAATGAAGTCCCAAGGGCTTCCCTGGTGGCGCAGTGGTTGAGAATCTGCCTGCCAATGCAGGGGACACGGGTTCGAGCCCTGGTCTGGGAAGATCCCACATGCCGCGGAGCAACTAGGCCCATGAGCCACAACTACTGAGCCTGCGTGTCTGGAGCCTGTGCTCCGCAACAAGAGAGGCCACGATAGTGAGAGGCCCGCGCACCGCGATGAAGAGTGGCCCCCGCTTGCCGCAACTAGAGAAAGCCCTCGCACAGAAACGAAGACCCAACACAGCCAGAAATAAAAATAAATAAATTAATTAATTAATTAAAAAAAAAAAAATGAAGTTCCAAGAAAAGCCTGCTTGCTTTCTCTAGCCAAAGGACTAGGAAAAAGGCAATCCAGCAAGACCGAAAACCTTTGTACGATAACTGCCTGACTCCAGCCGAACACCATGGAAAAAAATCATGATCCTACCTCCAACCCTACAGGGAGGTGGAGACCCTAGACTTCCACCTTTGTCCAGTTGTAATGAGGTACCATTCCCCATTCCCCATTCCCCTCACCAAGGTAGTATCAGAGTCAACCTTTCATTCCTGCCCAGAGGTAGTGAGTTCCCCATTCCGAGGTAATGACACCCCTCGCCCTCCCCCTCCCTGCCGGAGTGTCAGAGGAGGCCATCTAGGGAGTCTGAAATCCTATATCCACCCCGAAATGAGGAGTTACCTCTCCCCTCTACTCTGGGTGGACAAAGGAGGCTGAGTGGAGAACCTGGACCTTCACTCCTGCCTGACATTCATGAGGTGATGCCCCTTACCCACAACTGGCATGATGTCAGAGGAATCCTGCTAAAACAGAAGATTTAAATAAGATCCAGAGTCTCATAACAACCAAACTGTCCAGCAGGCAATCAAGATCGTAAATCATACCAAGAAGCAGGAAAACCTCATCTCAAATTTAAAAAGACAATCGGCATATGCCCATACCAAGATGATACAGATATTGGAATTATCTGACAAGGATTTTGAAGAATCATAAAAATGTCTCAACAAACAATTATGAATACACTTGAAACAAATTAAAAAATAGAAAATCTCAGTGAAATAATGGAAGATATAAAGAAGAACTAAATGGAAATTTTAAAACTGAAAAATATAATTACCAAAATTAAAAACTCAATGGATAAGCTCAACAGCAGAATGGAAGGGACGGAGGAAAAGAATCAATGAGCTTGAAGATCAAACAATATAAATGACCCAAGTTGAAAAAGAGTAATTTGGGTAAATACAGTAGACTTTCCTTCTCCTCTTGTTTTCTAAATTATGTTTGAAAATTAAAGCAAAAAGCATAATATTGTCTAAATGGTAATTTCAATGTATGTAGAAAGAATATTTAATAAAATTATATTATAAATGGAGGAGGTAAAGGGACTTAAAGGGAGGTGAGTTTCTACATGTCTCCCACTGACAGAATGTGAACAATAGTTCTTCATAATGATGGAATCATTCTGTATCTTGATTTCAGCATGGTTACCAGAATTTACTTGTATGATAAAATGCCGTATAACTATATGCACACATTTGTTTCAGTGTCCATCTACTGGTTTTGATTTTGTACTGTAGTTATACAAGATTAGTCACTGGGGGACACTGGGTGAAGGATACATGGAACTTCTCTGTATTATCTTTGTAACTTCCTATATATGTAAAATAACTTCAAAATGAAAAATTTTTTTAATAAATAAATAAAAGAGGATTGAAGGGATAACTTCTCAGGCAATTAGGGAACTCTCTTTTCAATCTGGAGGCCAGACATGAAGGGAGGTGGTGCCCAGAAGATGGAAGTTTCTGGACTGGAACCTTCAGGTCAGACCCTAGCCTTATCCTCAAGTGACATCACAAAGCCTCAGAAGCCCCGCCTACCACTCAGAGGTTTTGCCAATTGAACTATCATCTCAGAACTGTATTTGCATTGGAAGCAGTTGAGCAAACTACTCTGCCTGCTCAGTTACATCGGAAGGAAAATGACCCCATGTGAGCAAGAAGATCAATAGTTTGACTCTCATTCCTAGGCTATTACAAAGAGCAAGACCAATTCTCTTGGTGTTTTCTTGTTTGTGTGGGCAGTCTGCTTCTACCATATATCTCAGCTCTCTTTGAGAAATCTATTTCTTCCCCGCAACGTCCAGCCTTCTTATGGGACAAGGGTACACTCACCACTGCCATATCTGATCCTGCTTACCTAGTAAAAGTTCTCTTCTTCATTTCACTCCTGATGACTCTGGCCACTCTACTCATCCTGGTCTGGAAAGTAACCTAAGACAAAGGCAACAAGAACAGAGAACCAGACCAAAGAAAGGAGGCAACACCGCTGGCATGAAGGTCTGCGGTTCTTGGTGGAGACTCCATTGAGGTGAAGACCTGGAGGCCCCAAAGGCAAGAGGTAGAGCCTGGGAAGGAAGAGCTGCTTTAGCCACCCTACCCCCCAATGCCAGAAGCTCCCCCCAGGCCTCATTTCCCTCCTCCGCCACCACCTCCGTTATAATTCACACTCATCCTGTTGCTCTTTGGCTTCTCCAGCCTCCTGAGTTTAAATGTCTTCCCTCTGTGGAATCTTCCAGACTGAAATTATAAATGGCTCTTGATTTCTGCATGAACAGAGGAAAGGACCAAACTCACGGAGAACTGAAAATTGATTACCAAGCTCAAATTTTCCTTTTTAAATTAGGTATGTGTTGACTCCTGGATATTGAAATTATTGGGAGCTCACAGCATCTCCAACTCGACAATAAAACCATACTGGAAGCTCAGTTCCAGAAGATCCTTGAAAGGGAAACAGCTCACCTACTCTGAATTCTAAGTAAAATTCTCCCTCTTCCTCACCTAATTCTGGAAACAAAGAGTATTTCCTCTTAAAAAAAGATTTGAAGCACCAAGTACTTTTCTCTCTTCTTCCCCATCCTCCAAATTTGTGGGTTGGTAAATTTTAAAGACAGCATATTCTAAAACCATAATTTTGTTTGATTTTTTAAATCTTTTCTGAGTTTGGAACACATTAACTTCTTTTTCAAATGAAATCCAAACTAAAGCCACAGTGTTTTGAAAATCCATGCCCTCATCCAATTAGCCTTGGGTTACCCTGTGGAGCATCTGACATTTGCCTAGAAGGAATTAGTATTTTTCTAGGAGAAGAACCTCTATGTCCAACCCTACTGCTAACCCTTCCTCTTGGAAGCAACCTATCAGGTGGCCCCTTGTCTCTTCCCTCACATGCATTTGACTCTGGAGTCTTGAGCCAAGAGCCTCTCCTTCAGAAGCTTTACTCATTGCTTAGAATCATGGGACTGTGTCTGTCCATGCCTCTCTAAAGATAAGTCCCCCCCACCCCCGCTTTCTGGGCTGTGTACTCTGAATCTCAAGCCATGGGTCATTCATTCCCTTCCACTTTAACCCATAGAAATTAAGGAGCTTCATCACTTGGTGCTGAGGAAAGGTTAGTATTGCTACCAGACCCAAGGGGAGCCCACCTGCCCCTCCAGTGCCTGGTGGTGGTGGTGTTTGTTTTGGTGGTTGACCAGCTTTAGCAGAGACTGACTACAAGTGGCCTGCAATGGGACCCAAAGCCTCGTGGCCAAGGAAGACATATCCCTCTCCCCTCTGGTAGAGTGGACTCCTTTATCAGAGAGACTAGCCTTCCCTTCAAGTTGACTGTCACACTTTTTCTCAGTCCAGCATGCCTGCTTGGGAAGTAGGCAGGGGTGGGGTATGGTGGAGTGGAGTGGAGTGGGAAATGAGTGTGTGGGGTTCCCGTGCATCTTCTTTTGAGGAGGGGGCAGCCCAGAAAAGATCTGTCATGCCTCAGAGTTGGCAGAAAGATCCTCACCACTCCTAACACTCTCCAGATCTTTCTTTCCTATCCTGCAAATGCCTCTGTTCATCCATCAAATGGTTATTGAGGCTTTGCTTTGTATCAGGCTCTGTCCCGGGTGCTAGGGATACGACAGAAAGGGGCCGCATCTCCTACAGCCCACACAGCACAGTGAGAGATGTATGCTAACGAACTAATCACATGATGAATGCTTCATTATCAACTGGGAACAGTACTCTGAAAAGAATTAGGCTTCATGAGAGCGTGTACCAAAGGAAGCTGACTGGGGAAGGCTTACCTGAGGAAGTCACGCCTGGGCTGAGAGCTGAGAAGCGAGTGGAAGTTAGACACGGGGATGGTGGGGGTGGAGGGGTGTGGTCTTCTAGACTAGCGGCCCCCAACCTTTTTGGCACCAGGGACCGGTTTTGCAGAAGACAATTTTTCCACGGACCAGGGGAGGGGGTGGCGGGGGAGGGATGGTTTGGGGATGATTCAAGCACATTACATTTATTGTGCACTTTATTTCTATTATTATTACATTGTAATATATAATGAAGTAATTATACAACTCACCATAATGCAGAATCAGCGGGAGCCCTGAGCTTGTTTTCACTTGGCACTCACTGATCGGGTTTTGATATGAGTCAGCAAGCAGTTGATTTATTATGGTCTCTGCGCAGTCAAACCTCTCTGCTAATGATAATCTGTATTTGCAGCCGCTCCCCGGCGCTAGCATCACCACCTCAGCTCCACCTCAGATCATCAGGCATTAGATTCTCATAAGGAGCGCACAGCCTAGATCCCTAGATCCACCACATGCACAGTTCACAGTAGGGTTCGTGCTCCTATGAGAATCTAATGCCACCTCTGATCTGACAGGAGGCAGAGCTCAGGCGGTAATGTGAGCCATGGGGAGCGGCTGTAAATACAGATGAAGCTTCACTCGCTCACCCGCCACTCACCTCCTGCTGTGCAGCCTGGTTCCTAACAGACCACAGACTGGTACCGGTCCATGGCCCAGGGGTTGGGGACCCCTGTTCTAGAGAGCAGCATGTGCAAAGCCCTGTAAGGGGAGGATTCTGTTGTATTAATGGGCTAGAAAGATGGTGGTTCTGGAGTGCGAGAATGGAACCATATAGAGCTGGAGATGTCTGTGGGACTGGATCTCACAACACCCCAGTGGGCAATACCAATTGGGATGATTGTGGAGTGGGTGGGGATCGTGGAGTGGGGGCAGTCCTCTACGGTTCCTTAATTTAACAGCCTTGTGCATGATTACCAGACTCCTGGGCCAGTCACTCCATGCTACCCAGGGACTCTAAGTTACCCTCCTCTCCTTTTCTTCTGTCCTCCAGGATCTCCTCGCTCCTCCAACTCCTCACGCACCCAAATCTCCTCAGTTTTATCCTTACTGGGAACTTACTAACAAATCAGCCAGACTGTACTGCAAGCTATGGCCACCTGATGGCAGCAGAGGGTCAGCAAACCTGGTCCCTGCAGCAACCACTAGACAGGGGGATCCTCTCTCCTTCACACTCTTAGAGTTGGGGAGTTTGTCCCCAACAGACGATAATCAGGTTATCCACGATAATGGGAAGCTCTTATCCAGAAGATCTCCAGAGCTGCAAATTTCATCATTATTGATCATCAATTATACGCTGGTTCTTAACATTATCTCTGTCCTGCTTCACTACCCTATGAAAAGGGCATTATGCACGCAGGTGGGAAGTTGAGTGAGGCTCAGAGACTCAGAGAGGCTGAATCTCTGTTCAAGTCTCACAGAAAAGCCAGCTTATTTTTCCTCTCCCTTGCTGCCTCCTGTGTTCACGGAGGAGTAAGACGTCTCCTGCTTTGAGGCAGCTCTTCTTTTCCTCTCGGAAGTCTCTTTGCTCTAAAATGCCATTAGCCCGAGTTAGTATTGTGCCCTGCATTCTCCTGTGTTGCCTCCGCCTCTGTTTTCTCCCCAGAACCTTCAGAGAGGTCTGTCTGCATCTCCATGTCCTGCACTTGTAGGGATGAAACCAACAAGTACCAACCACCATAACACATCCAGTGGGTAATGGGGACCAAAGGGAAAAGGCAGTGGAAAAGGATAAGATGCTGCTCCTTTTTGCAAGGAGCTTCTGGGCCAGATGTGGCTGAGGGCTTCCCCAATCTCAGTGCCAGGCGGTTTCTGAGAAAGGCCAAGGGCGGGTACTAATGGAATGCTCTATGCATTCTGACACCTGGGGAGACCCTGTGGGCTAGCTCGATGAGGGGGGGGGGGGTGCTTCCTGAAACAGGGGAAATATTAGGAAAATGTATGGCTTGGATTTAGGAGTGGGAGGGAGCACGTGACAGACATAAGGGGCAGTGAGCCAGACACACGATGCATGTAGGGAAACAATGGGAAATCAGGTCAAGAAAAGAGTACTAGCCAATGGGAAAGGGCCTTGAATGCCAGATGAGGGTGATAGATTTCAACTAAGAGGGACCCAGGGAAGGTTTCTGACGAGGGGAGTGACAAGTGAAATAAACATTAAACAAGATTAATCGGGTATAGTCAATGTGTAAGACAAATGGGAGAAGGGAGAGACTGAGTCAGAAGGCCAGTTAAAATGCCAGTTGAATAACAAACTTACCAAAGTTCCTGATAATTTACTGTTTCCGTGACTTTGCCCATTCTATTCCTTCCACTTGAAATGTCCATTCGTAAACCTTTCTCTGCTCAATCGTTTTTTAAGGCGGGGTATGAAGAAGGAGGGTGAGTGGAATTCAGAGGAGTGCATCCTCAAAACTTTTGTCTAAAAACAGGCCAAAGGGATGGGGACCTCTGCCCATACCCATTCTCCTGGCCCTGAGGGCTGAGTGACTGTGTCAGGGGCTGAAACGGATGATGCCACAAGCTGGGGGTGGGGTGAGACATCTGTATCCTCGGAAAAGTTTAGACTCACAGAGCTGTCTTCTCAAGAGGATGTGAGGAGACCCCCACTGGTCTTTCTCGGTTCCTTTAGATGCTCTAACTGTTCCAGTCCACTGAATCTCAAACACTGTGGATTCCCTAAGCTGGCAGCAGCCTGGGAATCAGAGCTGCCCAGAGCTGCCATGGTCCAGACAGAATCATGAAGCGTCAGCCCCAGAAAGGCCTTAGGCCATCCAGAATCCCACTCTCTTTTACAGAGGAGGCCCCTGGTGCCCAGAGGTAAATGAGGGAGGCAGTCAGTGTGAAAGAGTGGCCAGAGGATGTACTGTGAGATCAGACAAGCCCAGTGCGAAATCCTAGCTGCGCCACTTCACACTAGCTATGCACCCGCAGGCAAATTATTTAAGCCAGTGGCTCTTAAAGTATGGTCCTGGGATCCCTGGGGGTCCCCCAAGACCCTTTCTGGACATCCGCGAGATTGAAACTATTTTCATAAAAACAGTAAATTATTATTTTCCTTTTTCACTCTCATTCCCTCATAAATTTTTGAGAGGTTACATGACATGTCTCCTAATAAGTCAAGTGTTAAAGAGATTTGCAAAAATATGAAACAATGCTATTCTTCCTTCTTTCAAAAATAAGTTTATTATTGTAATTTTTATGAATTAATAGGTTCTTTTTAAAGTTCAGTGTTAATTTCTAATATGGTAAACATGGATAATATAACCCACATAAAGAAAAGCTCCTTGAAGTTCTCCAAACTTTTTTTTTTTTTTTAAATATTTGGTTGCACCAGGTCTTAGTTGTAGTAGGCGGACTCCTTAGTTGTGGCTCCAGGGCTCCTTAGTTGCAACTCACCAGCTCCTTAGTTGCAGCACATGGGCTCCTTAGTTGCAGCAAGCTGGCTCCTTAGTTGTGGCATAAGAACTCTTAGTTGAGGCATGCACATGGGATCTAGTTCCCTGACCAGGGATCAAACCCGGGCCCCCTGCATTGGGAGAGCAGAGTCCTAGCCAATGCGCCACCAGGGAAGTCCCCTCCATACTTCTTAAGAGTGTAACAGGATAATGAAACTAAAAAGTTTGAGAAACAGTGATTTAAACTCTCTAGGTCTCCATTTCCTTATCTGCAAAATGGGCATATAACATCTCACAGGATAGTTTGAGACTTAAAAAAAAGGTACTTCAGATAAAATGCAAAATACCTGCTCAAGATTTCAGGGTATTGTGTTTCTTGAACAATGGCCTCTCCAGCCTCACCTCAGGGCTGTTCTTGGCTTTCTCTAGGGGTTCGGAGAGCCAAAAGTCTGGGGTCTGGGGGATGAAGCATTGTGTAGTATGAGGATGCTTTGCTGCTGGAAGCCAATGTCTGCATGCACAAAGTCCCCATCTGTGCCTGAGGCAGATCCCCGCATCAAGGTCACCAACCAGAGTGACAATTCTACTACATCGCCTTGTGCCACTGTGAGGGCCCAGAAACGTTTGTGCACTTGTAGTTCACATCTGTCACCACCTGAGGGCAGCATGCCCCCACAAGTAGAACAGCACTGCCAGCTCAAGACAAAAAATAAGCTTGGCGCTTCAAGAACAGAAAAAGTCACTTCAGAGAGTGTCTCCCTGAAGCCTCCGTGACATTCCCCATCAACGAGTAAGTAAGGGCAGCCGACCTGGCAACAAGGATGATAAACCAAGAATAGGAGAAACAACCGTGAAGGGTGCCAGTTACCAGTTTTCCTTCGAGTAAGGATTTCAACGTCATATTACCTCCCCAGGCCCTTTTTATCACTGCTGTCTCCACCCTCCAATGAGTCTGTCTCAATGACAATGAAAGCAAATGCTGGAAGGAGTCATAAGATGGATTCCTGGATGCATTCAGCCACTAAATCCTTGTATAAGTAAACCTCAGTTTCCTCATCAGTAAAGTTGAAAAAAATATACCCATCTCATAAGATTATGAGGCTCTAAGGAGAAAGATGTAAAGAATCGTTGTGAAGTCTGAGGTGCTATAAGCCCTTTAATAATGTATCTTAGACAGGAAAAGCCAAATAGGTAAATCCTGTGATATATACAAATAGAGATATGTAAATCTTTTTAAATGTGTGCACCAAAAATATATATGTCTGGTTTGGGTCAGAAAGGCCCAGTGACTAAGCAAGATCAAGTTCCTTAGAGTTTTCTGGCCCTGCTGATTTAATTAAAGCTCAGTCCCAATAAGATGGCTCTAGAAATCAACCATACACATATGACCTGGGAAGAAGAGTACTTTCCCGTTAATAATAATTAACACCGATAAAACACTTTAGAGATAACAAAGCAGTTTTTGCCTTACATTCTCCCCCCACCGCCCCACCTCCTCCTGAGAACGGAGAGGAAGACGCTCTCATTAGTCTTCGTTCACAGTTGAGAAAACAGGCACAAAGAAGTGAAGTAATTCGCTCAAGGTCTCATGGCAAGTCAGGGGTACAGCCAGACGCTCTGAATCCAAGGTTTGCATTCTTTCCATGGTGCAGCCCCAGGAGACTGGGGCGGTGAAGGAATCCCCTCCATTTCAAATCCCAAGGATGTTATGTGGGCAGCTTCATCGCCAAAGGCCTTGCATGGCCCCATTTATCCAGCCTGAGGGCTCCCAGCCGCTACTTCCTCACCCTCCAGTAAATGCCAGCTGCTTTTTCTGGTCCCACCTGAATGGCAAAGTGGCCTTTTTCTTCAGCTTGAAGGAGCTAGCACCACTGCTCTGAGCCCAGCTCCCTCCTGCCACCCAGCCCAGACCCTCCCGTTTCCTCACAGCTGTGCAGCAGTGAGCCACGTGGTAGCTGAGGGTACAGTGCAGGGCCGAGGGGTGAGGGGAGCAGAGCCCAACAGAGGGGAGCTGTGTTTACCTCAACGGCAGAGGGCAGAGGAAAAAGGGGCCACGGTGAGGTGGAGACCGCCTAGGAGCAGAGTCAGGGGCACTGAAGAGTTTGAGCTAACTTCCGTGGCTCACTCCTTAGGGCTCTCAGGCAGGTCCCTGAAACACGCTGGTCCTTGGTTGCTTCATTCATAGACACACCTTGAATATTCCAGAAAGTCCTGGGTGACCCAAGCCAAAGGAAGGCCCAAGTACTGTCAAACCTCTCTGTCTGAAGGAAGGTTTTATTTGATCTCCCTAGTTGTCTACCCCTAAACTGCACTTTTAATCCATACTAACATGTATGTCAGCCAATTGCTACCACTCTTAACTTGGAATCCATGGTTAGATTTATGGGGGTCTGGGAACTTGAATTGGGGAAAAAGATACATTTTCACGAACCACTAAGTGAATTTAGTATTCCTCTACAAGCCCCAGTAAGATTAGCAATACCTGTGCTTCTGTCACTAATAGAAATCAAGATGCTTTCATATTCTATCAGTTGCCGCAGATCTGTTTCTTTTTTGTTGTTTATTTATTTATTTATTTATTTATTTATTTATTTTTGGCTGTTTTGGGTCTTCTTTTTCTATGCGAGGGCTTCCTCTATTTGCGGCGAGCAGGGGCCACTCTTCATCGCGGTGCGCGGGCCTCTCACTGTCGCGGCCTCTCTTGTTGCGGAGCACAGGCTCCAGACGCGCAGGCTCAGTATCTGTGGCTCACGGGCCTAGCTGCTCCACGGCATGTGGGATCTTCCCAGACCAGGGTTCGAACCCGGGTCCCCTGCATTGGCAGGCAGACTCTCAACCACTGCACCACCAAGGAAGCCCCCGCAGATCTCTTGAAATATCATTTACACTCATCACCACCTGGAAATTATGGTAGTTATTAGATCTGCTGCTAGATCTGGTTATTGAATGCATTGTTAAAGTATGTGGTAGATTACTATGTCACAAATTTGGTTTTTTTGACTCTTTCAATAACAATATTTCAGTATAATTGGCTTCCTTTGTAATCCTACGTATTTCAGTGTATGCATTTGGGAACATTATTATTATTATTTTTTAAAGGAACTTCTTTATTTATTTATTTATTTTTGGCTGTGTTGGGTCCTCGTCTCTGTGCGAGGGCTTTCCCCAATTGCGGCAAGCGGGGGCCACTCTTCATCACGGTGCGCAGGCCTCTCACTGTCGTGGCCTGTCCTGTTGCGGAGCACAGGCTCCAGACGCGCAGGCTCAGTAGTTGTGGCTTACAGGCCCAGCTGCTCCGTGGCATGTGGGATCCTCCCAGACCAGGGCTCGAACCCGTGTCCCCTGCACTGGCAGGCAGACCCTCAACCACTGCGCCACCAGGGAAGCCCCACATTTGGGAACATTGTGAGGAGGAGCCCAAAGACTTCGCCAAACTGCCAGAGGGGCCCTGCGCACAGAAAGAATCAGGACCCCTGACCCAAAATGTTCCTCTGAGTCCTCAAGGATGTCTGTGTCCAACCAGGCTCACAGCACCGAGCTCCCTGCGTATGCAGGGACACTGAAGAGAGGGCAGAGGGTGAGGTACTTCGTTTCTCCAGCCCCTACAAATACCAAGACTTGCTATCTTTAACTGTCACAGGGATTCAGAGAAGATGATCATATTATGCATATTTTAAAGAGGAAGTAACAAGAGCCCACCCCCTGCTCCTCTGCCTTCAAGAGCTAGAGCTCCGCGGAGCCCCACCCCATAACAGTGAAGAGCCGGGCCTCAAGTCAGACACAACCAGCTGTGTGACTGAGGGCAGGTCGCTCGACTTCTCTGAGTCTCCGAGTCCTCATCTCCACAGTGCGGATAAAAACCCCTGTTCCACGGGGTTTCCTTGTGGGGCTCCATGAAACAATGTGTGTAAAGAGCTTAGTGTGGTGCCTGGATCCGCTGGCCCTACGTACAGTGGCTGCCATCACTGTTACAGAGAAGAGACCCAGTCATTGCACTGTGCTTGCCTTACAGTCCATTTTAGAAATTACAGGCAACCCTAAGGCCTCTCTCCCACCTCCAACTCCTCTCATCAGAAATGGCCAAAAATGCGTTTTTCTTTCTTTCTCGGCAACCACGATTTCTTAGAGGCCAAATGGATCTCCCCCTTCTCGCCAGCAAGGAACTCAGGCTGAAAGATGAAAGCAGACGTGTCAGGGCCGGGAGGAGGGAGGATGGGTGTCTGGCCAGCCGGGGCTGCAGTGCGGGTATCAGCAGTCCTGGACTCGCCTGAGCAGAGCTTTTCTCCCAGAGCTGAGCCCACTGGGGGCGGAGGGCAAGATCGTGCCATCCGTGTCTCCGTGTGTATGTAATTTATTTTATTGCATGGTTGGGGGAAGGTGGCTGAGGCTTCACAAGCTGTACCTGACAGATAATTACAGAAAGACAAATTGTGCCCTGCCTTACCCTTCTCCCGGTAAGGGTCTCCAGACTCTGCGTATGGTGGAGGGGAGGAGGGTGCAGGGGTGCATGGAGGAGTGGGAGGGGGTGATGCTGAGCCGGGCTGCCCCATTACTCATCCACAGCTGGGAGGACAGTGGAGCCAGGAGGGACTGCGGCGGGCTCTGGCTGAAGCGCAAAGGCTTTTCTGGACTGTGTTGTGGCTCTCTTAGACGATGGCAGACGCAGGGAGAGTCAGTGCCCTCCCGGTGCCTGGTCCAAAGCTAGTTGCTCTATGGGAAGCCACAGGCCAGACCCCCAGGGGCCGTGCGGACCAGGCACAGGGTGCTCTGCTGCGCCCCCTGGAGGAGAAGACGCCCACAGCCTGGAGGGGCCTCATCTGACCCTCCTGGTTCTGCTCTGGGAGCTGATGAGAATTCCAGTTTCTCACGGGGGTGTCTCCGCATCTCCCAGGTTCCTGCCCGCATTCTCCCCACTCCCACTCCCACTATCTTCCCCTTTTTCCTTCCCCTTCCAATTAAAACCGTTTCTATTGCATGACAGGATTTTTTTTTTAAATTTATTTATTTACGGATGTGTTGGGTCTTCGTTGCTGCACACGGGCTTCCTCTAGTTGCCGCGAGCAGGGGCTACTCCTCATTGAGGTGCGCGGGCTTCTCACTGCGGTGACTTCCCTTCTTGTGGTGCACGGGCTCTAGGCACACGGGCTTCAGTAGTTGTGGCTCGCGGGCTCTAGAGCGCAGGCTCAGTAGTTGTGGCGCACGGGCTTAGTTGCTCCGCGGCATGTGGGATCTTCCCAGACCAGGGATCGAACCTGTGTCTCCTGCATTGGCAGGCGGACTCTTAACCACTGCGCCACCAAGGAGGTCTCGGATTTTTTTTTTTAACATTCACAGGAGAAAACGTGGAAGACAATGTATATAGCCTACGAACTTCCTACACTTTTTTCAAAAAATTAACATGGTAGTGATTTTCACTGTAATCTTGAATTTATAATTATTTTATGTTGACCAGGATGGAAGCTAATAAATCAAACCTATGATCATGTTAAGCTTTTCTTTTCTTTCTTTTTTTTTTAAAGAAAGAAAAACAGACTGCTCAAGCCCAGGGAAACTACGAATTTAGTTTTAAATTCTCTTCCCAAAGCTGAGAAAGAGCCTTGACTCCCTCGTCAATAAAATTGAAAAAAATATTGTCTTCCTTGGAGGGGTCTTGCTTGGTGCAAGGCACGCTGCTTGGTTCAGTTATGTATTCATGGAGCATCTGTTGAGCACCAATGGAAGGTGTGGCAGTGGGTGTGACACAGTTTGGTCTGTATCACCAAAGAGCAGAGCAGAATATGTGAGCGTCCTCCGGGCGGCCCCCCAAGGCAGAGTGATTGACTTCCTCCGCTGAGGGGCAGGGAGAGCCCTAGTGAGGAGGCTTCCGTGACTAATAATTCTCTCCTGGGCCACGTTCTTTAGCACTGAGCTCGGCCTCGGCCCCTCAAAACAGATTGCTACCTGCCACACTCCTCCTCTCACTGTATCTATATAGTATATCTCAGTCTCTTGCTCATTCTTTCCTGAAGCCTCCTCTGAAACCCCAGGCGAGATTAGCAGCTTCCCCACACCACCCCCCCCCCGCCCCATCTCATAGCGGAATTACCTGTGGTTGCATCTGCTTCCCTCCCTTAAAGGCCAGAACTGCCTCTTTCTTCCCCACAGTGCCCAGAGCAAGTACACAAGTATTACTGAGCTGAACGGGCCTCTCCTTCCTGGATCAATCTCCACTGGGCTCTGTCATTCTCCCACTTGCCCCCCCTCTTCCGTCCTCCTCCTCCATTTGGCGTCTCTCTCCCTCCGTGCTGTGCCTCCTCCCTGCTCCTTTGTTCTCCTTCATAAGATCTGTAACTGAGGAAAGGTTCCTCATCCTGGTCAGGCCCATTCATTCTCCTCTCGCCCCGCCACTGCAGCCTGCGCGGGCTCCTCTCCCTGGTTCTCAGCCCTCCCTTGACTCCTCCCTCTTTCCCCAGAGCTGTGGCTGGACTCTGGCAGGTGTTCCCAAGTCCCACGCAGCCCCAGCAGCAGCCCCATTCCTGCACAGTCCCCTCCCCCAGTCCAGGCACACCCCAGTCCACACGCACATCCCCGTCCCCTACACAGGCCCCCCTGTGCACACACTGGCCCCCCACACAAACACACATGCCCAGGGTCTTCCTGCCTTTCAATTAGAAGCCACTTATCCTTTCCTGGGAAGGCGGATGTGATGCCTTGAGCATAAACCCTCAAGTTCTTTGGAGGAGGTGCCCCTGCACTGTTGGGAAGTCCAGCAAACCTCAGGGGACAGGGTCCTCAGATGACAACAGGCTTGGAGGAGATTCAGCAGGAAGGTCCAGGTCCTCCACCACACAGCTCCCCCTCACTCTCCAAGCCACATGTCCTTCAGGCTCCTGGACCACTGTCCCTGCTCAATTCCTGGCCTGGGCACCTCTTTGTTTTCTTCTTCCCAGCCTGCTGGGGCCCTTCTGTCCCCTGCTGCCACTCCCTCCTTGTTCCCCAGGAGCCTTTCGACTTCCTCCACACTGAGAACGTCACCTGAGGTGTCCTCAAGCTCTGGGCTTCAACCCTCCACCCCTTTACTTTCCAACCATCCCAGTCCCAGTCCCCACACTCTCTCCCTGTGGCTACACTTGTAACCCAGCTCAGCCCCTCTTCCCCTGCTTCTTTCAGACACACGTCTGCCCCAGATCACTCCTGCTCCTCCTTCCGTGCCCCAGCCTACCCCGCCACTCCCTTCCACTCATTCAGATGACTCAGGGACTCCCCTTGCACAGGGAAACTTTCTGAATCCATGAGCACAGAGGACATTCCCCTGCCTGGGATATTCTGAGATGGTCTCTACCCCTAACATAGAGTCATGGATTAGCACAGTTTGTAGATCTCTGACTCCATCCAATGCAACCTCCTTATTTTACAGATGAGAGAACTGAGATTCAGAGGGGAGGTAAGCCATTAGGAGCACACAGCTTGTTCACCTGAATGTAAATAGCATGCACTCACTGTTCGCTCAGTGTTCACATCCTGCTATGCAGATGTCTGCATGGACACAAGTTCCACTGCCTGACCTGGTGGTGTTGATGGCGCAGGTAAGGGGTTGGGGGTGATGAAATCGGGGAATAATTCTGCATGGGGACCCCTGGGACAGACAGCTTCCAGCTTCTTCCTGAGCCTTGTGGAAGAAACTTACAGCTGAGAAGATGGTCAACTGGCTGATTTAGTCACCCCTCACCGGGAAGAGATCATCCCAGGAGGTGCCAGCCTGCCAGTCACTGGATTTCAAACTCTCTCTCTCTCTCCCTCTCCCTCTCTCTCTCCCTCCCTCTCTCTCTCTCTCTCTCTCTCTCTCTCTCTCTCTCTCTCTCTCTCTCTCCTGGGAGACTTTAGGCTTCAGGAAGGAAACACCTCTGGTGAATGCGGAGGCAATGGGCAACACCTCAGGAGAAATGGGTGCTCATTCTTGGGGTCAGTCTTGATTTTCACCACCTGGATATGATGGGCAGGGTGCTGGGGGTGTCTTCCCGTGGGCATAGGGACAGAGGTTAGGGTTGGCTAAGAAACTGATAAGGAGTATGCTAAAGGGAAAAAGAGAGGCAGAGATGGCCTCGAATGGGAAGGGAGTGAGACAAACTTCCTGGCGAGGCTGCGTTCCATGCTGGGAGAGATGGCTGTTTTAATCATCCTTGTATCCCTCCTACCCCTCTCACCCCCGGTCTCCGCACAAAGAAGAGCGTGATGGGGAGGAAACGAGGGAGGGGGAAGGAAACACTAAGTAAGGCTCAAGGAATATGAAGCCGAAAGACAGGGGGAAAGGGGAGAAACAAAGGAAACCGCTTAAGAAGCAAAGAGGGCAGCAGAAAGAAGGGTAGAGAAAAGGAGTCAGCCTCCTCTGCGCCGGCTTCGGGCTCCAGACGGCCGCTGGGGGGCGCTCCGCGCATCGCGCTCCCCACTCCCCGCTCCCCGCCCGCCCTGCTCCGGCTCCCCGCTCGCGCCTCGGCCCCGCCACACTCCAGCAGAAGCCATTACAGAGAACAAACTACCTTCTTGTCTCCGAGATGGGTCCCCGGGGCGGAAGGCAAATTGCCTGCCTCGTGCATAATAAACCAGGCGTGGAGAGGCGCACGGAGGAGGCCGCGGCTGCCGGTGGGCTGAGGCAGCGCCGCTGCGGCCACCGGGTCCGCAGCGCCGCCGGCGCCAGGCGCCCCCGGAACCTAGAGACGCTGCCCGTGCGTGGGTGGCTGCACCGGGTGCCCGAGGGGTCAAGGGCGCAGGGGGATAGGTCCGGGAGAATCTCGAAACTCTTCAAATACCGGGTTGCCCCCCGTATGCCCATCCTGCAACCAGTCCACAGACAAGTTTGTGACTGTTGGCTGATCCCAGGAAAACCATACCTAGAGCTCCGTGTCTTTGTTGGGCCACTTGCTTCTGCCTGGAATGCCTTTCTTCCTGTGAAAAACTAGGCTGACTTTCTCATCCTTCAAGTCCCTACTCAGAGAGCAGCAGTTCTCACTCGGAACCCCCAACAGTTACAAGCAATGGCTTTCTCTTTCTACTAAGGTGGCACTGTGTTCAGATTCCTAGTATTTAGCAGTTATATCACATATTACATTTATTTGCATACAGGTAGGTCTCTGCTATTGGACTGCACATTTCATTTTTTTTTTTTTATAAATGTATTTATTTTATTTATTTATTATTTTTGTCTCCGTTGGGTGTTCGTTGCCGCGCAAGGGCTTTCTCTAGTTGCTGAGAGCTGAGGCTACTCTTCCTTGCAGTGCGCGGGCTTCTGATTGCAGTGGCTTCTCTTGTTGCGGAGCACCAGCTCTAGGTGTGCTGGCTTCAGTAGTTGTGGCTCGGGGGCTCTAGAGCACAGGCTCAATAGTTGTGGCGCACGGGCTTAGTTGCTTTGCGGCATGTGGGATCTTCCCAGACCAGGGATCGAACCTGTGTCCCCTGCATTGGCAGGTAGATTCTTAACCACTGTGCCACCAGGGAAGCCCCAAGGACTGCACATTTCTGAAGGACAGAAAGCATTATTTACTTATCTCCATACCCCAGAGACTTAGCACAGTGTCCAGTACTAAGTCATTGAATAAAAGAATGAATGAGTGTAAAAAATGAAACTAGAGGTCCAGATCAATTAATCACAGGTTCTTCTCGTCCCCTTACTATTGGCTTCCTGCAATTCCTGTTCTGCCCTATCTGAGATTCTATATAGGGCAGAGGGGCTATATATAGATGCCATATATTAGGTGAAGCTGAAACAGGAGGGAAGGGGGCAGGGTACAACCTTTGGGAGAATTGCATAGCCGTGGGACATGACAAAAACTGGTTGGAACCAACTAGGTCCAAGATGGTGGAAAATTTGACTTCCAGTGGACCTTGAGCCTCATTATATGCTCATTGTAATACATTAGCATACTAAGTGACACACCCACCAGCGCCATGACAGTTCTGAAGAGGGCCATCAAAGATCAAAAAGTGGGCAGTGGCCCAATTCCTGGAAGTCTCCACCCCTTCCTCGAAATAGTTGGAATAATCCTCCCACTCATTAGCCTAGGAAATTACCCAGCCCATAAAAACTAACCATGCCATATTTCAGGGCTTCTCGCCTTCTGAGATGGCCCACACTACGTCTGTGGAGTGTGCTTCTCTCTAAATAAATACACTTCTTACCTATCGCTTTGTCTCACTGAGTTCTTTCTTCGATGAGACATCAAGAACCTGAGCTTCATTAAGTCCTGAGACCAGGTGTGTGATCTCAGTTAAAAGACTGGGGGTTCAAGTCCCACTCTGAGTTACATGGTTTCAAAACCTCCCCAGGGGAGATAAGCCATCGTCAGGAACTGTGTAGGAAGAAGACATTGAGGAGGGAAAAGGGTGCCTGTGGAGCCCAGTCCCTGACTCATGAGGAAGCCATGCAGATAAACAGTGACGACCCTGTGTGCTAAGTACATAGAAAGAGAAAAGCAGGGGAGCCAGAGTTTTTCCTGAGTTAGGCCAACAATCACAAACTTGTCTGTGACCCTGGGTCCAGGGATGGGGACACAGGAAAGGAGCACCTAGGAGGAGCCCATAATCCAGACATGGACAGGAGGTAAGAAAATCTCCAGGCAGGAGGCAAAGCTCAGGAGTTAGCTAGGAAAAGGTGAAAGGGGATGGACAAGTATTTCAAGGAGAGAACCCATTCCAAGGAGGCAGGAAATGGCATGGCCCACATGATGGGGAACTGTAAAGTAGACTCCTTAAACCCTAGGAAGGGACTCAACAAGACACAAGGCTGGTCAGAGGGGGTCAGCTCATGGAAGCCCTCGACTGACTTGTTAGTGGGCTTAATTTTGTCCTGACCTTGACAGGGAGCCATGGAATGATTGCAGGGATGAGAGTATCACATCAGATTTGCATTTTAGAAGGATTATTTCAGCAGCCGAGTCAAGTATGGATTAGATGGGGTCAGGCTGGAGACAGAAAGATTGGATAGGAGGCTCTTATATTCATCTGGACAAGAAGTGAAGAAAGTCTGAACTAAGGCAGGCATAATGGAAATGGGGAAGAGCGGCAGGGCTGGAGCGTGAGCAAGGAAGCAGACTCAGCAGGTCTTGGTGACTGATTGGATATGAGGCGTGAGGAAGGGGCAAAAGACAAACCTGGCTCCCAAGGTTTTAGATTAAGCAGCTGGGTAAAAGGTGACCCCATCCAAGGAAGAAAAGGTGGGTTTCATAGGTAGATCATGTTGTATTTGAGGTGCTGGGGGGATATTAAGAAAATGTAGGGTCTGCAACTCTGAAGGAAGCTATGCTGGAGATAGAGGTTTGAGAGTCATCAGCGTAACCTTGGTGGCTTAAAGACAAAAGAATAGATGACATTACCTTCAAAAGTGTGGGTAGAGGGAGAAGGGAGAAGAAGATCCAGGACAAAACACTGGATACTACCTGCATTTAAGGGACCGATAGAGGAAGAGGAGCCCACTTCAGCAGAGAAGGGGTAGTCAGAGAGGTGGGGGGAAATTCGAGGTGACACCACAGAGCAAAAGGGAGAGTCTTAGGAATGGCCATTAGTGTGAAATGCTACAGACAGGACAAGGAAGTATCAGGAAAGACTTTAAAAGGGACAGAAAAAGGTTATTGGATGTCCTGTCTAACTTCCCCATCAAGGTTATCTCTGCTTTTCATTGTCTATCAGCTATTTTACAACCCTCTAATTTGTAGAAAACTGATAATGCAAATGATTCTTGTCCATAGAAATGCAAATCAGTTGTGTATGGTAGAGTGCAACTGATTAGTGCCTCGTGGACAAAAACTCATTTCAGTGGGTTTCCCTGGTGGTGCAGTGGTTAAGAATCTGCCTGCCAATGCAGGGGACACAGGTTCGATCCCTGGTCTGGGAAGATCCCACATGCCACGGAGCAACTAAGCCCATGCACCACAACTACTGAGCCTGTGCTCTAGAGCCCACGAACCACAACTACTGAGCCCACGTGCCACAACTACTGAAGCTCCCACACCTAGAGCCCATGCTCTGCAAGAAGAGAAGCCACCACAATGAGAAACCTGCTCACCGCAATGAAGAGTAGCCCCCACTCGCCACAACTAGAGAAAACCCGCGCGCAGCAACGAAGACCCCACACAGCCAAAAATAAATAAATTAAAAAAAAATTCATTTCAGAATTCCTGGTTTACCTATCTGAGTGTGGTACTTTGAATTATCCTTTGAATCAGTTAAAACATTTCACTGGATCTCTCGTTAATTAATGGATTAAATACACTTTTTGACACATTCATTTTATATTTGTATGCAAATCATGATTTAACCTTTGTTTAAAAATGATCCTATAACAGAAGAAAATAACTGAAAAGCGACCATTGGATTTGATGACTAGAGCAAGATCTGTTTGGAAGGTTTGGCAGGATCAGAAGATAGACTGTAGTGTGTTCAGGTGGGGAAGTGATAAAAACGAGGAAGCACAGACAATGGATTTCCAGAAACTTGGCTGGGAATGGAAGGAGAGAGATTGGGTATTAGCTGGAGGGCACCATATTGTGGAAAGAAAGAAGTATTTCTTTTACGGCTGGCACCACAATTCCTTTTTAAAGTGTCAATACCTTGTAAGCTGTGCTGGGTATAAAAACATGACAGAAGCACAAATGAGGGGGGGGGTAGAATGGGTTGCTATGGGATGACAAAAAAGGGTCACTTAATTTGACATGGGGGTGGAGGTCTTCCCTGAAAAGATAACTCCTGATTTGAGTCTTTAAATAGGAGTGAGTTGAGTCTTTTTTTTTTTTTTTCTTTTCTTTTCTTTGCTGTGATTATGGAGTCCCGGAAGGAGTCAGAGATGTTGCACTGAGTCCATGCCAAGTATGAAGGAAACAAGCTGTGGTGGGAAAGCCTTAGGGTCAAAAACTTCAATCCTTCCTCTTGCCACTGGTTTGCCATAAATATTATACAGAAGCCAAGGGTTCTGAATGGAAAATTGGTGAGGAGCATCTGTAAATGTACTGCTCTGAAAATCTGAGTTGCTTCATTGCCACCAGGTTGGTATCCATCCATAGAAGACGCCAAAATCATGGAATCCTGGTTGTTAGTGCTTAGAAGGAAACTCAGAGATCAGTGGTCCATTTCCCTGCCTTGTAAAAATGCCATTCTGGTCGGGTAAGTTCCCTGATTTTTGACAGATAAAAAGTGTGAAGGTGTTTCCCTGCCCTCAGGGAGTTCATCGTCACTGACAGACTCCAGCTCCCTGAATCAGAGCTGCACAGCTAGCCCACAGGCCTGAACTCAAATATTAAGCTTTTTGCCCTCAATCGACCAGAATTCCCAATGTTTCTACATTTGCCCTGAGGTTTTTTTCTTCCCCCAATGGAGTTTTTAAATCCAAGAGAAACCTGTGTCCAGTGCTGGAGGTGCTGTGTCCTCCCATAAGGAAGGGGCAATTCTTGAACAATGAGGTTTGTCTTTCTTTTCCTACCCTAGTGAGGGTCTGCCCTTTCAAAGGAGGATCTGAGATTCCAGCTCCTTTCTCTGACATGCAGAGAGACCAAAGGGACAGGCATCCAAAAAAATTATTTTAATAAGTGAAGATACTGTTAATAACCCTTTGGGTTAATTAGAAGGAGAGAGCTGGAGGCCTGGGGGCTCTGAGGCCAGAAGTTTCTTGGGTTTATTTGCTGAGCTCTTCTGAGCTGTCCCACTGGGTATTGAGATGGAAGATAGGGGAATTCCCTTTAAGGCCTAGCTTCAGAGGCCCATTCTTCTGAACGTTGTACATAATCACATTTATGAAAGTGCTTGGCACATTTACTTAATAAATGCTAGCTTCTTCCCTATCCTAAGCACCCCCCAAACTTCAGGTAGTTTCATTGAAGAAAGGGGTCCAGGGAGCAAGAGAGCAAGGTCAGTGGAACTAGAGTGGTAAGTGACAAAGTGAGGAGGGAGGTGGGCAGGGACCAGCTAAGGTAGGGCCTGTTGGAAATGAAAGGAGTGTGGATTTTATTCTAAGTGGAATAGGAAGCCCTAAGGCACGGAGCAAAGGAGTGAAGTGATGTGATTTACATTTTAAAAGGATTACTCAGGTTGTGTTATTTTAGTTAAAGTCTAATTTTCCAGTATTGATGGTGAAACTAAGAAGAGGTTCTTTTTTTTCCCCAAGTAGGGTAACAATTCCTTAGGGAATCACTATCAATGCCCTGCTGTGGAGAACAGACTTTAGGGGCGCAGAGAATGGAAGCAGAGAGACCACTTAGCCACTGGAAAAGTCTGGGCAGTGCCGAAGGACCACTGGGCTAGAGGATAGCAGTGGAGGCCATGTGTTGTGATGGGTTTGGGGAAACATGCTCATTTAATATCCAATTGTGCCAGCTCTTCCCTCGGCTGATGAAGTAGCATTATTATGTCCATTTTATGGATTAGAAAACTGAGACTCAGTAACTTGTCCAAGGTCACATGGTTAATAAATGGAGTGTGGACTAGAATCCATATCTCCTGATTCTCAAACTGTACAGTTGACAGATCTAGATCCTGCAAGCCAGGTCTGGGACATTGTGATGCCAGCCATTAAAAAATTCCAAGTAGGCCCACCACACAGAGCACTCCAAGTCTTGGGACACCAAAGAACCTAGGTTGAGGTGCCAGATATGGCGATGGCTGAGCTGCTGGACGTGGGAACCCCTCTTATTCCATCTCCTAGGGATTTTTGTCTGAGAATCTGGCACTATCTCTCATGGCAGTGGACGGAATGGTTCTCAGGGCCATTGGAAGATCAAGGGGCCCCCACTCCCTCTTGAGGAAGAGCCAGAAGACAGTGTCTGTACTTATTGATGGTTAGAAGGTGAAGGAACGCAGAGAACCCTACTGGGTTGAGGTGGAGAACGCTCCCTCAGACTAGTGGGGTGCAATGGGGAAGGTTGTTTCCTACCCGTTGTTCAGAACTCACTCAGAAGGCAAGATGTGGAAGAGACAGGAAACCATATCATAAGAGAAATGGTCTGAAGAATCAAGAAGCATTTAACTCAGAAAAGAGGCATCTCAGAAGAGACATGACATCATGATAACTACGTTTCAATATCAAAAGGGTCGTTTGGGAAAAGGGGGTGGCAACTACTGACAGCATTGCCCTGAAGGCAGAATTATAGCCATTGGAAGAAAATTGCAAGGAGGCAGATTCATGCTCAGTAGAAGGAAGAAATGTCTTCCAATTAATCCTGCCAAAATAATAGAAAAGCCTTTTTTTTTAAGTAGTAATAATAAATTAACAATACTGCATTTTGACATCTCTTAGGTTGAACCATATAACATTGCTAATGTTCGACCATTTCTGATCTACAAAAACAGCAATTTCATATGGCTTGACTTACTACATTTTCCCATCTCAGAATAATTTCCAAAGTCCTTTTAATGGCCTACAAGTCCTCACAGGATCTGTTCGACCCCACCTTTCTTTCTAATAGGATTTCCTACCACCTTTCTCTACTTCCCCTGGACAGACCCCTTGCTGGGGGCTTTGAACCCTCTAAACTCGTTTCTTGCCTCAGGGCTTTGCAGCTGCTGTTCCCTGTGCCTAGAATATTCTTTTTTCAAGTTTACCTTTCCTTTTATCTTAGAGGCTTTCTCTGATCACCCAACATAAAGTCCATCCCCCACTGTCCCCTGTATTCCACTCTGTATCTCTTCAGAGTACTTACCCTTATCTGACATACACCTATTTGTTTATTGTCCATCTCCCATCATTATAATATAAATGCTATGAGAGCAGGGACTTTGCATTGTTCCCTGCTGTACCCCCAGGGTTTGGAACAATGCCAGACATATGGTGAATGTTCAATAAATATTTTTTGCATGAATGAAGGAACGATTTTTATCAACGAGGAAACTGAGGCCCGAAGAGGTCAAATGATTTTCCCAAAGGCATAGAGCTGGTGCCTGGAAAAGCTGGAGGGGGAAGCCCAAACATTCAGATTACAAAGCCCAGACTCCATAAAAAGCCACCCTGCTTTTCAGTCCCCTGATGGCCTTGACGCAGAACCCACTTGCCTCTGAGGCCGAATAGTGGCTCCTCCTTTGGGTCCATAGTTGGACCAGATGGCCCCAGAGACGCCTTCAATTTTTGAGATTCTCTTCTCCACAGGTAAGCATCTATTTTAGTGAGGGCTCTGAGAAGAGCAAGATTGTGGTCACCCCTCAGGCGATAGCATCACTGAGGATCCAGCCTAGGAGGGTTGACACGATACTGTTTGCAAAGAAATCCTAACCTGTGTCTCTTTTGGGGAGTTGGAACATTTATCTGAACCTCAAAATATGAAATATTCCCCAGTTTGCAAATGAATGCGGGATGTGTTTGCATAGCGACCGCCAAGAGAGCAGTATTATGTGGAGAGGAACAGAAAGACAAAGCTCCCCGGTTCAGTTCTGGAAGCTGACGGCTCTGCTCTCCCCGGGAGGTTGCCTCTGTGTGGCTAATTACAATGAATAAAGGAAGTGGGAAAGTGAGTGCCGATGAAGTGATCTTTCTCCTGCCCCAGGTTCCTGCTTTGCAAAGAGCTGGTCTTTTGGTTTCAGAACCCTGGGGACCATAAAGATGTTCTCTATTGTCCCAGCTGGATGGGCACATTCTCCCAATAGCAGGTCACTGTTAAAGCTGCCAGTATCTTGTGTGCACGTGTAGCGGTGGGGGGTACGGTTGTAGGAGCAATGTGTGTGGCACGGGATGCTGCAGAGTGGCGATGGCGTGGGGTGGGGATGGGATGCTAGCGTGTTAAGAGACCCAAGTAATCAACTCACATTTGAATAGCATTTAGCAATTTACAAAGGGCTTTTGTGTACCTCATCTCATTGTGTGTTCACAACATTTTACAGATAAAGAAAAGGCAGCTCAGAAAGATGTGCTGACCTGCCCTGAATCCGAGTTCCAGGAGGCACTGCTGGGACTTTTTTTTTACAGTTTATTTATTTATTTATTTTTGGCTGCGTTGGGTCTTCATCGCTGCGGGCGGGCCCTATCTAGTTGCGGCAAGCGGGGGCCACTCCTCCACTCCTCGTTGCAGTGCGCAGGCCTCTCATTGCAGTGGCTTCTCTTGTTGCGGAGCTGGGGCTCTAGGAGCCTGGGCTTCAGTAGTTGTGGCCTGTGGGCTCCAGAGCACAGGCCCAGTAGTTGTGGCGCATGGGCCCAGTTGCTCCGCAGCATGTGGGATCCTCCCAGACCAGGGCTCAAACCCGTGTCCCCTGCATTGGCAGGTGGATTCCTAACAATTGCGCCACCAGGGAAGCCCCAAGCACTGCTGGATTTTAACCTAAATCTTCTCATTCCAGATTCCATGCTGTTTTCATAACCCCTGGGCAATTGTTGACATCTTTAGTGATGTCTCTAAGGAGAGGGGCAAAGGGGAAGGGGGCAGATGCCCACTGTTCTCCTTTCTCCAGGCTAACACAAGCTAACATTTACTGAGTACTCACGTGCTGAGAACTTTGCTAAGCATGTTATATGGGATAGGAAGTCTTAGCCCATTTCACAGGGAGAAAGGTGAGACACAGAGAGATAAAGGAACTTACTGTAGTGGAACAGAATTTGCCACCCTAAAATATGTTTTTAGCATATTGTTTTAATCTCGTTATTTTCTGTGAAACAGTAGACTTGGGAAGGGCTCTGAAAATGGAGTAGGCATTGCCCTATTGTAAGAAACATTTACATCTGTGAGGGAAATCTCCATTTGTCAGGATGTCTCCCTCCCTGTACCAGGAAGAGGAGGATGACCAAATCTCTAGAAGTTCTTACCAATGAAGAAGGCAAAGATTTAAATCTGCATCGTAATCACCCTTGTTTGCTGGGTGATTATAACCTCCCATAACTGACTCTCCCCACCCTCAACCTTGGTTTTTGTCTTTAGCTGAGGATGGTATTTAAGGGAAGGGCTTTGGTCATTTTGGTGAGTTACTCAGTTTTCCTGGGTCTCTCTCCTGTGTACATGTTACTAAATTTTTGTTTGATCTTCTCCTGTTAATCTGCTTCATGTCAATTTAATTCTTAGACCAGCCAGAAGAACCTAGAAGGGTAGAAGAAAATTTCTTCATCCCCAACATTATCCAAGGTCAAGCTGGAGCAAGAGGTGAAGCTGTGTATTAATCAGGATAGGACACACTATGCTGCAGTAACAAACAGCTCCAAAATTTCAATATCTTAACAAAACGAAGATTCACTTCTCCCTCAAACTACATGTTTGTCATGGGTTGTCAGAGGAGCTCTGCTTCACATCATCACTCAGGGGCCCAGGCGGAGAGGGACTCCATTATTATGAAGCTGCACCATCTGGAATAAATGAGCTCCTGTCGCTATGGCAGGTGAAGAAAGAGCTGGAGGGTCTCACACTAGCAATTAAATGCTTCGGTCTGGAAGTGACATGTCACTTTTGTTTATAGAACACTGGCCAAAACTAGTCAGGCTGGCCTTGTCCAATAGCCAGAGGACTCAAATAGAGGACTCAATATTAGTGAGTACTGGTAATGTCTATCAGCTTGGCAGACTGACCTGAGAGCCCATGTTTTAATCACCATGCCATCCCACTTCATCAAGGATGGACTCCTCCAGGGTAAATTCCCTTTATGCGTTATGTTTGTGGGTTTGGTTCCCTTCCCTCCATCCCTGCATTCCTTTAGCACATATTGAGCAACTATATGCCAGGGACTCTGTTAGATGATGAGCCTTCCAGCACCCTTATTTTAAGAGGAAAGTACTAATGTGTTATACACAAAACCCTCTGATCAAAGCTAACAGTTACAAATGAGATCAGTGAGAGGCAGCTCACCTGTCCTGAGACTTGCTAGGAGGGAGAGAGGGTGAGTACATAATGAATCAGGCAAGGCTTCCTGGAAGAGATGGCCTCTGACCTGGGCCCTAAAGATATGCAAAATTTGGAAATAGGAATGTAAAAGGACATGGGCATTCCAGGAAGAGAAAAGAGCTTAGACAAAAGCACAGAGGCAGCAAAGTACAGGAGTATGCCAAATAAGGCATGATTCTGTCAGACTGTCTTGACATGTTGGGTAATTGAAAGGGAAGGCTGAATGGTCTGATCCTTTGGAAAGGTGGTCTTGGGGTAGATCTTGGAGGACTTTGAAGTTCACCCCTTTGGTGTGAAGGTACAGAAAAGAGCACATTTGTGCCAAGGGCAAGAGCTCCTGCTGTGAGGCAGGAGACCTCCCAAGGAGGGAGTAGCTTGTTAAACTCTGCAAAGAGTGGTGATAAAGGGCCTGTTGGTGTCATTACTGTTAGGGGAACCCTGACTGAAACCACCCGCCCTGGCCAGGCACCATAGTAATCACTTGCATGAGTTATCTTAAACAGGAGGTCCTGGTAAGGAATTCAGAACTAACAAGCTACCACCAACCAGAAGAATTCAGGAAAGGTCAAAAGGAGAGAGGAGACACCAGTCCATATGTCCTACCAACCTCCCAGAATCCTCCTCGCTGGAATCCATCTTGGCTGAGTGATGTGCACACCACCAGGAAGGACCCTGAGTCACAACGATTGGCCAGAGACAACCCAGAAACTCATCCCATCACCATAAAAACCGAGACTGTGAGCCACGTGGCAGAGCAGTTCTCCTGGGTCCCCTTACCCTCCTGCTCTCCACCTGGGTGCCCCTTCCCAAAAAAGTCTCTTGCTTTGTCAGCACGTATGTCTCCTCAGATAATTCATTTCCGAGTGTTAGACAAGAGCCCACTCTAGGGCCCTGGAAGGGATCCCCCTTCCCGCAACATTACTACTTGCCTTCAGGCTGGGGGTGACTTAAGGGAAGGGCTTGGGCCCCTGTCACAGGAAGAGGCCTAATACATGAGACAGGCTCCTGCGGCCTATCTAGTGCCTAGATATGAGAGTGGGTTCCCCCTAAAACCAAGTCCCCCGTCGAGCTTATGACTAATCTCTCCATCTAAAACTTTATTCTATTTCTTGTCCCACCCCTGTTCCCCTTAGGACTGAGGAATATCAAAGAAAAGTGGGAATTGAAACTGAGCAAGACCCTGCAGGACGCTCCTGGGTACAGAAGCATTTCTGTGTCCCTCATTTCTTATTTGTAGAAAAAAGCTTTAGTCTCCTAGGTCTTCCCTGAGTTCCAAAGAGCAGACTCAAGCAGTTACTAATTAGGGAAGTGAGAGGATGCAGAAACAAAGGAAAAGCAGTCAAGAAACAATAGTTCAGTGATGGACAGAGTCCTAGTTCCTCCTCGAGGGACACACCTAACAATTTGACACACATCTTTGAGTTGTTCTGTGGGAACGAAGATGCCCACCCAGGTAGAGGATGGTGACTACATGCTGACCACAAGTCCGTAGACCCCAGACTGGTTGGAACCAGAAGGCTGATGACTAAGATTCCCAAAACACCACTCTGTTATCTCACCACCAACCAAAAAGAAAACAGTCATGCTCCCTGCAACCCTCATCCCAAAATGCTGCCTTTAAAAACCTTACACCTTGGCCAGTCAGTAAGATGAATCCGAGAAACATCTCCCATCTTCTTGGTCAGTGTCCTCTTAATCAATAAACCTTTCTCTGCCCCAAACTCCAATGTTTTAGTTTGTCTGGGCTCACTGTATGTAGGGCACATGAACTTGGGTTTGACAACAAGTATCGTGTGGTGCGCTATACAGCTCACAGACTTGTCCCAAAGTACCTGCTGGCCTTGGGCTGGGCTCTGGGGATGCAGAGAGGAATAAAATGCATCCCAAGCAGATACAAAGCACAGGAAACACCCCACCTAACACTACTTGGCCTAACAGAATTCACTTGGCCTCCATGTTTGCACAAACGTGCTTCTCCTTTCTCTCTCTCTCTCTTTTTTTAACTCTCTCTGTTTGCTTCTGGATTCCAACTATCATGCCATATTTTACCTACGCCAGTTCAACTTACCTGGCTGTAGCCTCGAGATTCACCTTGCACGGAGGCCTCTTATTCCCATCCAGGTTGGACGCCCCTTGAGCTACCTACAGGCTCTGGTCCAGGACACGCTCCAAACTGCAGCCCCCACTGCGTCCTGCCCCACCCTCTGTAGTAGCTCCGGGTTGTGCCCTACAACATTCTTGGAAATGGGTTGCATTACCTCTAAAGTATTTTTTTTCAGCTCTCTTACATCCCTAGCTCTGACTGTGTTCTGTGTCCCTTGTGTACCAAAAGGCTACTGTGGACCATCTTTAGTTTGCTGGATTGTTAACTGGATGAGGGAAACAATAAACCCTTGTATTTCTTTAGTGATTTATAGCTTTCAAAAACATTATCTGAAAACAATTGTTTTCCCCCGTTATCCTCAAACACTCCTGTGAAAAGAGTAAAGTAAAATCTTTGCAAATTCTACTAAACTCGGAGAATTTAGAATTTCTCAGCAGGATGGCCTCTGTGTGTGTGTACCGCTGCACCGTCTGTTTTTTCATTCTGTTTCACTTCAAGTTCAAAGGGTTGGCGACCTGGTAACTTTGCTTTTTACCCAAACCAGTGCATTTTAAATAAATGAAATCAGTCCTGTTCATCCTCACACTCCCAAATCCTTCGCGATTTGGATCCCAGATTCATTCTCCCCCCCATTTCCTATCCCCATAATCAGATTTGGCACAGAACATTTGGATGCTGTGTTCCAAAAGCACAGAGCCTCTGGCTGTTTGTCCCTGAACTGCCATAATTGGCCTCAGGCTTCTGCAACAGACACAAACTGGTGAATAAAATGTGTTTGCCCCGCAGCCTGGAGGTGACACAAATATATAGTCTCTGCCATCTCAACCCAAAAATCTATCTTTTCCTCCAACTTAGATCATTTCACTCCAAATCAGGCAAGCTTTTAAGTAACTAGAGTTGCTCATGCATTAAACAACACAAAACATGGTACTTTTTAAAACATTTATATTTATATATATAAAAAAATTAAATATATATAATATATAGTGTGCTTGAGACTAAAAATATAGTACATAATATTTAAAAAAAAAAGGAAAATGAAAAAAGGCAGAATAGGAAAAAGTGTGAGGGACACACAGATACACATTGCTAAAAATCTACGATGGTTTGTCCTAACAAAAATAATATTTTTTTTTCCTCTTCTCTTAATTATCATCATGGATCCATTTATTATCAGGGTTTGGGTGGAGAAAATTTAACTGGAGCCAGAAGTGGTGGTTGTAATCCCAAGAATGGTGGGGTAGAAAAAGGGACCACAGGGAGCCCTGGGCCTCATTCTGGTGTAATTGGAGGCAGCAGCCGAATCTTCTGGGTCACTATTGCTAGCAAGATTGCGTCGAGAATTTGACTGTATTGGCAACTTGGCTGCTCTCTCCCCAGAATTAGGGGTACTCCCGGGGGAAGCATCTGAAGATCCCAGAAGTGAACAGAAGAACCCATGGCCCACCAACACTTGCAAAGGCCAGTGGTTGGGGACAGCAAAAAGCCAGGATCAGGGGACAGGAGATTGGTAGGAATGAGTGATAGCTCTATGCAAACAGAGTTATTATTATCATTATTGTTATTATTTTTAAGGGCAGGCTTGTACCAGAACCGCCCAGTATGGCCTGTGACTTCTGCGCAGCAATTATTCCTCCAGGGACAGGGCCTGGAGCTCCCTCACAGTGATGCAAGAAAATGGGATTCTGCCCCGCCCCATCTCCCAAATTGAGGAATCTCCCGAGCCACACATCTTTCCGTCCTCTTCCAGCAGCACAGAAGTGGAAGGTCAGGACCCAGCTGATAAGTGAGGCCAGTGCCTTACAGAAAGAGGCTGGCCTCCAGGAAAGGAGAGGTATCATGGGGGGATAAGGGGGAGGCAGGGAGAAGGGGATGGGTTATTTAAATGCTAATTTTATAGCCTCTTCACAAAAATAAATGCCTTTCCAATTACATCCCTTGGTCTGTGCACTTCAGTATTCTATTATCACCTCCTTACTGGTCCCACCAGGGTCAGAAGCTTCACTAATGCCTTCCAGGTGATTCCCTCGACATGCAGAAGGGCCCGTAGGGGCAGAGAGTGGTGACCTGGCTCAGGACACACAGCACTAAGTTGGCAGAGAAGCCAGGGTTTCCGAGGCTGGGGTGCTGGGGTGTGCAGCAGTGGGGAGAGAACCGCGCTCACAGCAGAGTGAGGCAGTGACTGAGCCAGTTCAGTCCAACTGGGCTCTTGGCTTTAACGTGGTTTTCTCCAAACCTGAATGGCCCAACACTGCTATGTACATGGGTCAAGTACACTGAGAGACCATCTGATTCCATCTGAAGGAGCCCAGGACTTGTGGCTCCTGACAGAACACCACCCGTTTAACGAGAGGGCACCAGGGTGAGATTCCAGGGCTCCATCCTGTAAAGCAGAAAAGGCTGCCCTCAAAATTATAAGGAAAGCAGCACCTGCTGGGACAAGGAGAAGGTGCAGTGCCTGGAGACGGGGTGGGGATGGGCTGGGAATCAAACTAACCTCTTCCATCCCGTGCAGGACATCTGTGAGAGTATAGCGCTGCCCCCATCCCTGGCTGCTTTCCTTTCTGACTTATGGTGGGTTTTGCTTCATGAGTACTTTGTGGCTAGACTTGGAGGGATCTGGGATTTAGGATGCAAGCCGGGCCCTCCACAAGGAGACTGTGGGTCATCCAGAATCACAAGAACGTCTTCAAGATCCAGAACTTAAGTCAAAAACTGCTGGACTCCCTCTTCAGTCTACCAGCTGCCCTTCCCAACTGCTCCTGCAGAGATGCCAGCTGTTCTCAGGCCTTGCCCTCTGGCTCGAGACGCCTTAGCCTGCAGGCTTCCCCTTGCTCAGTAAGTGAGGCTGGCTGTCCCCAGGCCACGGGAGTGCTCCTGAGGACTGGGGTGGAGGGTGGCTGCTTCCATTTCTCCCTACGGAGAAGGCTGCCTGAAACCTGGGTGCACAGTGAAAGAAACTCACCGTGCCCTGACCTAGCCAGAGACACCTTTGCAAAACTGTCAGGATTCTGAGTGGGGAGCAGCGCAATGGCCAAAGGATAACCCCACATCAATTTCACTGAGGTTTAGGATGTTTTTTGTTGCTGTTTGGGATTAAGGGGTTTCTAGTGGAAATTCTTTCACAACACTTCTGACAAGGTGATGAAGCCCACAGTGAAAGCTTCTTTCAAGATAGGAGAACCTTTCAATTCTCCCATCCCTCCACCTGCTCAGTCACTGTTCCCAAATCCTTGCTAGGGATGGCAGGCCATTGCACCTCACCAAATGAATACAGCAAGAGCAGGATAATTCGAGGTTTGTGCAACTCTCCCCCTTCATCTTGAAGACCAGAAAATAGGGGGCAATGAACCTAAAGAGGTTAGACCAAGGTCACTCAGTAAATGGCAGCTTCAAAACTGGGTCCCACGTCTCCTGACCCCTTGCTCTTCCCACCAAAACTAAAATGGCAAAGGCAGTCAGGATCACCAAAGTGACCACATCAAGGACTGAGGACCCTCCATGCTCAGGGGCACCTGCCACTCCCCAGAAAAGCAATTCCACTGGCTTAACAGGACGGTCCCCATTCAGATTCTGGTCAGACCAGAGTGCAAGTTGCAGAGGGCAGAGATGGCCTTGGTTGCTGACGTCTCCCTGTGCCTTGCATGGTGCTTGCTTGATACCCAGGTACTGTAACGTGTTAAGGAACAGAGAACAGGGAAGTAGCTCTGTATCTGGCTTCCAAAACCCATGGTTCCTGCAGTGTCAGCTGAGTTACCGAGTGATCTCAGGGCCTCCTCCTCCCCATCAACAGAATGGACCCAGCACTAAAACCAAAAAGGAGTAAACAAGCGAATGTGGCCAAACCCCTAACAAAAGTAAATGTCTTTTGGAATATTCCCGTTTAAAAAGCCACCATCTTTAGATTTTTAACTGTTTAGATGACCCATGGCTTCTGTGAAAATCATCAAAATATGCATGAATTTGCATCCTTAACAGACCTTGTCACTGAGCTCACAGAAAAGGACTCCGCAGGAAGGAGTCAGCTTCCAGGGGTGAGGGTGGAATAGCGCTGGGAGCCTGTATGATGCCTCTGGAAGGGCCGATCCTCAGGACTTGCCCCCGGTGAAGTGAAGGAGGATGCAGAGGCAGTTCTAGAGGCTGGAACTGGAACTACTTTCTTCCTGGGTATGAGCGGGTCCTTACCAGCCAAGGGATGGTGAGGAATGTCACCCCGCAGAGCCATCCGCAAAGGTGGCGATGGCCCGTGACTGATGGGCATGTAACTCATTAAAGCGAACATGACTAATGAACGGCGACCACGAGAAAGGGCAAAGCGCATTCTGGGGATTGCAGCGGAGGACCCGCCCGCTCAAGGGGAAGAGCAGACCCTGCTTCTTGGGAAGGGGAGGCCGGGGCGGGGGAGGGAGTGCTCTTTGGAGCGCCGGTTCTCTTTGGTCAGGAGGTGGCGGCTGAGAATGCGGAATGCATGTGCAGGCGTGCGTGCGTGTGTGTAGATGGAGGTGAGGGTGGGCGTGGGGGGCCGCCTGGGCCGTGGCTGCCTGCAGTGCCCTTCCGCGTGACCTTACCAGGCCCCCTCACCCGTCGGTCCCCTAAACTCTGCAACACTTGGCAGTGAGTTTGCGCTCACAATACCGGCTCCCCGCGCAGCCACCCACCCAGGGCCGGTCAACCGAAGCTGGACACTCAAGGCACTGAAACTGGAAGAAGGAATCTGATTGGTCCAAGAAAAAACCAGACACTTAACAGAACAAAACCCGTCTAAAGAGAACATCTCCCATGCCCCCGGGAAGGTGGCCTCTCAACCAGCTGGTTGGCCCTAGGGTAGGACAGCAGAGCCCGACAGCCAGGCCCCCTGCCTGTCCTATCAGCGCCCATCGGATGACAGGTCTCACCGCCTGAATGTTTAAAAATGGATTCAAAGTGCTTGGAGACTGAAAGAGTAATGGAAGGTGTTGGGAATCTGGTGAAGAACAGATGCCCCCTTTCCTTTCCACTGGGACTTGTATTTGGGTGGGGGACTCCCTACAGCTTTTTTGCTTTTTTTCTCCAAATGAGGTTTTTATTGTTTTTTGTTGTCTTTGAAAAATAGCCTATAGCACTCCCACCCTCACCCCACCACTCCCCAGGCATGCTAGAGAGTTAAAGCCAGGAAGTGGGGCAGACTGGGGAGGGGAGGGGGCTTGGGGGGGGGGCTCATTCTAGCGTGGGTTCTGGAAACTGCTATATAGAACACTGCTGTCTGGCTAGTGACTCAGGACATGGTTCCTGACCTTTCCTTCTCCATGACGACCCCCTGGCTTATCTGGCCGGCCCAGCACAGAGAAGAAGCAAAGGGGGCAGCACTACAGGACATACCTAGATCCCTCTGCAGGCAGACAGACAGGTGTCCCCATGGGCAGCCAGGACGACTGGCACTTTACTCCCAGCTGAAGGAGGGCTGGATCTGAACTCGGTGCCAGGACTAAAATAAATCCAAGGTCCTTTCTGCAGTCCCAAAGAGGGAGAGATGCATCCAAGGTATGAACGCAGACGACAGATGGACTGGCCAGGCTACCCCACTTCCACCTATCTGTACCAGAGCCACCCACCCCTACACTTCATGCCCCCTGGGCCAAAGCCTGTTCATCTCCACATGACCCCCTGTCTACTCACAGGAGATCAGAGGGGTGGGATAGAAAGGGAATGCTAAAAAGTGCCCCCTCTGCTCTCCGCAACCTTCACTTTCCCCGTCCCCAGGCTGGGGCCAGGCGAGAGTGCAGGTCAGAAGAGACACATCCTCCCGAAGAAGAGGGAAGGGCAGGCCCAGGAGGCTGGGGCATGCACAGAGCACCATCCTCGGGACGGGGTGTTTCCGGGAGACCTGCTCCCTGCCTGCCACGGTGGGAGGAGGAAGGCTGGTCCAGGACGGGAGCAACAACGAGCAATGCCCCTGAATATCAGGGAACAGCTGTGAGAGCCTTCTCCTCTGCCCCGCAGAGATGCCCCGGCCAGGCTCTAGCCCTACACGTGCGTCTGCATGCGCTGCTGGAATCTCTGGCCGTAGTCCGAGTGCTGGGAGGTGTAGGAGAATCGCGTGGCAGTGGCATACTTGCCAATGGGGTCATATGCCTCATACGGGGTCCGCTCCAGGCCGGACGGAGGGGCCTGGGGGTAGCCCAGTCGGTAGGTGGGGTACCCTGCTGCCCCGGGGAAGGGATGGGAATTGAACTTCTCATAGTTCTCGTAGGACAGCTGGCTGGTGGTGTCGGTGCCAGCTGGGGCAGCAGGACCTGGGGGTGTGGGCTCAGGGCCGTAGTCAGAGGCCGGGGCCCGGCTGTAGGTGTTGAGCTGGGCATAGCCGCTGGAGTGGGAGAGGCGGGAAGAGGGGCGGCCGTCGAAGCGGGCAGGGCCGGGGGCACGGTAGTCAGCATAGAGCACTGCCCTGGAAGACGGGCGGTCTTCGTGGGCACGCACATTGTAGTAGCCATTGGTGGGATCCTGGGGGGCAACGAGAGAAGAGGATGGAGCAGGGGAGTCTCTCTTGGGGGAAGGGTGTCGTCGCATCATGGCCCTCTGGGCCTCCTTCTCTGGCTCTGCCCTGGGTTCTCAGCCAATAGCTCCCCACCTCCTGTTTCCTCAATAACCTGCTGACCGCTCCTCCCCAAACCTGCCCTCACCTCCACCCTGCAGGCCCTCAGAGCCCCCGTTCCCACCAGCCCCTGTGCGCCGGCCCCTCCCGCTTTCCCACCTTCATCTCATACTCCTCCCGGGTGTCGATGGTGTCACAGCGCAGGTCCTGCTTCAGGTCCACGTCATCCTTGAAGGACTGCAGAGCAGCAGGAGTGGGGCATCAGGAGACGGACACCCTGCCCTCGTCCTCCCTTGCCCAGCCTATCCCCACACCCAGAGGTCACCTATTAAGGGGAAGGGTCTGGGGTCATGGGCAGACTTGAACTCTGTGTCCTCTCCCAGCAGAGGCTCTGGGATGTGGTGGGAAGAGGCCAGAGACTTGGGTTCTAGCACCAATTTTGTCGCTAACATGCAATGCTTGGGTATGTCCCTGCCCCTTTCTGGGGCTCTTTCCTCATCTGAGCAATGAGGCAGTTGGGCCAGAAAACTTCTAGGGGTTTCCAGTTCTGACACTCTGTAGGTGGAGGCTGGGGTGAAGGAAGCCTGTGCAGGCCCCACCTGCCTGTCCTCTAGTGGAGGGAAATTAGCCTGGGGAGCGTGGGCACGTGAATGTGTTTATGAATGTGCATGTGCACATGTATGTATGTGCGTGAGCGTGTGTATGTGTATGAGCGTGTGAGCATGTGGGGGAGGGGGCAGGACCAAGGGAGGATGACTGAGGGAGGAGGGAGTGACAGTACTGCTGAGCTGGGGTGGAGCCGGTCCCAAGAGTGTGAGGGGAGCTGGGCCAGGGAGGAGCGGACCCTCACCGAGTAGATGGCCTTCATGACACGGGTTGCCGTGGAGACGCTGGCAGTATCGTCCTCCCGGTCAGAATGCATCGTGAGTGGCTCCCGGTTCACTGTCTCCACCTTGATGTCCAGCTTTCTCAGGGTCACGTCTTTGCGACCTGGGACAGAAGGAGCAGCCTGGACGCTTTCTGCCAGCCTCCGCAGAGGCTGCTTCTGGCCCCACCTGGCCTGGGGAGCACCCGCTGTCAACCCCCTCACCTCTCCCAGGCCCTGCCTGTTGGGGACCCCCCAGGAGGGCTGAGGCCTGAGCAGGGCCCATACTCACTGCCTTTGCGGCGCCGGTAGAGGAAGAACACCAAGGCGATGAAGAAGAAGATGAGCAGGATGCCTGCGCCGATGGTGGCCCCGGCGATGATGCCCACAGGTAACACCTCTTCAGATGAGGGAAGGAAAGGGGGAGGGTGAGGATGGGGGCACACGGAGGACCTGAGCTCAGTGCTGGCTGAAGGTGAGGACAGCCGAGCCCCGTGCCCCCCTGGATTGCGCACAGGTTTATGTTTCAGTTGAGCTGTGTTCAATTAAAGTCAAGGTGGGATTTGAGAGGAAGTCTGCACTGTTTGGGTTTAGACCTGTGCTTCAGCGTCATCAGAATTGGGATCAACTTGACCCTGTCCTTGGTGGTCCGTCTGTCCCTCTCTTGCAGCCCACCTGTCTGTGAGGCTTGTCTCTCCTTCCTGGGTTGGGCTCTTGTCTGCGATCAGCTGTCCCCACATTCTCCCATCTGCCATGTGTTCTGACCTCTTTCACTGCCTTCTCCACACACCCCATTGTGACTGCTCCATCTGCACCTACCCTCCCAGGGCTCAAACGGTTCTGGTTGGTTCCCCCTGCTCCCCAGAGATGAGAAGGACCCAGGAATCCTGCCTCCAGCGTTTTCTCCCTTCCTGGCTGTCCTGGATGGCTCAGATCCATGTAAGTCTCTTCTCCTCCAGAAAGCCTTCCCTGCAGAGTCCCGCCTCACTCTATTACTCTGTTCTTCCTCACCAACCCCTTGCTCTTGCTGGTGTCCTCAGCTAAGAAAGACTCGAGGGGCCCCCAGTTATTTTCCCCCATCTCCCATGTCAAATGGCTAGTTCTCATTAAAAAAAAAAAGAGGAGGGGGGGCTCTTTTCCTCATCAGAGTTGGGAGCTTCCAAAAAAGTCAAAGGCATGATGCCTCTTTCATCACACTAGAAGTGCCTTAAGAGAGGGAATATGTGTCTCCCACCAGACTAAGGATTCGTGAAGAGGTAGGGGAACCGAAGCTTCCTGGGCACCTTTCTATGCCAGGTACTTCATGAATATCTTCTCATTTAACCCTCACACCAACCCAGTGAGGTAGGGAGTGTTACTCCCTTTCACAGATCATTTCATTTTTCTCCATCTGAAGTCATTTGCTACCACTCTGTAAGTTCTCCACTGAACTGAAAGTTCCCGGAGGGCAAGAACTGTGTTCGTTCACATCTGTCCCTGCAGTTCCTAGAGGGGGCGCCTGGCACATAGCAGATGCTCAATAAGTGTTTAAAAATGCGAGTGGGTTTTCCAGCTGAGCACCAAGGCCAGGCTCTGGTGGGCAGGCCCAGGAGGGAGCTGTCTCTCTGAGCCGTGCCCCCAGAGAGAAGAGGGAGCAGAGTCTCCAGGCTGCCCTGCGCCCTGGCTACACAGCCAGTACTGCTGTCACCTCGCTCTTCCAGCTGGATGATGGCTGTGCCTGGGCCGAAGCTGTTCCAGGCTGTGCAGTTGTAGTGGGTCTGAAAGTCGGCCTCCATGACGTTGTTGATGGTGAGCGTGGACAGGACCCCGCTGCCTGAGTTGGTCCTCTCCACCGTGTAGCGTTCCAGGGTCCCCACCTCCAGGAAGTTCTCCTTCCATGCCCATGCCTGGGGTGGGGAGGGCAGGACGGAATGAGGAAGAGGAAGGTGGTGGAAACACCTGACCCACCCTCCAGGCATCCTCACATCCTCACCCCATGTGCTCTTAAGCCCAGCCCCACACTTGCCCTGCAACAAGCCCAAGTCGTACCTGCTGCCTCAAACCCTGGCATCAAACCTCCGGTCTAGGAGAAGCAGCAGCTCCCAAACATGCCTGCGACATGTGTTAGGACCATTCAAATACGCTCAGAGACACTCTTTAACATGCAGATTCCCGGGGCTTATCTCCTAAATTTGACTCTCCAGGGGAGAGGCCCAGGAATCTCTATTTTGTTGTTGCTGTTTTTGTTGGGGCAGGGGAGAGCAATTTTATTCGGAAAGCCAGCAGGCCAAGAAGATGGTAGACTACTGTCCCAAAGACCCACCTTCTCCAAGTTAGAATTCAGGCTTCTTTTATTGGGAATCTCTATTTTTGTAACAACCCCAGCTGATCCAATGAAGCAACGTGTGGGACCCCTGATGTGGTCAAACAAATCCTGGGTGGAGAGCCAAGAACCCTGGGCTCTAGGCCTGACTCTCCCCTCGAGCCCTTTGTAGCCTCCTCTTCCCTCTCTGGGTCTCAGTTTCCTATAAAAGGAGAGGACCAGGCTAGAGGTAGACAATGCTCCAGCTTTCCTCCAGCTCTGATTGATAGTCTGAGATGCTAAGTAAACATAACTTAACCTTCAACCCCACCTTTAACCACCCCACAGCCGGCCCTACATAGCCCACTGGTTCCGGAGACTCATCCACAGACCCTTATAATGAGAGGGAATTGGCACCGGAGAGCTGTCTCTCCTAGGCTCCTCCATCCCCGACCCCCTAGCCGGGGCACCCCCCCTTTGTGTCCCCTCCCTCAGCGTGGAACCCGAGGGAGGGAGAACCACTGAGCACTGGCTCCTTTCCAGGGATCAGTCCTCCTAGCTCTGCAAGGAAAGCCCCCTGGGAGCCAAGCCGCACGCTGCCCAGGCGGCCACGGTAATGAAGTGTCCCTGGGCAGCCCTGGAGTTAGCCAAATGGTCATTAAATGTGATGAGGGGTTTGACGGTTAATGGTCACGGAAGGAATTAATGGTTCATGGTGTGGGGGAGAGGGAGGGAGGTGGAGAACGGCATGGGGGCTGGTAGGAGGAGGAAGGCAGGAGAAGCGAGAGGAGGGGCTGACAGGGTGGGACAGAACTGAGGGGGCAGGGTCGAGGGGCAGATGGCAGAGGAGAGAGCAAGGAAGAGACCGGGAGGCTGAGGAAAGGGGAGGAGACGAGGGAGAGGAAACAGCAGCAGTGAAAGCCCAGGGGAACTAACAGCGGATCAGGGAGGCCCCACCCGGCCTTTCACACGTGTGGTCACATCACTTCTCACGGCAACCCTGTTTGGTAGGGATTAGTGCCCCTATTTTATGGATGAGGAAACTGAGGTCCCAAATAACAAGTAACTGGCCTAGGGTCACACAACAAGTAAGAGAGGAGATGGCATTTGAACAGGAAGAGGGACAGAGGGAGAGTCAGAGGATGAGAAGCACGGGACACAGAAGAGGCCTGGGGAAAGCGGGAGGAGGCTGAGCGAAGCAGAGAAGCAAGCGGCTGCGGCCCGAGGCCAGGCCCAGCACTCACAATGCGGTCTGGGGGAGGCGTGCTCCCGATGAAACACTCCACTTTGCCACCATCACCCCTGACAGCGTACTGCACGGCCTCGCTGGAGATAATGGGGGGCCCTGCAAGAAGCAAGAAGACGTGGTCAGGGCCAGCTGGAACCTCCAGTGCCCGCCTCCCCCCTCACAGGCCCCCCGCCCCCCTCAGGCCACTCACCATTCACGTAAAGTGGTACCTCCCGCTCGGCCACTCCGATCCGAGGCACGATGGCCCGGCAGGTGTAGGTGCCGGCATCGGCCTGGGTCACCGACTTCAGCAGCAGCTGATTGCTGTTACTCAGGACCTGGGCAGAGAGAGCAGCCTCGGGTGGGGAGCCAGGAGGCCTGGGCCCCTAGATCCGTGCGGGCCCCCGCATTGGAGGCATTGGAAAGAAAGCAGGAAGGGCCACAAGTGAATTCCCAGAAGGGAAACAGGGGCCCGAGTCTATCTGGTCCATCCCCTGACTCTAAATAGGTTGGCACTTAGACACATCATCTCTATAAGAGCTGGGGAGAAAGTGGGTGGAGGCTCAAGAGGGCGGGTGAGGCTGCCATCATTCTGTACAGAGGATGCAGCCGCTTCTGGTCATCTGTTCTAGTGCTTCTCTCGCCAAATGAGGTAGGAAGTTTCACTCTGAAATCCCTCTTTTTTGCAACTGTGGCCCAAACTGTCCAAGGCAGGTCGCTGTAGAGCGGCACAATTCAGCCCTCTTTTCTCTAGTGAGTCATCCCAGCTGCTCCACCCTCCTATGCAGCGTTCTTTTACCAGGCCTCTTGCCACCGCAGCAGTTCCACTCAGGCCCCCTGCCCTCCTCCCACCCCACAGGTCATCACGTCCCTCCCACTGTCACTGCAGCGGCCAGCTGTCTGCCGAGGAGGGTGGGGTTGATTGCAAGCACCGTCCTTCTCTTCCAAATCCTGAGAACTTGGAAATAGCCCAGGTTCAACTTGAAAAATAATGCTGCACCTCCTTTGCCCCCTCTCTCCCCAGCCTGTGGCCAGGCTCCTTCCTCCCAGAGTCCCGGAGAGGCAGCAAGCTTCTTACCATGTTTGAGTCCTTTTTGGTCCAGGTGAGGGTGAGGGGGGGATTCCCAACCCAGACACAGGTGAGGGTCACATCAGAGCCAATGTCTGTGGTCGTGGGTTTGGGGTCCACTACAATCCGGGGGGCAACTGAGGTAGAAAGGAACAGCCCGTTAGGGTCTTGGTCTCACTGGGGGTCAGCTCCAATGGCTGTCCTCTTCCTTCTCCTGTCCTGCCTCCTCCCCACGCCTCCTCAGCCTCATGGAGCCTCCCCAACTCCACCCCAGGCCCTTTAAAGCCCCGGCCCTCTGTCCCCACCCCAGGCCCTGCAGCTACTCACAGTGGACATTGACTAAAGTGCTGACATTGGTGCTCCCCACTTTGTTGTGAACCTCACAGGACACAGGCTCCGTGAAGAAGGAATAATCAACATTCGTCTCATAGCGACTCTCGTGGGCATCTTCGATCAGAAAGCCCCCCTTGGCCCACCTGGGGGAACAGGCAACACAGAGCGGGGTCAGGCCTTGGAGCTCTCTCACTCACGTCCAGTGGCCTGTCCTCCTCAGCCCCCCCAACTCCTGGCCTCAAGGGCCTCCCAGTATCCTTCCCCAGAGTGTGCCCCGCCCCTGCCCCTCCCACCTGTAGCCCAGGATCTCAGGGTTGGCTGTGGCCTGGCACGTAAAGACGACGCGCTCGCCCTCCTGCACCGTCTGTGGCTCAATGGACAGGGTCACCGTAGGAGGGTCTGCAAAGCAGAGGACTGGAAGTCAGGGTCTTTTCTGTCCCTCAAATTTCTTTTTCTCTCTCTCTAGCACACACACTCAGACCTCACCCGTGTGGTGACCTGGGAATTTGACTTTGCAGTGTACCAGCTCCAATAAATAAGCCTTCTTCACCTTTATTCCAGGAGCCTCTAGGGGCCGGCTAGGGTGACGACCAAGGATGATACCAGAGGGACAAATTAGTCAGAAGGTGTATTGACTGACTGTGACCACTAGGCGTCAGTGTGGGCTCGTTAGGCTCACTGACCGGGATGGGGGTGGGGCATCTCTCCAATCGCTGCCACTCTCCCACCCTTCCCTGGGGAGTGGGAATTTATTGAGCACTTACCAAGTAGCATACTCCATGCTAGATGCTCTTACACTATATCTCACTTAACGCTCACAACCCTGAGAAGCAGGTACAGGTCCACAATCCCTTATCTGAAACCCCTGGAACTAGATGTGTTTCAGAATTTGGGATATTTCAAGGGTTAGAAAGGTAACGGTGGGCACAGACCATTTACTCTGTAAGACCCCCAGCACAGTCTGGGCAATATCCCACAGACACACGCATTACTACATCTGCAGTGAAATGTATAGCTATTCCAATTAAGTGGGTTAAATAAAAGACTACGAAGAGCCTCGGTTCAGGTTTTGCCACCCAAGCACTTTTGGTTTAGAATTTCTGATAAGGGATTGTAGGCCTGCATTTTATTTTCTGCACGTATACCGAATTAGAAACTGAGGCTCAGAGAGATTATATCATTGCCCAAAGTCACACGGTTGAAACCCGGGAACTGCCTGGCTCACAGCTGATGCCTCTTCTACCAGCCCTCAGAGTTCAAACCAGGGAATCCAAGACGACAAAGAAATGGAGCATCTGTCCCAGGGCACCTGGGGGATTCTTCTGTGCTTCTCAAAGGGTGCTGTCCCCCGCCCTTCCTGGGCTCCTTCCCAGGATGCCACTCAAGGTGCACATTCCCCCCACCCCACGTTCCCTGCCTCCTCCCCAGGACCCTGCTCACGGTGCACGTCGAGCTCGATGGACGTCTCCTTGCCACTCGGGATGGCCTCATTCACGCTGCGGCAGGTGAAGACACGCCCAATATCCAGGTCTGTGGGGTTGATGAGCAGCTGGCTGATGGTGGTCTCCCTCTTCCCATCCTTCAGCAGTTCCTGGGGGGGGCGGGAAACAAGGGTGGGAGACACGGTTAAGCTAAAAGCCCCCTCCTCTGCTCTCGGGGTGACCCGCTCAGAGCTGGCTTGCTGGAGGGGTATTTAACCTGAAGCTCAACCCTCCCCCAGCCCCTACCTCCTCCCCAGGCTTGGGTTGGTTTAGTTTTTAATTAATAGACTTTATTATTTTTTTAAGAGAAGTTTAAAGTTTACAGAAAAGTTGAATAGAAAATACAGAGAGTTCCTGTATACCCTCCTCTCTGGCCCCCCACTTTCCCCTATTATTAATTAACATGATGCACTAGTTTGATACATGTGTGACAACTGATGAACCAACATTGGTACCAATACTAACGAAAGCCCATAGTTTACATTAGAGTTCACTCTGTGTGTTGTACAGTTTTCCCCATGGTTTTGAGTCCCATTCCTGGAATCCCCTGAGTCCAGCCCAAGTCCCTCCTCTTCTGGAAAGTCTTCCTTTGCTATCTCAGCCCTCAGGACTCTCTCCCCAGCCTGAACTTGTGCCCCTTGCAGGCAGTCTCTCCTCCACACCGCTCTGGTCACATCCGGCCTTGCCTCTTAGGCACCGTGCATGTGTGTTTCAGTGCTGGCTCTCTCCTGCTAGAGCATAAACTCCTTGAGGGCAGGGAAGGGACTCACAGGCTCAAAATCTCATACCAGCTCAGTGATATCCAACCTGAGGTCCCTGGACATGATCATAGGAACACTTGGGCGGTTTTCCATATTGTACACTGCCTAAGGGAAAGCATACTGTTAAGCAAGGTAGGGGCCCACAGTTTGACAGCAATATAGGCATCTTTGCTGGGCCCGATGTGGTACCAGAACAGCACCAGCCCAGTGCAGTAACGCCAGCTCCCTCCTGCTGCTTCAAAGCTCCACTGTGTCTTTAAAGAGTATAAAAAAGGGGAGTGGGTGACAAATGGCCATTAACCAATCAGTTTGTTTGGTTGCCAAAATATTCAAAACATGAAGCCCTAGAGGAAAAAAATAACGGAGTTCTTGGTAGTGAAAAAGTTAAGCACCACTGAAGCCAAATTGCTGCTTGTCAAAGGGTGACACGAAGGCCAGAGACAAGTGAATTGTCCAAGGTCATACAGAGAGTCAAGGGCAGAGCTAAGCCGGGTACTCACTCCCTGGGGCCACACACTCCGAGGCACACAGGTGAGCAGTCTCTCTCCCCTCAATGAGAATTGTCTCCTGAAGCATCTAGCAAAGGGCTGGGTACATATGTGCTTGTCCCCAGCTGGCAGGAGGAGCTCCAAAGAGGAGATCTGGATTCTAATTCCAGCTCCACCGTCAACTTTGCCGTGTGATCCTGGGCAAGTCACTTGATGTCTTTCTCTGCCATAGGTTCCTCATCTATAACATGTACATGTAATCCCTGCCTCTCCAAGCTCTTAGTTGCGCCGACTGGGAACATGTACCAACTAGAGGCTGGGGGAAGAAAGTCGAGGGACTCAGTAGCGAGAGACCACGTTCTGATGCAGGCACAAACCCCAGCTCTGCTGCATGTCAGCTTTGTGACCCTGGCAAGTCACTCAACCTCTCTGACCATCAGTTCACTCTTTGTGAGTTGGAAATATCACCTAATTTATGAAACTCCTGTGAGGTTTAAGAGAGACTGTCCATAAAGATCTTAGCATGCACGGTGCCTTGTACACAGTAGGGGCTTAATCAATGTAGCTATTTTCAGTATTATTCGTAGTCTCTGCTAACTGTTGACTGGCCCTGTGAACCTGGGAATTCACTTCTCTTCTCCGGACCTCAACTTTCCCAACTATTTAATGGGAGGATTGGACCAGATGGTCTCTGAGGGCCCTGTTCACATCTGTCTCCCCGAGTCTGTGGTCAGATCCATGTGGGAAAGGAAAGGTGCACTGGGATGTGGCCGAGGAGCATCTGGGGGGAACAGGCAGGGTCTCACCGTGCTGGCGACGGCGCCCTCCTGCTGCGTCCCGTCCCGGAACCAGATGATGGTGGCAGCAGGCTTGGCGTTGAAGGCTCGGCACGTGAGGTTGTGGGGGGCGCCTGCCTGCAGCAGAATCACAGGCCCGCCATCGATCCTGGTGTCCTCTGGGGGGACTGTGGAGAAGAGCAGAGCGGAGTCAGTCCAGGATGCGGCCAACACCGCCCGTATGACCACAACCCCTGCCCCTGGAGGCATCTCTCCCCTCTGCATGTCCACCCCTTGGCAGGGCAGGACCATCCTTACCCCCTAATTTATAGTCACTGTATCTGTTGCTCCTGTGGCCTGGGGGGCCTGGCACAGAAAGGTGGCTACCTCCACGGAGCTTCTTATGTCCATTCCCTCCTGTGTGCGCCTCTGCCCTGGGGCAGCCAGATGAGGGGGTCTATCACAGCAACCCCCGAAATGGACTCCCTGCCTCCAGTCCCTGCTGGCCTTAACCCATCCATCACGCTGGCAGGTTATTTTCTCTAGAGAGCAGGTCAGACTGTGCCACTTCCCTGCTCAAACACCTTCCATGTCTACCGGCTGCCATGGGCATGAGTTGCAAGCATCTCTGCCTGCCGTGCAGGGTTCCTCAGGCCAAGTCCTGCACTTCCGCGTCTCCTCGTCGCGTTCTTGCCGTTCTTTCCCTCAGAGCTTCTCTTGAACTGCCGTCCATCCTCTTCACGTCCCAGCCGCCGCACAGGGCCCTCCGTGCCGCATCCCCCTCCATCACCACCTTGGTGGTTCCCAGCCAGTCACTTGGAGCTCCGAGCACTATCTACCTTGTGTTTGCGTTACTTAAGATGATTATCCATGCCCCCTCCCCAACCCAAACTGTCATCCCTGAAAAAGCAGGAACTCCATCTCACTAATATTTATACAGTCTCCAGTGCCTAGAACATGACCAAAGCAGGCTCTGGCTAAATGCTTAAGGAATTGAATCAATCAGATGTCTGATACTAAGAAATAGGGGAGCCTCTCCCTGTCCTATTCCCACAGGCTTCTAAATGCTCAGGTGAACCAGACTGCAAGTTCCCTGGGAGCAGGGGCTGCTTCTTATTTTCTCTTAAAGCCTCAAGATCTAGTGCAGAGGTTGATTGATAGCACATCCTGGGAGATATTAGCTGAATTAGTGGCTAAGTGATTGATGAAATAAAGGCAGAAGGGTTTGGATTATAATTTTGATTTCTGGTCCACCTCATGTTCATTGGCCAGCAGTGTGAAAGGGTTTTGTTTGCTTTTTGCTGGGAAAGACCAGAAAGACTCAGAGGGGCCTTTCCGAGGGAACCCTTGAGAGGAGACCCTGGGAGGCCCATGAGTCCAGTTGTGGGCAGGGCTGTCCTGTAGTTTATGAAATGACAGTCTCCATGCTGGGGTTTCTAGGAGAGAGGAACCACTTGTAGCCCATCCCAGTACTCTGCTCAACTCACACGTGCAGAGTGGGAGGGTGTGAAAAGCATGGGTTGTAGAATCAGGCTGCCCCAGTTTCAAATCCTGGCACCTTTATTCATCTGTCATGTGATCTTGGGTGAGGCCCTCAAGTCACAGTTTCTTCAACAGAGACATACAGTGCTCATTCCTGGGGCCCTCATGAAGGCCAGATGAGGGCTGTATATGGACTATCGTGTGCAGGGCACGTGTGACGTGTGCAGTGTGTTCACTTTACTGCTCGGACAAGAGGCATTAGTGCCTCCAACTCCTGACTGGTGAATGATCGCTGAATGCCGGGCTCTTCCTCTTTGCTCACCGGTGTACCTGGCTCCAATGCCAGATGGGCACAGATTTGCAAACAGGGTGGGAAGGAGAGAAATGGATAAAGAGCCGCCACTCGGGGTCTCCTGGTCTGCGTGGGCCCCTCCAAGGTCACACCTTGCTGCCACACCCCAGGAGGACAGTCCTGGATGGGCAGAGGAGGGGAAGGCTTCTCCTTCCCTTGTAACATTGATCCTCGCCCTTTGTTCAGGGAAGGCCGCCCACCTGTCACCTCTGCCACTCGCCCACCTTTCTCTTCGTATCTGGGGCAAAAAGGAAAATAAGGCTGTTGAGGTGTCTGCTTATCCATCACGACCATGCTCAGTTAGGCGTGTGTCCCTGTGTAAGTTTATGAACACATTCTTAGGATTTGTGACTTAAATCTGTATATCAATATGTACATGTGTCTGAGGCCTCAGCTTCCCTGTTTGTAAAATTCAAAAAGCACATTGACATCTGTTCCCCAGAGTCGTTACTGTGAAGGTGAAAGGAGACCAAGGATATGAAGCCGACTGTAAACTGTAACGTGATCGACGGCATCTCCACCACCCACTGAACGCCCACCGCATGTCAGCTCAAGCGCCTCACGTATACGATTTCATTTCATCCTCACCACAAAGTACATTTCATTAATCCTTTCATGGTAAATACCATTAACCCCCATTTACAGACAAGGTACTGAGGCTCAGGGAGCTTAGGCCATTGTGCTCAGAGACAGGAGAGTGAGCTGAACGTCAGGGCTGGGATACGGACCAGGCCCGCCGAAGCCATGCCCATCACCACTGCACTCGAGCGGTTATTGCTGTGAGTAATGAGGGAGCCGTGGGTCTGTAGATATATATTATGCCTGCGTCCGCATCTGCGAGGGAGTGGGCGGCAGCTTCTCAGAGGAAGAATGAAAGGCCATTCTGTGACCTGGGCTGGTCTGGGGTGGGCCACTGAGGGGTATGGCTACAGAGGAGGCGAGGTGACGAGGCTGGCCGTGTACAGGGAGGCTGATTCTAAGCAGTGAACACAGCCCGCTCTCGGCCCTGCCCCGCCTCTGAGCCCCAGGCTGCCATGAACGAAGGCTGTGCGCAATCAGGTGAGCAGGGAGGATGCATAAATGTCTTGCCTTCTCAGTGCCTCCACGTGGCTGCAGGAGGCAGGGAGTGTGAGAATTCCAGAGAGACAAGGAGGGGGAGGGAGGGGAAAGGAGTAGCCGGGTTCATCTTTCATCACTTTTACTCTTGGGGCCTCCTCCTGCTCCCCTCATCCACCTAAATCACTCAGACAGGCTATGAAGGCCCACACCCTCAACACTGACTGTGCCCTGCAAACAAGCCAGTCTGCTCCTCCCTCGCTGGCTCGCAAGCTTTTGTAAACAAAGTACTCCTCCATCTAGGGTTCCCATCGATATTCTCCTCTTCCAGGAAGCCTTCCCTGATTGAACCAAGACACTGGATGCCATTATGAAGTTCCTGGAATATCTACAGGCTTGGTTGGCCTTTACTCATCTCTATTTCTCCATCTCTGTGCTGGGGTAGGAGAGGGAAGGGAGAGTATCAGGGACCCCTCATTAGAATGGGAGTTCTACAGTCTAGAAGTAGCACCTTCCATGATCCAAGCCAAAGCAGTTAGGGAGGGAAAAAGACAGAAGGTCTCCTAAGAATCTCACGTTCCCTTGGAATGCCTGGTCCAGCGTCGGGGCTCATACACTCTCCAATGAGGAGTGGAAGTTGATGTCTTGGCACCCCATGCCTACCCCTGGTGGTTAGCTAACTCTTGCTCCCTCACCTCCATCCTGCTCCTTGTTAATTCTTCCCATTTGTCCTCACCGGAGAGGAAAAGCGAGTCATCCACCAGCCCTGAGTCCTAGTCCTACAGGGTCTCTACATCCAGAGAAACTGGTTGTCGGATCCCTCCAGTCCTCACTTATTCTGACACCTCACATCTGCCCAGACCTTCGGAGTTTACAACTCCCGGCGCAGGGAGCAGCAAAGCGGCAGTTGCTAAGAAAAGGCTGGCAGCATTATGCCATGTTACCGATGAGAAAACTGTTGTCCAGAATTTATGACCTCTTCAGGGTCATCGTGCCACAATGGACCGGGTCTCCTGACTCCCAGTCCAGGCCTCTTCCCACCACACTCAGATGACTTGCCATGTTCTCACCTTTCTCCCCCAAGTAAGAACATTCCTTGTGTCCACACTCACTCACCTCAGCTCCCCCCTCCTTTCTCCCATCCCTCCTGGGGGCGTCCCCCACTTCAATGATTTCAGGATTGGGGAGAGAATATAGAGGGAGCAGGACAGATCAAGTGGAGGCAGGAAAAAAGAAAGGGACAGAGTGGATGACAAAGAGGAAGAAAGAGGGTCACAGGCAGACAGAGCCAGGCCGGAGACAAGCAGAGCCGAGGCAGAGGCCCAGCTTGAGGGAGACAGAAAGACTGAAGGAGCTGGAGGTACCGCCAGGGAGGGGAAGGCACGGAACAGCGGAGGCGAGGGTGTGTCAGAGCTGGCCTCATTCCGTACTGCGTGCAGGAGAGAATCCCCTCATTATGCAAATGGCCCTGGGTGTTGCCATAGAGGGACATCTGTTCTGTATCCCATGGGCAGCAGCCGGGGGGCTCGGCTTCCGAGACAAGCCCTCCTCCAGCAGCTCCTGCAGACTCAGCCAGGACCACTGTCTGCCCCCCCCGCCCCCACCCCCCGTTCTCAGCCCTCAAAGCCCGGTCCTGCTCCCCGGTTCCCTGAGGAGGGCTCGAGGTGAAGCAGAGAAGGGGTGTGTGCTGAGGGGGGAAAGGAGGGAGCGAAGGGAGGAGGGGCTGAGTTCAAGGAAAAGGAGCCAAGGGGGTAGTTTCTGGGGCTCCGAGGCAGCTGAGAGGGAGAGGAAGGGAGAAGCTTCCAACAAGCCCATCTGCCAGGAGAGGCCTGGTCCCCATCACCCCAACATGCCCCCACTCTGGCGGGGAGAGCTTTGTGTCCAGAAGGCAGAGCCCCGTCCCTGCGTGGCCTGGGCACAGGCAGGGGCAGAGAGGACGCCAGAGCTCACACAGTCCGCATGTCCAGCAGTGGGTGCCCACATGCCCATTTTTTCCTCTTCTATCTGAACTTGGCTTTGGAAGAAGTTTAAAGGATTTGGGGAGGGAAAGCTAGGGAGACAGTGGGGGCAGACATGAGGCCAGGAATAGAGAGGGAGAAGCTGGGAAATAAAAGAGGAAACTGGAGAAGGGGGGACAGCCAGGATACCAAGAGAAAGAGACAGGAGGCTGGGGGCCCTGCAGGATGTCGGGGGTTATTACTGAGCACGGTGAGTTTCGCTCGCCGGGAGCGCAGGGCGGCCTCCGTGGCCTGGCACTCGTAAGAGGCGTCGTCAGAGAGTTCAGCATCTGTGATCTCCAGGTTGTACTGCCCGGCGTCTGCAGAGCCCACGACCCGGTACCGTGGCCAGGCTGCAGGAACAGAAAGGGCGAGCCCAGGTGAGCCCAGCCCCAACCTGGGGATCGACCTGGACCACCCTCCCCCCAAGGGTGCATCGTCTCCCCACGTCAGGGTCCGCATCCCATTCCAGGGCCAGCACTCCTCCCTCCACCCTCTCCTGGGACCCCCCACCCAGGGGCCCTTGACGAGGATGAGGTCCCCATGCAGACACTGTGATGTCACAGCCTCCTACAGTGAGGATGGGAGCCACAAAGCAGGAGGAGTGATGGGGGAGAGCACAAGGGGGAGCTGAGCAGAGGCAGATGAAATCTCCGAGGCTGTTTGCAGACAAATGTCTCTCATAATAATAGGAAAGAAAGAGGAAAGAAAAAAAAAAAAAAGGCAGACAGCAGGGAGAAAAGGAGAGAAAGAGGGGAGGGTGTGTGGGCGCTAAGAAATATAGGCCATCGCAGCTCAGACATGAGCTCACCAGGGCCAGAGGGAAGCCCAAGGCAGGCTAAGGTCTCACCATCACTCGCCTAGGGAGGGGTGCACAAGGCAGGGTCCTACCAGCTCCCTGAAGGAGACCCTAAACCAAGAGTCCCGTCCTCTGCAGAAGCCACGGCTGTGGCAGGTGAACCCCTGGCCTCTGCAATCCAGTCTCCCTCGCCCTCCGTCCTCCAGGCTCTTGCCCACCCCCTCACACTCTGTCCTCCTCTCTGGTGGTCCCCACCATCAGCTCCCTCCCACTATCTCCCTCTGTCCAGAGGCTATCGATTCTTCTCACTCCATATCTATTGATCTCTCTCTCTCCCTGTTTCTCTCTCTTTCTATCATCAATAGATCTGCCAGCCCCATCTCCTTCCTTCATACAGATTGCTCTATACAGACAAATTTCCCCTACCTGTTCTAATACACGGAACCCACAGCAAATAGTCTCAAGCCCTGGACAACAATAAGAATAAAAATACACCATCCCTCCCTACTTTCATCATTACACTGCTTTACAGTGAGCAATGTGTTTTCACAAAGCGTATTCTCTCACTTGGTTCAAAACTCGCAAACGCATTTATAAGGCAGGCAGACCAACGACTATTATGCCTGTTTTACACAATAGTAAACTAAGGCCCAGAGAGGTGAAGTGGCTTTCCTAAGGTCACCCAGCTGGGAGGTGGCAGAGGCAGGTCTTGACTCCCCATCCACTCCGCCAGGCGGCCTTTCCAAAAAGTATCTTTACTTGCTTTGGAATATAGGAGGGTTTCCCCAGCCCAGCACATTATGTTTGTTTCCGCAGTGGCTCCAAAGTGCTTAATAAAGGCTTGATGAATGAATAAATAAAGTGCTCAGGCTGATATTAAAATGAATTTGTGACCACTGAGAGGACATTGCCTGGGCATGGGGCAGGAGAGAGGCTGGAGCAAAGCCAGCCTGGCATGAAACACTTGCAGGACATAGAAGTTACTGTGTCTTCCCCCTGCAAGAGCTGGGGGGCTCTGGAGTCTCCCAGCACCTCCTGCTTCACCTGGCTGCCTGCAGCTCCCCTTGTGGTGTCTGTCTGTCTGAAGCTCTCTTATGTAAAGGTCTCTTGGTTTCTCTTGATCTCTCAGGCTTCCCATTGGCCTTTCATGAGCCAGTCCACAGCCAGGAGGAAAGGCAGAGCTGTGGGTTTTGGAAAGCAGTGGAGACAGAGCTCGGGAGGAGAGGGCGGGAGATTGACTCACACAGGAGTGGGAGAGGGGAGGCTAGAGCACAGAGAAGAAACGTGGTGAGGAACCAAGGGATGTTGGGTCCAGGAGTCTCTGTTGGTGGGGGAGGGATGAGAAGATGGGGTAGTCTGGATGCTGGGCTGGCCGCATGGCCCACTCACCTTTGAGGCCCTGGCCCATGCCCAGCGCCAGCCCATCCTTGGTCCATTGCACGATCCCCGAGTAGTTGAGCAGCACGCAGGGGAGGACGGCCCGCTGTCCAGCCACCACGGTCTGGTCGGCTGGCTCCTGGCTGAAGCGGGTCTGGGTCCCTGGCAAAGCCAAAGCGGCACTGGGTAAGGAGATGAGTGAGGAGAAGGCTCCGCTAAGAGGCCGAGCCTCCCAGGCTCCCACTCCCACCCTGCAACGGGCCGGAGAGAGAGAGCGCTAGGCTGGGAAGGCAGACCCTCCAGCCCCTGTCCCACTTCAGCCTCAGCCCCTTCCCTCCAAGATGCCACGTGCTCGCCCTTGATTCCTTCCTCCCTCCGTGGCCCGTGGGAATGGGTTTCAGGAACTGAAGTGCTCAGCAAGCAGAGAAAGTGGCGCAGTGTTATGTAAAGGCCTTAGAGACCAGGCTAGTCCAACCCTCCCATTTTACAGACGAGGACACTGAGGCCCAGAGAGGACAGTCGCTTTCCCAAGGACACCCAGTGAGTTAAGGACAGAGCAGGGATAAATCCTGAGCCTCGGCACTTCAGGTCTCAGGCTCTTCCTCCACCACCTCTACCAGTGCTCCCCTGCCCCCAGCCCCCCGTCAATGGGTGGCATCCATAACACATGCTGTGGTGATGCCACGGTCCCCCTCAATCCCTGAGACATGAATATACCACCGTACCCCCTACTTGGACTTGTGTACGTAGCCAACGTGAGGTCACACATGTGTACAACTATGCCAGGTACAATTCCCCCTTGAACGCATCAGGTACATAAAGGCAGGTTCTAAGGGACAGGCACGTCCACATGTACGCATATAAGCTTCCTGGATGGCAGTGAATCCCAAACAAAGTAGCTCTGAACCCACTTCTTGCACACTTTCCCCATTCCGTGTGTTCATCCCTTGCTCCCAAGTTCCGAGGGCATGAGTGCATACACACGGACACACCTGCACACGCCCAGCCTCCCGCCCCGTGGGAGCTGACAGGCCATGTGACTTTGTTCCGCTCTCCCTCTGGCTGCGGGAGCTACACATGGCTGCCCGGCTGGCAGCTCGGCCGGGAGCATTTGATTAGAGAACTGCAGAGTAATTGCCTTTAATTGTGGCGCCTAAATGGAGCAGGGAATTGGATTGCGGGTTCCTTCTCCCCCCACTGCTCCCAGCCACCCACTCCAGCCAGCGCTGGTCGGCCCGGTGGTGGGGCAGTCCTGGCACTGTGCTGTGACCCTCAGCTTCCCGCGCTGGGCCCCAGGAAACGGAGGGGCCGCGGGACAGCACAGGGAGAGGTCTGGGGCTTCCCACGCACGTCCCCAATCTATCACACACTGTAACCCAAATCAGTTTTCCCCGGAACTCTGGGGACTCCTCCCCCTTCTTTCCCTCCCCAGCTCCCAAGTCTTTGCAGAGACCACAATCCCCAGATCCAACTCTTCCCAAACCCAGCTTTCCAAAATCTCTCTGATCCTCCATCACTCCCATGTGTAAGCAAACAGAACTGTCCCCCACTCATTCCAAGACCCCCCTCTAAGACACCAAAAAACAGGACCCTCATCTTCTCATCGCCTCCCTTCTTCTTTTTCCTCCTCCAGCTCCATCTCTCCCCTTCTTTCCAAACCTGCCTCACATTCCCTTCTCCCAGGAAGTCCTCCTAGGTTGATCTTTACCTCCAGCTTGTCCCGTCTTTCAGCCCTGCTGTCACAGCTCTATCCATGGCATTTCCTGTCTCACGCTATCAGTCTATGCTCATGCTTTTGTTTGCCATGGGGTAGAGGGCAGCTGGTGGGTGACGGTGTTTGCCTTATCTATTTCACTAGAATGGGAACCTCTCCTCAAGGCCAAGGGCCATGCTGTCTTTTCTCTCTGAACCTCCCTGGACATTCGACATCCGGATTGGTAGTTGCACATAAAGAGGACCGGGAGATGGAGCGGAGATAGGAGTGGATTGATGGCCAGCATATGATTTAATACAAAGAGGCAGCCTCTTTTGGTTAAGTGTGCAAATCCAGCTCTTTGGGTTTGCAGGGGGTCAAGAAGTTAGAAAGAGCAGCTCCCCAACTCTGCTGACCTGACAGCCCATCCATGTCTTCTAAAGGAAAGGAAAAGGCTCACCCATATTTCCTAGGATTAGGGTGGCAGGAGCTGAGATCCTGGGGGAGGGGTGGGTCAGGTGAGTAAGCCGGCATTATTAAGTCAGGCATTGCCCTCATTATTATTCAAATTTATTCATATCATTGCGCATTTCTCTAGTGCAGCTACAGGCTGCAAACTCTCCACGCTCAACGTTTCTCCTTCCCACAGCCCCCGGAGCCCAAGTCAAGGGCTTGCGAGTAGAGTGGCCTGTGAGCCCTGGCTCAGGGATGGAATTTATATTCACAGCTTTCCTGCATGGGGCCTGGACACCCTGGTGTCCTGTTGAAGTCTCCCAAGGACAGTGAGAAGCTGGTTCCATCCATTGGGAGCGAGGAGGCAGCTCACCCCACAGCAGGATGCAGTCAGAGTCAGCGATGGGCATCTTGCCGGAGGGAGGAGTGGTGTGACCTTGGGCTGTCACTGCCCCATCCCAGCCTCCTCCGTGTGCTCACCTGTACCTGTGACAAGTCTAGACTAAGTATTGCAAAGTCCCTTTTAAGAGCAGAGGTTTAGGAAACAGACTTAGGTTTGCATAGTGCCTCTGCCACTTCCTACCAGTGTGACGGTGGCCGAGTTCCTCTCTAAGCCTCATTCTCCTTACTGGCAAACTGGGGGATGATGACGTTTACCCGGACTGCTGAAGAGTTAAATGGGATGAGGTGGATGACAGGCCTGGTATATTCCCTTGACTGTGCCCGCTGAATGGTAGCTATGACCCTATTTCTCCTGGGCAGTTAGATAATCAGAGGGACCGGTGGAGACATGAGCAGTGACATTACAAAGAAGGTATCTGTCGTCCTGCGGATTTTGAAATAGTTCCCTCTTGGCATAGGCCTGGTTGAAGCAATTTGGAGACGGGGAAATGGAAGCAATAACCCAGAAGAGAGTCTAGAGAGGAGGGGAAACGAGGGGTCTCAGGAATTTAACTTGATGGAAAGGCTGTGTAGATCCTGAGCCTGCAAAAGTGGCAAGCAATGTTGGTTGGCCCCAAAACAGCCCATGCAGCCAAGACAGTATCTGAGAGAGAGGCCAGATGCCCACGGGTTGTCCTGACCTGGAGCAAGATTAAGAGAAAGCCCCAAGCCTGCCATGCCATGGCCAAGTCCCACTCTCCCTATTTTGCACACTCCAGGCTTTTCTCCTTGTCTCCAGGTCCTTACACAGGCCTTTCCTGGACAGAACACTGTTCCCTCCCTTTCCCTTGGGATTCAAATAGTCACCTCCTCTGTGAAGTCCTCCTTGCTTGCCTTCATGCCCTCAGAGCTCTCTGTACTAACTTCCCACCTCTGCTATAGTAGGTCCACGCTGCATTGCCCACCCCTGCCCAGCCCAGGGGAAACTCCTTGCGTCTGGACTGTGTCACTCAGAGCACCAGTCCCATCACCCAGCACAGGGCCTGGCTGCCAGGCACACAGCAGGTGTTGCGAATAAGTCTGTTGATTGATGGAGTGAGAGTGAGCAAATGCCTGAGTGAACAGTCCTGCCTGTGCAACCCCATCGAGGGAAGGAGGCCAAACACCCTGTTCCCCAGGTCAGGCTCACAGACTGCGGTAAAGGCAGACAGGGCAGGAGAGTGGAGGGGCGGGACAGGGCTCTCCCTGCTGTGGGGGGAGGAACGGTGCTGGGGGCAGTCCTGGGAGGCTCCCTGAAGGAAGGAGTGTGGAGCAGAGCTGAGACAGGTAGGGGAAACAGAACTCTGGAAGTTTCTGGTGCAATGATGGGGATGGGTGAAGAGGGGATATGGGGATTGCTGAGAAAAAAAGCCTAGAAGTGAGCCATGAGTGCAGGCATCACACAGGCACAACAGGAAGGGCAGAGGTGGTGTTACAAACGAAAAGGAGGTACTGGGTACATGTCAAGAAGGCACCAAGAACCAGCATCAGTGCTCTCACAAGAATACACACAAATCAGAGAACACACACATGCCTCAGAGGTCCCGGTGGCCTTGGCCTTCCACCGGCCATGACGTCTGTGACGTCTGTGACACCTGTGACACCTGTGACACGGAGCAGAGTCTGCATTGGAACTGGGGGGTAGGGGTGGTGGTGGTGAAATGTCAGCCCCATCCCTGTGCCCACACCCCACTTCCAGGAAATAAAACCAGGGCAAACCAAAATGCAGAGGACTGGCTGGATGTGGGATGGGACTCAGGAAGAGCCTGAACACAAACAGAATGGTGACAAAAGACCAGCCTCCGAAGCAGCAGCGGCAGCACTGAATCAGCAGCCTTGCCTGCCTGGCAGCTCCAGTCTGGGGCGAGTGCAAATCCACGTGTGTGTTTTTAAGTGAATTCCCACCTGCTTTCATCCCGCTGCCTCCCTGTCTTCAGACACCATCACAGATGTTGGTGAGCTCTCAAGCAGCCATTGTGAAGGCAGACAGAGAAGAAGTGTGCTGTACACAGCCGCACGGAAACTCACACACTTACAGACTGATGGGGAGGCTGGCAGAGGCGCCAGTGACACTGGGAAGCGGAGACAAAGACAGACCAGGCAGAGGGAGAGTGAAAGAGAGAAAGGAGACTGGAGGAGAAGCAGGAAGGGAAGAGGAGATCTTAGTTAGAAAGAGGCCAGGAAAGAAAAAGACACAGGCCCAGGGCAGAGAAACAGAGAGAAAAGCACTGGGAAAGGTCTGGTGATACAAAGACGCCCAGACGCCACAGAGACCCAAGCCTAGGCAGAAAAGCGGGGCAGGAAGGTGATGGTGAGTGTGGTCACAGGGGGCCAGGACCTCATCTCCAGCTCGGTTCTGTCCTTCAGATGTGTTGCCAGAAGGCTGGGGGGGGTCTCAGACTCCAGATGGGTGCCATGGGGTGGGGCCTCTGGGCTCCTCCCCTATTTCCCACCAGCTTCCCCCCAGCCCTCCTTCCTTCTAGGTTAACCCTGGCCCTCACCATCCCACCCCATAACACAAAGCTCCTCTGGCCTCCACCTTGGAATGGTTCCCTCCCCTCTTCTTCTTCCGCATTGTTTGGGCTTCTGGTTATAGCACTTATCACAGCCTGCCTTGGATTAAAAGTTACTCATGGGCTTCCCTGGTGGCGCAGTGGTTGAGAATCTGCCTGCCAATGCAGGGGACACGGGTTCGAGCCCTGGTCTGGGAAGATCCCACATGCTGCGGAGCGGCTGGGCCCGTGAGCCACAATTACTGAGCCTGCGCGTCTGGAGCCTGTGCTCCGCAACAAGAGAGGCCACGATAGTGAGAGGCCCACGCACCGCGATGAAGAGTGGCCCCCACTTGCCACAACTAGAGAAAGCCCTCACACAGAAACGAAGACCCAACACAGCCATAAATAAATAAATAAATAAATAAATAAACCCAAAGTTTAAAAAAAAAAAAAAAAAAAGAACACACTTTAAAAAAAAAAAAAAAAAAAAAGTTACTCATGTGTGTGCGTTTCTGTCTTTCCCGGTCTCCTGGGAGCCCCTGGAGAACAGTTGCTTGGATTTACATTTCTTGACCCTTCAGTTCCAGCAATGTTCCTTAATAATGCTAACTCCCAATTAGAAGATGCTGAGGGCTTCCCTAGTGCCGCAGTGGTTGAGAATCTGCCTGCCAATGCAGGGGACACGGGTTTGAGCCCTGGTCTGGGAAGACCCCACATGCCGCAGAGCAACTGGGCCCGTGAGCCACAAGTATTGAGCCTGCGCGTCTGGAGCCTGTGCTCCGCAACGGGAGAGGCCGCGATGGTGAGAGGCCCGCGCACCGCAATGAAGAGTGGCCCCCGCTCGCCGCAACTAGAGGAAGCCCTCGCACAGAAATGAAGACCCAACACAGCCAAAAATTTTAAAAAATTAATTAATTATTAAAAAAAAAAAAAAAAAAAGAAGATGCTGACTAAGTACTGGGCACCAGTGCAGATGTCTTAGAGACACCGTTCCCATCATTATAATCCAGGGCACAGTGGCGGTTATGGTCTCCACGTTACAGTGAAGGGAAATAAGACTCAGACAGGAAGTGGCAGAGCTAGTGCTCTTGGCACTGTGCTGTGCTGTAGCAATATCCAGGAAGTATTTCCTGAATACACTGGACTCATGGCCTCCACCCCAGAGAACTTCTGGTGCCCCCAAGCTCTGCGCCCATCTGCTACTTTGGATCTCCACTCTATACTCAGACTTGCATCTTAACTGTGTTTACCTCCTGGGAGGGCGCTGCTCCCTCCTGAGATCTGGGGTGGCCTGTACCCTATAGCCACGCACGACTTGCCCCACACGCTGCAACCAACCATCGGAGAAGGCTTGATGTAAATATGCCTACATAAAGGGAGAGTGGTTCCAAAGGCTGGCAGGACCATCGGTGGCACCTAAAGAGGTTTTCAGTCAATCGCAAATGTCACCCTTTATAAGCCGCCAATGCCCACCAGTAGAAGTGGTAGCAATAATATACCCCCTGCTTATGAAGCTCCAGTCGCTGTGCCAAGTACCTCACGAAGACTAGTTCACTTAATGTACACAACAACATGATGAGATAGGTACCATTAGTATCCTTAATAAGGACCTAAGGTTCAGAGAGATAAGCACCTTCCTCCCAGGCACACAGCTGGTAAGTGTCGGGGCCGGTAAGCAAGGCGAGGGGCCAGAACACCTGGCTCCCCCAGAATGCCACCTCGCCAGTCTGGCTACTGCTGCCTTCCACCTCTCACCATCCCCTGGGCCTCTTAGCTCAGACTCTGGCCACTGTGCAAACTGGGGCCTCTCCGTCTCCCCTTGATACTGTCCCCTCACTGGGACACCCTCTCCTCGTCTCTCAGCATCACCCCCCTCTCCTTCCCAACGCTGATCTTCCTGGGGTGACACTGCCTTCCAGCTCTGCTCGCTCTCCAACTCCCTCCTCCATCCTCAGCACAGCACAGGAGAGGCCACCTATCCCCATCTCTGTGTGTGAACACATCTCCTGTTCCCACTGGGCCTATCCCCGGGGTTGGGAACTAGGTTCCTACAAAAGGCCTGGTGAGGACAGAGAGGTTGAATCCCATTTTTGACTGAGAACTAGGAAGTGATCTCTACATCTATCGTAGAGAGGCTGGAAATGCTTACAGATTCTCAGAGACAGCTGTATAGTTCTTGTGGACACATATGTACCACAGCACATAAGCACACGTTCACTGGTGCACACGCACACACACACACACACACACACACACACACACACAGTCTTTTGCACCTTTGCATTCAAGTACAAGTTTCTGCACCCAATGGGCGCCTTTTTGCACCCGTGTCTTGGCACATGTACCTTGGTGGTCAAGTTCCCGGAGTCTTGCCTGCTATGCCAGCCGGGAACAAGAGAGGGAGTGGAGCCAAACACAGGAGACGCCAAGGAAGCCCGGCTGCAGGAGAGAGGGGTGGTGGAGGCCGAGCCCTGTCTCCCCGGATTTATCAAATGAGAAGTAATGAACCCCCTGGGCCGGAGCAGTCCCCATGCTCTCCACTCCAGATCGCTGCTGGTTCAAAGGGAAGACTTTGATTCGCACCGACAGCTTTCAGATGGAACTAAATCTCTCCACACTCTACTCTTCCTTCTGCCACTCTCCCTCCCTCTCTCTGCCCTCACATCTTCGCTCTCCCATCCTCCCCCAAGAGCTTCACCCCGACCCCAGCCATCCCCTTGCTGCTCTATGAAACATACAACAGCCAGAGAGGGCCCCTCCTGTCCATTGGATTCTCTCACGGAGAAAAGAGGATTGCAATTCTCTGGGCTGGGCCAGCAAAGGGGAAAGGAGAGGAGAAAGGGAGATTTGCACTTTTGATAGAGGAGGCAGGGGAGAAGGGGGGAAGGGAGGTTGCGGGTCGGGGAGGGGGGAGTGGGAGGAATGAACTGGCGGGGGCGGGCAGAGTGAGGACGAGGATAGGAGAGAAAGACAGAGACCCCGGCGGCCCACAGCAGAGGCACAGAGGCAGAGAGAGAAGCAGGTTCAGAACCCTTAGACCAGAAGCTGCCAGGAGGGAAGTACCACGCCTGTCCAGCCGACTGGTCATGAGGGGTGTGGGTCTGCTGATTCTGCCTTATACAGAGCCCAGCCCAGAATCCAAAAAGTGTCCAAATGTGATGTGACCTAGAGACTATAAGCCCCTTCTTTGAAAGGTCAGGGGTCAGGGGTCAGAAACCTGCACTGACTTGTTCCCAGCAGGTAATCTCAGGCTTGGCTGTGAGTAGAGGTCTGGTGATATGGACATGAGATGAACACCCCGAAAACAAGTTACTCAACATTCAAAGACTATTATGGCCCCCACTCTGCTGCCCACCAGCATTTACCATAGAAAGTATCTCACAGTGTGAAGTGAAAAAGACACAGTGGGCAGCAGGGGCCTCAGAAGCGGACACCTCAGCTCCACTGGCCCACCTACCTTCACCCCCTTCCCACTTTTGGTCCTTTCTCATCCCAGGAGGCCAAAGCCGTAGGCAGAAGAAGCAGTCTCTCCTCCCTCCCCACAAACTGCTTGGGCAAGCCACCCCGATGTCTATCTCCAAGGCTGGGGTATGGTAGGGACAGCTGAAGGGGAATCTTTCCAGGGACCAGATGGGCTTTTACAAGTGGCCACAATCTGGCCTGGTTTCCTTGCATTGAACAGACCAGAGAGGCTGGCTGCAGAGGCCGGCCGTGGGGCTGGTATTCATAGTGACAGGGCACAGGAGTTTATTGGTCTGGGCCAGTGTGTTACTCACCGAAAGAGGCAAGAACAGAACCCTGAAAGAGGCCAGGGGAACTGGCCCAGCACCACCTGCTAGCAGGGGCAAGAGCACTCTGGGCCAGAAGTCAGGAGGCGTGGGCTTATCTGGTCCCGGCTCTGCCCCATCCAGCTGCGTGACTTTGTGGGGGGGATCACTTCACTTCTCTGGGTCTCAGCTGCCTTAAACTGTAATGAGAGGGGGCTGAAGTACTAGGCACGGAAGGACCTTTCTGGCTCTGATGTTCTAAGATTCTACTGCATCTCCTGCTTTCCTGGGGCCTCAGCCAGACCTTGCTGACACTCCCAAGAACGCAGCCCCGTACCCCAGACAGTGTGAGAGCTGGTATACCTGGGGCCATCCTGGCATTTCCTTCCAGCAGGGGTGTAGAGGGAGGGCTTCAGGTTTATGACACTAAGACAGCAGCTGAGAAAACCCACAGGATGCATCCAGCATCAGAAAGAAAGGCCATTCTTTGATTTCCCCTGTAAGGAATTCCCCATCAAAGTTCCTTGCATCCCCTTCCACTAGGTTCATGGTGGAAAAAAAGAGGATAGAGGGCAGGCAATCCTGAGTCTCCAAAGTGACCTGCCAGCCCAGACCCACTCACAAGGACGCTGAGCTCCTGAACTAAAAAAGACAGGCAGGTGCAGCTGGAAACGCTCCCTCCACCCTGCCCCATTTGGGCCTCCAGCCCCCTCTGCCCTGCCAGCTGGAGGCACAGGGGCCAGACCTGATCTGACAACTTTATGCAAATGTGCCCTGGCAGGGGACCCTGAGAGTGTTTTATGGGAAGGACAATGGCATTGTGAGCCCAAGTGGGGTTGGCTGGAGCAGGTATGACAGGCAGGAGGAGAAAGGGGGGGGTGGCAGGGATGGTGGATAGTTCTGCTGAAAAACTGAATTTCAATCTGGCTTCAGTGGGCAGGGGAAGGGCAGTGCGGGGCGAGGAGGCAGGTGGCCAGCAAGGACTTAGCTCAGATAGGAGACAGAGGGTAAGAGGAAAGACAGCAAAAGATGAGGAGAGAGAGGGAAGGAGAAAAGAGAGCAGGACAGTCACAAAGCCAGAGAAGGCTGAAAGAGACAGAGCAAGGCCCCCGAGGGCTAGGGTCTGGAGGCAGGAAAGGAAGGAGACCCTCTGCCGCCTCCCCCCAACCTACAAGACCAAATGGAGGAGGGGCCCAAATGCCTGGCTCTCCAGCAGTCCCCAAGTCCTAAAACACAGGATGCTGAAAGAGATGGCCCAACGTGCAAAGACAAAATGAGAACAGAGAAAAGGGTGGGGAGGGGGAGTCAGACAGAAAAAAAGAGAGCAAAGCAGACGAGGAGAAAGCTGGTGGCAGGAAGAGTGACAAAGAGGCTGTAAAAGAGTGCTTTAAGGGCAGGAAGGAATGAATGAATGAAGGAAGGAAGGAAGGAAGGAAGGGCTGAAGTGACACTGGTATGAAAGGGACAGAGGACAAGACAGAGAGACAGGACAGGGAAAGAGAAGAACATTAAATTAGAAAGAGAATCTGAAGGTTGCAGCTGGAAAGGGCCTTGATCACCAATTTAACACCTTTATTTAGAAGAAACTGGGGGTCAGTAAAGGAAAGAGGTATTTGGGGTGGGCATATCTCCAAATTTCTGGTGGCTTCTGAGCCAGCCTCGCAATTACAGAGGGCTCCCCTTTCCCCCAGGGCACACCTCCAAAACCTCCCCAACCTGCACTGATGATGGGGGCAAGATGGGGGTTGAGGAATCTTTACCTGGAAACCGGAAGGAGCTGCAAGAGAGAAGCTATGGAGAAGACTGGGAAGATGGATACAGATGGGGACTGAGAGTCAGGAAAAGAAGTAGTGGGACCATCTGGGAGCGGAAAGCGAGGATGAAGATAGGGACACAGGAGGAGGAGGAGGAAAGAAATCGGAGAAGGGCAGGGGGCAGCACAGCTTTGGGGGGCTGTGCAGGCGGGTGGGCGGGGACATCTGGGGTGGATCACCACCCTAGGGCCTCATCGGGAGGTCCTGAGCATTTAGGTCAAAGGAAAGGAGTGAAATCCTTGAGAAATGGAAGGGATTTTTGAAAGGATTAGCCAAGGCTGGGGAGGAGGAGAGGATGAGGTGGGCTGTATCTGAGGTAATTCCTAAGGCAGCCGAGGGCAAGGCCCTGGTATCTCCCCACAAATGAAGTGGGGCCCAGGTAACTGCTGGCCCTCGTCTCCTTCCCACAGGCTCCCCCGGGGGGCTAGTGCATCCTCGCCCCAGGCAGCAGTGTGCCCACCAGGAAGGTGACCAATGTGCCACTCCTCAGCCCCCGCCACCCTGCCTTTCCCCAGGCAAACACAAAGTTCATCCTGGGGTCTGACCCCATTCCCCGCTCCTAAAGTGAACCCCTCCCCTCTGGCTCCTCCTCTGGCAGATGGGCGCAGGCACCCTACACATTCTGCTCTGAAAGCTCCCTCAGCTGGCTTTAACATTCTCAGTTACCATGCTATGAATATGGCTTCAGAGTACAATCTGAGAGTAGCGAGAACTGTACCCCTGAGAGCCCCCAGCAGGCTCAAAGCCCAGGAGGAAATGCAGGTGGTCTCCAGACCCTGTCCATAGAAGTCTCCTGGCACTTTTAGGAACAGTCTCCAGAATAAAGAGCCTTAACTCTGAGAAATCCAGAAAGGTGCAGGCTGGGGCAGCAGAAAGGAGGGCATTCTCTCCTTTACGCTGAAACCAACAGAGCCCACAGGAAATCCGGGTCTTCTGAGGCCTGACAGGAGCTCTTAGGAGCACTTCTCCATTTCAAAGTTTAATGAGCTTTATTATATTTCTGCATCACCTCGTACCCCTGTTCACCTCAAAATTAAAGAGGAAAGAAAGGAAGGAAGGAAGGAAGGAAGAAAGAAAGAGAAAGAAAGAAAGAAAGAAAGAAAGAAAGAAAGAAAGAAAGAAAAAGAAAGAAAGGAAGAAAGAAAGAAAAAGAAAAGAAAAAGAAAGAAAGGAAGAAAGAAAGAGAGAGAAAGGGAGAAAGGAAGAGAGAAAGAAAGAAAGAAAGAAAGAAAAAGAAAGAAAGAAAGAAAGAAAAAGAAAGAAAGAAAGAAAGAAAGAAAAGAAAGAAAGAAAGAAAGAAAGAAAGAAAGAAAGAAAGAAAGAAAGAAAGAAAGAAAGAAAGAAAAAGAAATAGCAGCAGGTCAGATCCAGGTGTTAGATCTTAATCTCCTTCCAGAGTCAGGAACCCTTCATCACAGATGACTTTGCAGATTTCTCTAGGACTTCCAGATGGACTATCTGACTCTACGAGCCAGGTGAGCAGCTAATTTGGGAAGGCATGGGGCTCTGATGAGTGCCCTCAACCTTGGCCCTGGCTCTGTACTAGTGCCTCTGAGAAAGTCTGCCTTGGCAGACATGCTCCACGACCCCAGGCCCCATCACTGAGCCTTCCTTACAAACCCCCAGAACAGACATTAATGACGGTGACCCCTAGGGGAGCAGATTTTTTAATTCATATAAGAACTATCTAATAGCACCTGGCAGTGAGCTCCCTGTCACTAAAAGTGTTCAGGATAAGTGTGGATGACCACCAGACAGCAATGTTCCAGAGGGCCCTGGGTAATACTTAAGATCCCTTTCAATTTTGGTGCTTTATGATTCTATTCACACACCTCATATATTTTCTTCTTACTTTGGACACACACCTAACAAATAATCAATTTATAACAGTTTGATCAAGGTGGACTGAAATGGTTTGCAGAACTAAAGTTTAAAGGAAGGAATTCTGAACAGAGCCATCTACAGGGAAAAGAACAGTTCAAAAAACTGTCTAGGCTGGCAGTCAAGTATATAAATAAGACTTTGGTCCCACGGCAATTAATCAGGAAACTTCAACGTTTCATGTAGTTTGAGACCTGCAGTTTCATCTGTAGCTATACTGTATTTTATTCTGGCTTGTAAACTCCTTGAGGCAACAGATGTGATCTTAGTTGTGCGTCTCCCAAAGTGACTAGTACAGAAGTGCTTTGCACACAACAGGTGCTCAATAAATGTTTGTCATTTGATTCTCTGAATTAATGGATAAGGCACCTGCACCCAGAGAAAGTCAACTAAATTCAACATTCATTCATTCATGTAACAAACATTTTTTGAGTGTCTACTACAAACCAGGCACTGTCCTGGGCTCTGGGATGTAAAGTGAACAAGACAGACCTGGTCCTGCCACCAGCCAGCTTACAGTCTAGTGGACACACTCGCGTATCCGGGCAGTATGGCATGATGAGAGTCCTGATGGAGTGATGTGGAGGAAAGGGCATTACATCAATGGATAGACTGCATTTTTTTCACATGTCTGACTTCCACCCTGGTCTTCCCTTGGGCCAAGACCCCTATCTTGTTGGCCTTTGTTAGCTCTCGGTCCTTTCTACATCATACAAGTTAAACATTGGACACCTTGCTTGGCACACAGTAGGTATCCGATAAATACACATTTACTGATTAGAACTGCCTTGAGCCTTGAAGGCAAGAAGGATTTCAACAGCCAGAGAGCTGGGGGCAGGGCATTGGAGACAAAGGGAACAGCATGAGCCAAGACATGGAGACATCAAAGACCAGCAAGCAGTTGGAAGTGGCTGGAATTCAGGCACATAAAGAAGTTAGAACCAAGGTCATACCTCTTTAAAAATTAAACACTTTCTCCTTCTGGGCATTCCTCAGTCTCTGCCCTCCAGAAACTTCTAGGCTGCTGAGAAAGACTGGACATAGACATAGAAAGAGGTCCAGATTCAGAGAGACAGAAGTGGAAGTTGGGGCTGACCCAAGCTCCACAGAGCCACCGTGTGTCCACCTGGTAAGGTTCAGGGATGGGCTTAGAAGAATCAGAAGAAGTAAGGCGGCTGTTTGGTGGTGTGAGGGTGTGTGTGGCCTTGTGTGCATTCCTGCGTCTAGTGAACTTGTGCGTGTTACCGCACATCTACATACAAGTGTTGGTATGTAGCTACCAAAAGCGAGAATGGGGCACTTTCTGCCTGTAACTAGGACATCCAAGGCTTTCCCAATTAATCTCCATTAAAAAGATTTCCCACAAAGGCGCTTCTAGAGGCCCCGAGTTGGGGTCATCTGGATCAATCCTGCATAAAGTAAAAGCAGCTCCAACCGGCAGCTCAATCGATCCATCTAACTCGGTTCATTCTACACGTGCAGGGGGCACGGAATGTTAATTTGCTGCACGGGGCTGAGGGAGCCTGGCAGTGGAGGCTCGGTAATTAACAGCTGGAGGAGCAAGGTCTCAGTATGGCAGCATTCAATAGGCAGCGGCCAGCAGAGGGGAGGGAGCACCCAGAGGTAGGTCTTCAGGGTTGATGAGCGCTGGTTTCACTGTTTGCTCCTGATCTTTCCGGTTCCGCCTGACTCAGTTTGCTTGTCAGATGAAACACAAATGTCCCAAGAACAGGGGAAGCGCAGGGAGACCAAAAACCATTCATCGAACCACTGTTGGAAGTTTACAGGATATTGATGGCGGACATGGTGCTGAGGACCAATTGGGAGTCCAGGGCAAGGGTCCGTGGAGAGACCTTCTCTTCAAGGCCATGCAAACTGATGTCTGTTCCTAGGACCTCAAAGCATGTGAAAGCCAGGGCAGGTCTATGGTCTTATTTCCATGAATGAGGCAGGAATTTAGCAGAAAGGGGAGAGCACCCAACGTGTATACATGCCAACCACCCCATTATCTCCTAGCAGGTCTACACCTACACCCATCCAGCGTCTGCTACACACCTACACCCATCCAGTGTCTGCTACGCAGACTTCAAATCTCTCTCCTCCAGGCAGTCTTCCCAGAGGGGTTGTAAAGAAGGTATTGATTTTCTTCTCCCATCCCTTCCAAACCAGCCACTCTGGCCTGTGACCTCATCAGCTTCTCCCACGTGCCCTTTTCAACTTTTCTACTACAAAATTTCTACAAAAATTTCACTGACCTGGGGACACCCAACCCTGCTCACTTGTCTCTTTGTCCTGTGTTCTGTGTCAGCCTCATGACGGCCCAGACACCAGAGGAGATGCCAGGAGCACATGACTGATGGAGGTACAGACATTCAGGTATAGGAGAAACCTTGGAGAAAGCAGCCTGCCTCTCTCTGTATCTCTGATTCTTTCCTTCCCTTTCTGATCTCCCTGTGTTGCCCCCCAGGGAAATGGGGAGGTGGGAAGGGGAGTCCTCTCCTTCCTCCACTTCTGTTGTCCCTGGTCTCTGCAATAACCTAATGATTTCTCATTTAGCTGCCCAGCCGTGGATGGGGAGAAGCTCTGTCTGATTGCTTGTGACACCAATCTCACAACAAATTTATCACCTCGTTTCCTGGACGAGCCAATATTCCTCCTCGATTATCTCCCTGTGAGGGGGACAGGGCGCCGTGCATTCCAACAAGGGGCTTATGCCTTCCCCGGGTATCAGAGTCAATCAAGCTCACAGCCCTGGGAAGGAAGGATGGAAGGGTGGGGTGGGAGACGGTTCTCATGGGAGCACAGGAGGGCTCCAAGAGCAAGAAAAAGATGGGGAGGACAGTGGGGAACAGACAGAAGCCTCTGGAAACCTGGCCCTCATCAGGTTTATGTGCAGATTCTCTGAAATGGAAGCTGGTGATGGGAGCGGTGTGACCTTTGCTCAGATAATTCGGGAACTTCCTTCTCAAGCCACTCCTGAGATCCTGGCATTTCATCCAGCCACCCCCTAAATCTTGGCGTGGGGCTAACGGAGGGAGGAGAGTGATGGCCCTGGAGTCCAGCTATTTCACCCTGGAATGAAACAAGGGAGGAAGAGCCACTTGCCTACCCCATGCCCCCACTCCAGCATTCCTCAGCCCCTTGCATCCCACGGAAATGACTTTTCCTAACAAAAATCACTTGCTCCTGGCTGGGCTGCCAGAAGGGGCAGGTGTCCTGTGAGGGAACTGCCCCACGTGACTGATGAGGGGAGATGAAAAGAAATTTCTCCAGCCCAAGAGGCAGTGAGTTGGAGGGATGGGGCGGGAGCTTCGCTGAAGGGAATCAATGGAGAAGGAAGGGCAGAGTGAAATCAGAGCCACAGGGGACTGCTGACAGGACCCTGGAAAACGGATCAAAGGAGGAGGAGGGAGGGAGTCATGAGGAAATGTTGCTTTAGGGCAAGAGAGGAAACGAGAGGAGGCCAGAGAATCATGAGAACTCCACTGGAGACAGAGGGTCCCACATGTGTGAGCACAGAAGTGGGAGAGCCTGGGCCAGGTGGGCAGTGTACGGGGGAAGGAGGGTGGGGAGGGTGCCTATGTCAGGGAGATGGAGGAAGGGCAAGGGACAGAGACTCCCAGGACATGAGCCATGAGAGAGGACAGGAATATCAGGGCCCCCCCCACCCCCCAGGAAGGCAGGATGCAGGACCCCCACCAAGAAAGGCAGAAGGATGAGCAGAAGACGAAAGGGGAAGGGGCTGATCACCAGGAGGGGTAGCAGATGGTTGCTATCATTAAACGGATTCCAGTAAGTCCAGGATGCCTTAGACAGCAGAGACAGGCTTGGGTAAGCAGTGGGAGGGGGGAATTAAGGAGCAGAGCCTTGGACGAAGGAACTTACACAGAAGCCACACACCGATCTGTATGATTACACAGTATGTAACCCTTAGTTCTCCTTCAACACTAACGCCAAGAAGGAACCCCGAACCCAGCCACAACCCAACACTAATCCCAATCCAGACCTGTCCTAACAGTCACTCTAACCCCAAATCTGAACTAGAGCGTGAGCTTTTTGAAGGCAACACATCTCAAATTCCCTCAGGGCCTGGTCAGCAGAAGTGATCAACAGATGTTTATTGAATACGTGAACACAGAAACCAAACCTTAACCCTTGCCCTTAACAGTCACCCCTGTTTCCAGCCTGACCCCCTACTGAGCACCGGTCAATCCGAAGCCCCAGTTCTCACTATACCCCTATCCCAATCTTAAAGGCCACCATTCTTGACTACAATTTCACTTCGTTAACTCTAATCTCCATCTTTTCTGCCTCCACACCTCTGAATAGATGGTTCAAATTCATCTGGGCAAACAAAGGTAGAGACAAACAAAAGACACCAACTCAACCTGGAGGCCAAAACAAGGTGGGAACATAGCCCCTGAATTCTCAGGCTAATTCTGGATGCTTTCGTCTCTGGCCCAGCTGCCCAGAGCTTTCTGCCCCAGGGTCCGAGAAAGTGGGACGGAGCATGGCTATAAGGTTCGGGGCAAAAGGAACCTAATGCTTGAGACTCCAGGAAGAGTGATTCAGATCTGAAGAGGCCAGAGTGAGCAGAGAGAAATGCGACAGAGAATAAGTGAATGGACTCCAGCTCAGGAGCCAGAGACCCAACATCTATCTTCCCGCTCACAGCTCCGACCTTGGGAATCACTTGCCCAGACACAGGGTGCAGGAACGCTTCGTAGGGTGCCTGTGGGAAGCCCTGCAGCAGGGAGGGTGCTGTGAAGGTGCAGAGCTGCTTCGAGACTCTCTCCCCTCCAAGGAGCAAGGCTCTACCCATCTCTCAGGACCTGTCACTGCAGTGCCTAGGAGAGGGGCTGAGTATTCTGTTCTGTTCTTGCTGCAGCCAAATCTGATTATCGGGACGTGTGATGGGTGAGCTGGGTTTGGACCCCCAGCTCAGGGAGTGGGATGATGGAGTTATCCTGTCCCTCTTTCCCCAGGGGATGAAGCATCGGGTCCCCGATGTCATCTGGAATGTGTGCACCTCTGAAATGTCTCTCTAACCAAGATCCTCGGGAGATCCCTCTCCAACCATTTCTTGATATAAAGACTTCTGAGCACTGAAGCGCCTGCACAAGCTCCCCAGGTTCTGCCGAAAGCAGGATCGGAACCCCGGTGTGAGAATCCCCAGCCCTGGGTGAGACCTAGTGCCTCTGGCCAGCTGCTGCATCTGTGGGGGTCACTTGAAGGGAGGGAGTGGAAAAGCCTGCCTCTGCTTGGCTGGGGCCTCCAGGCATTTCTCAGTGACAGCCGTGGGCCTTGGAAGCCTGGGGCAGGGCAGGGAGGGAGGAGGGAGAGCGACGGTACAGAATAATAATGAAGGATTTTTAATAACTCATCAGCTACGGTGTCAGCTCAACAGCAGCGGCAGCGCAACCCGTTGGGAAAACTTTGCGAGGAATTGTCTTCCCGGGAAGTGAGAGGAGTCAGAAGGGCTGAGGGCAAGGGGAAGCGTCCTCCTCATCCCCGGCCGCACGAAGCTTTGAGTTAGTATCCAGCCAGTGGTGCAGGATGAAGTGCAAACAAGGTCACAAAGCCCCAGGCCTGGCCCTCTGGGAGCTTCCACTCCGGATCAGACCCACGGGTCACGGACAGGACTGAGAACAGGAGCAATCTATGAAGTCACTGCTGACAGAGCACAGGCAAGCCGCCCTCCAGGAAAACACAGCCCCCACAACTTGCTCTCTGAAGTCTGCACACTTACCGAAGGGCTCCTTCTCTTGACCTAATAATTCACCAAGGAATTGTTTGAAGGAGGGGTGTCATCAAAGACACTGTTAGAGAAAGCCCTTTCCAGTGGCCTCGTTTTCCTGATGAGGATACGGAGGTCCAAAGATGTTACAAAGACAGTTGATGGCAGGGCAGGACTCCTAGAAATGAGAAATCCAGGTCTCCAAAAAATAAATATGATTTTATAAAAACAAGTTCCATATACTTTTCAAGGGCCAACTGCTACAAAGAGGGCAGTACCCTGGGACTCCAGTGTGTCAAGGGCAGCTATCTTTTAGGTGAGAGCCATGAGGGAACTTGGGGTAACCATCATCACCACTATATGCCTTCTCTTTTCCTCAGATCGCTCTAGGAAAGCTTCCTGGAGGCAGTGGCTATGGATGTGGCCTGGGAAATGGAGAGATTTCCCAAGCCCTTGGAGTGATAAGTGCAAAAGGGTTCAGTGACATGGACAGAGGGGAATATTCTAGGTCTATGAAATGCCTTGGAAAGGAATGAAAAGATAAGGCTATTTATCAAACACATATGTGAAAGGCACGGGGGCTGATATGTGTGGGCTCAGAAACGTTCCAGTTCTTGGGAGGTCAAGGGCCCTAAAAGCTTAGTGGCTCTGAGTGGACCACCAAAGACAAAGCAGGGTTTCCCCTCCAAGTCCATAACAGTGAGTTAGCTACTGGAGGCCTGGCAGCCTGCAGAGAGCATCCCACACACCCCCATATCCCCAAAATAGAGCAGAGGGGAGGGTGGGTGTCAATCCCTCAGTTGCCTTCACTTTAGGCTGCAGTGCTGGGGGGGTAGGGACTTACACCCCTATCCCATCCAATCCCAAGAGCCCTCATAGGCGGTAACATCTCTGCATCTCCAGCCCTGGCACAGAACAGTCCCTTAACCAGCGTTTGATGAATGAAAAAAGAAATGTTGGGGGCTTTCTAGGAGGTGATAAATGAAGGAGAAATGCAGGTCTGGAAGCAGGTGTGGCAAGGGGAAGCACCTCTATACCTGGCAGAAGGCCAAGACTGTCTCAGAAAGAGAAACTAAGGCACTAAGGAGTAGGCACGTGTTCCAGAGGAGAAGTACTGAAATGAAACTCGGCAGCCAGCCCCAAGCCTGGGCTGCCAGCGCCCCCCCGCCCAGCCAGCCATTCTGCAAGATGTAAAGTGCTATCTAAACGTGATGCATTATTAACACTTCAGAAATCATATTTCACAGTCGCCTGGCTGAAGCTGGGAAATGAATTCTTCCTCCTGCTCTCCAGCAGGGGAATGATTGTTGGAACCAAATGTGACAGCAGTGACATGTGACCGGGGGCCAAAAGAGGGCATTGAGGGTGGAGGCCATGGGCACCCACGCCCGGCAGGTCCCGGGTGCTCCTCCTCTGCCTGGGAACTTGAATCAAACACTCTGGCTCCGCCCAGGCAAGGCAGCCAAGCGGACCCCTGCCTTTCCCACCTGATCAACCTTCAGGAGTCCCTGGCAGAAGGCAGGCAGAGCCTGTGACCCAGCCCCTCACCCTGGGACACTGCTGAGCACTCCTCAGGTGCAGGAGGAGGAGTTACAGAGGGTGGAGGACGCTCCAGTCTGATGGGAGAGGCAAGGCCTCAGGATGCACACACAGGGGCAGATCTAGAAGGACGACGGGCCCTAAGTCACTACTGCAGGGGCTACGCGGAAGAGGATGGCACGGAGCGCGTTGGGGAAGGAGAGCCATGAGGAGCTGGGACGAGTGTTCTGGGTGGGGTGAGAGGCCTCCAGGCAGGTCCAGATATGGAAAAGAGAACCATGTTGACAAACAGGGAGGTGTTTTGCCCAACTGGGCTGGAAGGAAAGGAGTGGGCAGGATGGGGGGAGTGGGAGGGGCATGTCCCCGGCAGAAGGGAGGAAGCAGGCGGTGAGCTGCATCCTGTCCTCACTGGGATTCACCAGCCACGAAACAGGGAGGGAAGAGGGAGGTGAGGGAGAGTCCTGCCCGCAAAGACCAGTGTCTACTCATCGGTAAGAAATCAGAGGGCCTCACGTGGCAGATGTGGAAGAGGAGAAGCTGCCAAAGTCACTGCCATCCCCATCCCAGGACCCAGCCCGGTCCTCCTGGAGGGTGCCAGGCTTGTGTCCGTGTGCTCCGTTAGCAGTGGCTTGTACTTAGGCACGGGGAACAGACAAACCGATTTTCAATTAAAACCTTATCTACAGGGTGCAAAGATATAAAGGCGGGTGGGTTGGATTCTTTTCTAAGCCAGCCTTCACTATTTGCAGTGCCTGGAAGGAGACGAAAGGAAGGCGCCCAGGCAGCCCTGGCGACATATAAATTCTGCTCATAATTACATGACTCTCAACACCACGAGATGCCAATAACGTATTTGCAAGGCACACAGATTAATGGCGTGCTGGCATTCCCTAGGTGGTGCTTGGATGGCCAGGGCACCGGGAGGGGCTGCCGCTCTGGCCTACGAGGTAGGAGGAGCCGAGATTGCTGATGCAGACCCCTCCCTCGGTTCTTCCTCAAAGCTGTCTACTCTTCAGGTCCCCCAGACCAGCCAGTTTCTCTCTCTTGGAACCCCCCAACTCTGTTAGGGTCGCAGACGTAAAGGATTTAAGTTGTGTTTCTTCCAGAAGGAAGTGGAGGGGGGCCTAAGGGGAGCAAGGCATAACGGAGCTGCAGAGCTGTGAACAGCTGCTGGGGATGACAGCAAATGTCACGTTCTTGGACCTCAGGAAAGGCTCCCTGCCCTCCCTGAGTGTGGTCCCTTCCCTAGCTCCCACCTTTTTCAGGTGGGCCAGCAATAGGCTAGGCAGCCCCAAGCTCCCTCCTTCTTTTTCATCTAGAGGGGAAGGCAGATAGCACCATGGCAAGTTCTTGGGGCTTCAGTGCCACCGAGTGCCAGCTCTGCCTCTCGGAGCCCCAGTTCCATCAGTGGTCAAACAGGGATAGTGGATGGGCCGGGAAAGGGGGCAGCAAGACAGCCCAACGAAATGAGTCTGACGATGCAACACGAAGTTCTCTAGGAAAGGAAGGTCCCCTTGTGTGCCCCCCATCGCACCTCACCCCCACCCACAGTTTAGGCAGTAAACCTGTCAGGATGAGGAACTTCTTCATCTTCCCCAACTCTCTCTCTTGTTTCAATATTCCCCAGCACAGGCGGCTCTGCAGAAGAAGATACTCAATAAAATAAATATTTATTGAATTGAACAGAATAGAGGAAGAGAGACGACGAGGAACTCTCACAGCAATTTGTTGGGGGAAGGTTTTATTTAGTAGAGGGAGTAGCAAAAAGGGCATCGGCTGGAAATCAGAAGAATTGGCTTGAACTCCAGCTCTGCCATTTACGACCAGGGAGATGGTGGTGGAGCCAGCACTCCTCTCCAGGCCCCTGATTCCTCATATAAAGAGCACGGGCTGGACAGAAGATCTGTAAGAAGCCTTCCAACCCCCAAGATGGTAGGAGGATGGGGAATGGGCTCCAAGAACCACCGTGAGAAAATGTCACGAGGAGTTCCTGGCACGGGCTTAGGTTGGCCATTGGCACGTTGCTCAGCACTCAGCATGTTGTTTGGGATCATCAAAAATTACATAATAGCAATAATCATGCTTCCATAAGCATCCACAGGCGACTCATTGGCGAGAAATCCCATTGATAACTTCTGGGGAAGAGTTTCTGTCGAGTGGAAGCAGTCTGCCCCTGGTCCCACCCTCTCTCACCCTCAGCTCCAACCCATTCCTGCCACTTTGATCCTCTTCTGTCTGTGGTTCCAGCAAAAAACTGGAAGAATCCTGAAACCTAAGCAGTTGATCCAGTTCAATTCTATTCTATTCTAATCAGCCACAAGTATTGGGGACCTACTATGTGCCGGAGTTTTACCATAGAGATAAGAGGACTAACAAGCCATCGCCTTGCTCTTGAGGCATTTATAATAAACCGCTTTTAGTTAAATCTAAGGCTCAGGCCAATCAGCAGCTTTGGTGTTTAGGAGAGAAGTGATTAATTCCAATGGCAGGAAGAGAGGAGGGAGTGAATAGGGACTGTGCAAAGGGTAAAATGAAGTCCTGAACCAGCAGGTATGGAAGGAAAGAGATTCTGGGCACAAAGCACACTGAGGACAAAGGCAGGGAAGAGTATGGTGTGTCTGGGGAATAGTCTGGCATGGCTGGAGCTCTGGGTATTTGTGGAAGGGCAGGGTTGTGAGGATTAAAAGTGATAATCCCCTTAAAGGCACTCGCAAGCTACATGTGCATGGCAGTTATAAGGGGCCATATTTTTACTGTTTATGGAACATAAGAAACAATAGGTAGACCGGGATCAGATTGTGGCAGGTCTTGAATGTCATTTGTTCACTGATCCACTCCCCATGTAATGCTCATTTATTCTATTAGGTATCAGGCATGGTGCAGGGGGCTGGAGACAGCAAGTAGAACCCCACGTGCCTCCAGCTCTCAAGGAATTTGCAGGGGAGTCAGACTTCAACATATGAATGCAGCATGGGGTTATAGGTGCAATGATGAAAGAATGGAAGGGATATAACGGATGCACAGAGAAAGAGTCAATTTGGCCTGGGCAAGGGGGGTGGGGGGGGTGGCGATCAGGAAGGCTTTATAGAGGTGATATCACTTAGACTAAGATTTGAAAAATGGGTCCTAGGGTGGGGGTCGAGGAATCCCTCCAGGCAGAATGCAAATGTGAGCAAGGGCTCAGAGGCAAGGATTTTTGGTGGACAATGGTATCTGCAAGTGGTTCGTGGGTTTTTTTTGGCCATGACCGGGGATCGAACCCGTGCCCCCCCTGCAATGGAAGCGTGGAGTCCTAACCACTGGACCGTCAGGGAATTCCCTCTGCAACTGGCTCTGATGAGGGAGGGAGAGAGAGAGAGAGAGAAACAGAAATGGGGCAAGGGAGGTAGGCTGGGGCCAAATCATACAGCGTTTTACATGCGGGATCAAGAGTTTGGATTTTAACACAGTGGCTGAGAGGAGCAAATGAAGAATTAGATAAAATTCTCTGCCAGGAGTTGGGGAGGGTGGACCCAGCAGGGAGCTGCATCACTACTCCCGGAGAGAAATTATAAGGATGTAAAACTAAGACAGTGGATAAACTGAAAAGCAATAGATATGAAATACATGAAGGAGGTAGAAACAACAGGATTTAATGGTTGGGAGAATGCGGAAGCTGAGGGGAAGGGAAACCATGTTCGGTGTTTAGAAAAAAATGACTCTTGCACCCATCCCAGGGAAAGAGTAAGCAAGAGAGGAGAATGAGTTAGGAGAAGGGAGGGAGAGGACAGTAGGCCTCCACTGAGTGTGTCCCTCCAAAGAAGAGATAACCGGAAGTCAAGTGTAGTGACAGTTACCCTAGTGTTGACATTACTGTGGCTGTGATTTGGTTATTGGTAGTGTCAACAGTTGTGAGGATTAAATGACGTATACACAGAGCAAATACTTTAAAAATATTAGCCATTGTTATTATTTCATTAACATCAACTCTGTCATCTCTAGGTATTTGTTGTGTGGCCATGAACCAATGATAAGAGAAGCTTGTCACCTGTGATTGTAGATGACCAGAGCTGGAAAGAGGAGCTGGGAGTCAGGGTTCTCATGTCTCCTCTTGCTTCAGGAAAGGCTATGGGAAGGAGCGGGAATAGCATGAACACAGGCACAGAGGCGGAAGGGCCGTGAAGGTACTGAGTGTGAGTGTGAGCGAACTTTACAGCTGCTGTGGGCTGCCCGTGTGCTCCTTGCTCTCCGCTCGCCAGGGCCCTCCCCATGTCCACCATCAGAATAGATGAGGGCACTCTTTAGCCAACAATGAAGGCTGAGAGGAGGGGGCCTTTGTTCTGAGCGACGGCGGCGAGCAGATGTTCATTCTCCCCAGCAAGTGTTATGCTGCAGCAGGAGAAACAGAGGGTAGACATGAAGAAGGACTTCCTGCTCTCAAGTTTTCAAGAATCAAGAAAACATAAGATTTTGAAAAAAGTGTAGACAGTGAGACCAGGAAAGGATCAAATGGGCGGCAGTCATCTGACTGCATTCTTTAGAATCACGGAATTTTAGAGCTGGAAGAAACCCATATGAGATGATCTAATCCAATCCTCTTATTTCACAGATGAAAAACCTGAGACCCAAAGAGGTGGAGTGAATTCTCCAAAGTCAACAGCAAAGCCAGGAGCATAACCCTGGTCTCTCTGGACTCCTAATCAGGGGCCATCTCCATCCCCCTCCCCACCCCAGCTCCCTGTCACCATAAAGATTTCTTGAGGACTGAACGCTCTGTACTGCAGTGCGGAGTAGCCTCTCGAGTTTAAGTGACTCCTTGCTTTAATAAGCAATATTCTCCTATATTACTGTGAGCCTCCAAGTGCTCTGTCTGGTATCCCTGACCTCTCGCAGAACCCTGGGATGGAGGGAATTGGGATCGATCCTCTGTTCTCACCAGGAGGCTGCCGGTTCCCTGAGGGGCAGTGCTACTGCCTGAGGTGTAAAAAAACATCAGAGGTGCAGGGGTCCTTGAAACTCAGGCATTCCTGGCCCAATGTTCTAGATACTCTCTCCAACCAAGCACACACACACAGTCTTCTCCCCGCCCACCAACACCCACCTCCAGACGCTGATTTTTGGCTTTAAACCTGAAACACTGCCAAGCCCTTGGTCTTCATCCAAGGATTTCTAGGAATTGCTCACCAGCACTTGAGACCAGCTTCAGTCCACAGAAGCTGTGGACTCCGACTCTGGTTGACAAGCGGGCAGCGGCTGCTGTGATCTGGGCATCTTCAGCCTCAGTTCCTTAGGGCTTCTGCTCCCCGACCCTGCGATCTTCCCACCCTCCTCTAAACCAGGCACGCGTCCCAGATGTCTTCGTCTCTCGTACCTCGTACCAGGTACCACTCAACACCCCTCCTACACAGGTCTCAATCCTCTCCCTCCCTCTCCCACGCCCACTCCCTTGGTTGAAGTCTTCGCCTTTGCTCCCCTGGACTATTGCGATAACCTCCGAATTGGTTCCCCTCCCCCAGCTTGCTCCCCTTAAATCCACTCTACACACAGTTGCTAGAATGAGCTTTCCAAAAGGCAAATCTGATATCATCGCCCTGTGTAAAACCCTTCAGTGGCTCCCCAGTGACTTCAGACGAAGTTCTAAAATTAGGTTATAGGTCCTGTCCGACCTAGCTGCTATTTACCTCTTTAGCCTCCTCTTCTGTTCTCTCCAATGTGCTCTTTACTTTCTAGAAATCCCAGATGTCAGAGGTTTCTGCACACTCCGAGCTGCATGCCACCTCAGCCCTCCACCTCTGCACGCTCCCCTCCCCCGCCATTTGCCTCACTCTTCTCCAGCCTTCAAGACACAGTTCAGGCTTGGTGCCCCAGGAAGCCTCCCCTAAACCCACAGCCTGGGCCAAGACCCCACCACGAGCTCCCATGGTGCTTGTGCACCCTACGACTCTGAAGCACTGAACTATATAAGCTCCTTGAGGATAGATGCTATGTTTTTAATTCATCCTTATTCTTATCAAGGATGCCTGGCTTGCTCAACTAACAGCTGTTGAATTGAACTGAACTCAAAAGGTAACTTTCTCCTCCCTTTCCACCTCCCACACCACCTTGTCCTACAAATATTTTATTGGGACTTCCCTGGTGGCACAGTGGTTAAGAGTCCGCCTGCCAATGCAGGGGACACAGGTTCGAGCCCTGGTCCAGGATGACCCCACATGCCGGGGAGCAACTAAGCCCGTGCGCCACAACTACTGAGCCTGTGCGCCTAGAGCCCGTGCTCCGCAATAAGAGAAGCCACCGCAATGAGAAGCCCGCGCACCGCAACGAAGAGTAGCCCCCGCTCGCCGCAAATGGAGAAAGCCTGCGCGCAGCAGCGAAGACCCAATGCAGCCAAAAATAAATTAATTAGAAAAAATAATTAAAAAATATATTTTATTCATTCTACCTCCTCACTTGCTAATCCAAGTGTTTCTTCTTCTCAAGTGCAACCCAAAGGTCCCCTCCTCCAGGAAGCCTTTCCTGAGGAGTCCCACCTGTCTGCTTCTCTTGCTATCTCCGAGCTCAGTTTGGGCTGCATCACTTAGCACCTCTACCTTACCTTTCACTTCTCTTTTAAAAGTAAGCTCTACTCCTACCAAACTGGACTGCTCGTTCTTTCTCAAAGCTTTCATGAGCGCTTTACACTCTATCGGTCAATGTCATACTATTTCCTACCCTTGCAATTCCCCTCCAGCTGACGGTGGCAAGGACTTTGCCTGCCGCCTGTGGCAGCACCCAGCACACAGATTTCCTACCACGGGTGCTTGGCTGCGATTGTTAAGGGCCTGCGTTGAACTGCCGACTTGTATGCTTAATGTTATTTTTGTGTGTGGGCAAAGGTGTGTGCTCCCTTTTCCATCGTAGGTATTTTGCTTCACCCCCCGCCCCCATGTCCCAATTTGGACATCTCTGAGATCCTTCCCGCTTTGATGTTCTGTGGTGCTGGAGCTGTGAGTTCACTGAAGGCAGGAACTAGATTTATTTCTTCCCCCGTAGCTTCAATACCATGAAGCCTCAAAAAAATCATGCTGAATGAAAGCCTTCCCGAGTCTTTGTTTCTCTCCTCCTTTTTCCTCCTAAGTGAGGCAGTAGAGCACAGCAGCTTAACATGTCGACCCAGTAACCAGCTCTGCTACTCAACCTGGGGCAGTGGGCTTTACTTCTCTGTGCCTCAGGTTCCCCATTTGTAAAACGGAGATGATATTAGTATTTCCTCACAGGTAGTAAGCCCGAGGTAAGTTGTTATTATTATTGCCCTATCTTTCCTTCCATCCTTCTTATTTACAGTTTTTTGATATCTCAGCCTCTTTGTTTGGACTCAGTAGGTCTCATCAACGTCAGAGGAACCCAAGGACTGCTGGTCTAGGAAGTCAAAAGAATCCCATTTTAAGCCGCTCTTGGTTTCCAGAGATCTCCTGGAAGTAAGAGAATGATAAAGTAAGATCAAGAAAAGGGGAAGGGTCAGGGCCAGAGGGGAGGAGCAGAAGAGAAAGTCCTGGGCAGAGGACAGGAAACAGTCTGGTATAATCAGAGCACATTATTTTTGTGGGAAGCAGACTGGGGAAAGCTCCAAGAAATCAGGGGAGGGGGCTCGTGTTATGAAACATTTCACAAGAGACCCAGACCCTGGCCCAAAAGTACTTCTGTGCATGGGTCAAAGCAGGTTGTAATCAGCGTGGCTGAGCATTTGGCAGCCCTGGGAAGGGTGTGCACATTGGACTCATGAACCTGGTTCCGGCCCCAGCTCCATCTTTGTAATAATTATGTGACCTGAGCAAGGCTCACTGCTCTGAGCCTCTGTTCGCCCAAAGACACAACCGGGATGACAGAACGATGTTGGCAGAGCTGTTGTGAGGGTTAAATGTGATCTGTAAATGATAAAGCACCACCCACCTATCAGCCATCATTTTTATTAAGGCTGTATCTATATGGCCTAGTCATCCAGAAAATGTACCTGATAACTGAGGCTCAAGTACCTTTTTAAGCCTCATTTATTTAGGCCAAGAGGTTCTCAGTTATCAGAAGGTGGAAGATCCTCTGCAAACATTTATGACTCTCCTGCCCAGCCTGACCTTTCCCTGAACCCCCATTCCCCACCCTGTGCCCCTCCCCAGTCAGACACAGGGGCCCTTGTCAGCACTTTCCACGTGTATTACAACTGTCTGCCCGTGTCATTCTCATCCACTAGCCAGAAGACACTGAGTCTCCCCATGACTCTCTCCCTGGTGCCCAGGCCAGTGCCTGTCACAAAGTAGGCATTCAACATTGATTTCTTGAATCAGTAAATAAATGGGGCACAGAATCCTTATTTAGGCTACGCTACAATCCTCCTCTTTGCAGCTTCTATAACCCTCCCAGCTCTTCTCTCTGGAGTCACATTAAATGAATCTAGTTCTCTTCCATATGACAGTCCTTTAAGCACGTGAGGAGTTATGACATGCCCCCAGAGTCTCCTCTTCTTATGACCAAACATAGTTTCTTAAACTGCTATTTCCTCTCCACGGGCATCCGCATACAAACTTTTCTGGTCAAGGTCACCAGCAACCTCCAAGTTGCTAAATCCAACATTAATCTTCCTCTCAGTCCTTATGTTGCTTGATAGATCGGCAGCAATTGTTACAGTTGACCAATGCCTCCCTGGGCTTGTAGGACCCTCTGCTCTCCTGGTTCCCTTCCTGCTCCCCTGACCCATCCACAGTCTCCTTGGCTAGTTCCTCCTCATCTTCCAATGGGAGTGATCCAAGGTCCCAGGGGCTTGTCCTTGGCTCTCTTCTCTCTCCCCATTCACTCCCTCAGTGAATTCATCTCCAGTTATATAGTTTAAAATGTTTGCTCGTGTCAAACATTTTACCTCTACACTAATGTTCCAGCAGTTCTGCCCAGCTCTGATCTCTCCCTCACACTCCAGCCACATCTGTCAAACTGCTTATTTAACATCTCCGACTGGATGTCTCATTGGCATCTCAGACTTAACATATCCAAGACTGAGCTCCTGATCTTCCACTCCCAAACCTGGTCCTCTCGGTAGATGACAACTTCATTCCTCCAGGTCCTCAAGACAAACTTCAAAGTCACCCTCCACTCCGCTCTTTCTCTCTTACCCTGCATCCAATCCAGCAGTGAATCCTGCTAATTCCAGAGATGAACCACTCCACATGGCCTCCATTGGTACCATTGTTGCCCAAGCCATCATCTTGTGTCTGGATTACTGAAGGAGCCTCCTAAGCAGTCTCCCTGCCTCCACCTTTCCCTCACAGTCTATTCTTACCATAGCAGCCAGAGTGACTCTGTTAAAAAAAGACATTATATCATGTCACTTCTGCCCAAAGCCTGCCACTGGCTTTCCATCTCATTCAAAGTAAAAACTCAAGTCCTTGGGATTCCTTCAAGGTCCTTGTCCTGTAATAATCTCTCAGGTCTTTGTCTTGGGTTCCGGGGACAGGGATTCTAAACCCTTGGAATTTCCCAAATGATAAGAGAGTCTTTGTTGTTCAAGGTGGGCATTTGGACCCTACCTGGTTTTATGCTGATAAAATGACTCTGGATGGGGCTGGTCTTGCTGGAAAGACCAACCGATTAGAGGGTTGGGGCTTTGGGGCACTGATATCAGCCAGACACGACCTGCTCACTTCCAGGGAGAGGGTAGGGCTGGAGACTGAGTTCAATCACACGCCCAGTGACTCAATAGTAAAAAAAAAAAACTCTGGGCACTGGGGAGCTTCCTGGTTGGGGAATACCTTGATGATGGCTTTGTTCCACAGGTAGAGGACACAGAAGTTCTGCACCTGGGACCCTTTCAGACCTTGCCCTATGTGTGTGTTCATTTGGTTGGTCCTGATTTGTATCCTTTAAAAGTAAAACTGGGGGCTTCCCTGGTGGCGCAGTGGTTGAGAATCTGCCTGCCAATGCAGGGGACACGGGTTCGAGCCCTGGTCTGGGAAGATCCCACATGCCGCGGAGCAACTGGGCCCGTGGGCCATGATTACTGAGCCTGCGTGTCTGGAGCCTGTGCTCCACAACAAGAGAGGCCGCTATAGTGAGAGGCCCGCGCACCGCGATGAAGAGTGGCCCCCGCTTGCCACAACTAGAGAAAGCCCTCGCGCAGAAACGAAGACCCAACACAGCCATAAATAAATAAATTTAAAAAAAAAAAAGTAGGGGCTTCCCTGGTGGCGCAGTGGTTGAGAATCTGCCTGCTAATGCAGGGGACACGGGTTCGAGCCCTGGTCTGGGAAGATCCCACATGCCACGGAGCAGCTGGGCCCGTGAGCCACAATTGCTGAGCCTGCGCGTCTGGAGCCTGTGCCCCGCAACGGGAGGGGCCGCGATAGAGAAAGGCCCGCGCACCGCGATGAAGAGTGGCCCCCGCTTGCCGCAACTGGAGAAAGCCCTCACACGAACCGAAGACCCAACACAGCCAAAAATAAATAAATAAATAAATAAATAAATAAATAAATAAATAAATAAATAAAAAGGAAAAAAAAAAAGTAAAACTGTAACTAAGTATGGTACTTTCCTGAATTCTGTGAGTTCTATCAAATTATTGAAACTGAAGGGGCTGTGGGAACCCTGGAATTTGTAGCCAGTTGGTCAAAAGTATGGGTGGCCTGGAATGCCTTCTCCCCTTAATATGTCTGCTCCCTTGCCTCCTTTAGATCCTTTCTCAATTATCACCTTCTGAGTAAGTTTTTCCCTAAACACACTACTTAAAATGCACCACTGCCCCAGCATATTCTGGATTCCCTTTCTGTTACTTTATTATCCCCATAGCACATATCAATATCTAACTTACCATATATTTTACATACTAACTTATTTATTGTCTCTCTCCCTGACAGGAGCCTTATAAAGTCTATGAGGGTAAGAATTTTTCCCCCTGCTTTGTTCATGGCTGTATCCTCACCATTTAGAAAAAGTGCCTGGTACTTTAAAAGTACTGAATGGATAAATGAACCTGTGTGACTTCTAGAAGCTTTACCACTGTCCCTTAGGAAAGCCCAGTTTGTCCACTTCCCATGAAAGTTGGTGTCCAGAAAGGATGGAAGCTCTCCTGGCATGGACCTCCCAGTGCAGTTCAGAGGACCGTCCCCTCCTCCAGGGAGGAAGTCACAGTAAGCTCTGAAGCGGTAGGTTTGGGTGTTACCTCCCTGCCTTTGGAGACAGGCAGAAGTGGGTTCACCTCCTGCTCTGCCACTTTTTTTTTATAGCTGCCTTTTACATCATGCTTCCTATACACGGCACTTATCAGGCCTTGCAGACAGTGCTCATTTTCAAAAAGGCAGGGTCCGTGGCCACTTTGCTCACTTTTGTAAATCGAGCATGTAGCACAGTCCTTGGCATCAAACTGGCACCCAGTTCACATCTGCTAAATGAATGAATGAACATTCAAAACATCAAGCTTGTCATTTTGCATGGATTATCTCACTGAATCCTCAACAGCTACCATTGTGATACATATTATTAACCCCATTTTACAGACAGAAATGTGGAGTCTAAGAGAAATTAAGTAATTTGCCTAATGTCACAAAGCTAGGAATTTGCAGTTCTAGGGTGAAAAAATAGGATTAAACCCTGGCTCTTTTTGGCATTACAGAGCGAGAGCCTAACCTTGGTGCTGCACTGCCTAATTGGTAATGTACGGGCGGACAAGTGAAGTTACACCTCCGAGCCTCAGTTTCTTTCATCTGCAAAATAGGACTGCAAAGATTAGAGGAACTAAAGTATGTAAAGCGCTTAGCCATACAAATGCTATGTAAATGGTAGCTATTAGTAACAATTAAGACTGTAAAGTGACAACAAGTTGCCTTAGCCCTATTGTCATCCACACTGTGGCTCTCCATTCACCTTAGGCTAGTCATGGGCGCCTTCCCTTCCCTGGGAGGGAGTACAAGGTGCCTCACAGGAAGCCCCTGGCCAACAAGCATGGGCTGCCAGAAACCCCAGCCTCTAGGCACCTGCAGTGCTGGTCTGGGAGGGGGAAGAGGAGGGGTGTGGGGGAAGAGGCCTCGTCTCCATACCTCCCAGCTCCCAGCCCCGGCCTCCTCAGTGCTCTACAGAAGGCCCATTTTCTGCTCTGTTTCCTCCTCTCCCCCTAAGCAAGGACCCAGGGAAGCAGAAGCCTCCTCCACAGCCCCTGGAACGTAACTGTCATGGGGTACCCAGGCCAGGGGAAGGGGATGAGGAGAAGTGGCAGTGGGTGGAGAGAGACAGCGTTTATTTGGGGAGCCCCGTCTGCTTTCCCAAAGCTGCCCCTTGGGCTCCCCTGAACTCTCAGTGTTCCCAGGCACAGAGGCCCTGAAAGGGGGCAGCGAGGCAGAAAGACAAAGGCCATATCTGATCCCGGCTCGGGTGGAGGCCACAGGTTGGGGGAAGGGAGGAGTGCAGAAGGGGCCAAGCAAAAGGTGGAGGTAAACAGGAGCAGGGAGGGGGAGGGGTGGCCTGGAGACAGGATTCTTTTTTTTTTTTTTTAATTAATTAATTTATTTTGGGCTGTGTTGGGTCTTCGTTGCTGCACACGGGCTTTTCTCTAGTTGTGGAGAGCGGGGGCTACTCTTCCTCGCGGTGCGTGGGCTTCTCATTGGGATGGCTTCTCTTGCTGCAGAGCACGGGCTCTAGGCGCGCAGGCTTCAGTAGTTGTGGCTCACGGGCTTAGTTGCTCCGCGGCATGTGGGATCTTCCTGGACCAGGGCTCGAACCCGTATCCCCTGCATTGGCAGGCGGATTCCTAACCACTGCGCCACCAGAGAAGTCCTGGAGACAGGATTCTTATTCCTCCCGCCATAAGAGGGGAGATGAGATGCCAGCTGGTCACCGGGATACCTTGCACTTGTGTTGCCATTTTTATTTTTGAGGATTTTTCCATCCACTCTCTTTTCCCAATGTGGATCTCAAGGTTCACTCTGTATACAGCTTCTCCCGGTCTCCCCACCATCAACCTCCTTACAGTAGGTGTTGGAGGGCCCCACCATAAGTAACAATTCTTTACATGAGGTACAATAATATTCCACACAGAGACAAGGCAGCTGGTGGTTAAGAGTACAGGCCAGAGCCAGACTGCTCGGCCTGCTGCACAACCTGTCTGCATCTGTGTTCTCACCTACACAACTGTGGAGGATACCTGCTCCCACCTCAGGTTCATGAGGCAGTGGGCACAGAACAGAGCCTGGCACTTAAGTAAGCACTCCACAAACACTAGCTATGGTTAAAGCAATATAGAGCCTTGCAGATTATCAAGTGCTTTCATTTCCAGAATCTCACCTCATCTCAACAGCCCTGTGAGGGAGGGATGAGCATCCCCTATTACACATGTGGAAACTGAGGCTCAGGTAACAGGCAATGGCATAACCAAGGATGCAAATGCTTCTGGGCCCATGTTAAAGAATCCTTTGGAATAGCCTAGCTGCCTCTCAATGAACCAGGAAGTGGTTGGAGGACACACGGGTCACCCACCCCCTGCCTGGGCCCCCTCTTACCTGCATGCTCACTGGAAACTTTGCTCAGTTACCAATTCTCTCAAGTTCACACACACACACACACACACACACACACACACACACACACACACTTGTCCCTTGGGGAAGGGCCATACCATCACACATCTGCTGGGCCTGCCTCTGGTTTCAGGCTTTTGAAGAGCTTTCTTCCTCTTCCTGGTCCTCACCCCATGCCTCCCGGCTGACAGCTCTGGGAATGCTGGGCAGTGCAGCAAATCCTCTGAGCTTCTGTGAAGGCCCTTGAACTTTGTTCTCACCTCCTTCCCCAGAAAGAAGCTCTGAAACTGACCAACTGTCTTAACAGTCCCATCTCCAGCTCTCCAAACTCATTTCCTCGGCCCATCCAACCAACCTGCCGCCCACAATGATGACGGCTAAAATCCTAATACCAGCTGAGGGTTTCACAACGTACAAAAGCACTTTCCCCCATTATCCCACAGGACAAATGGGAGGTGGATTTGTTCACTGTCCTGCACACATTAGGTAATGGGGCTGAAGCTGGAATCTGGTTCTTCTGGGAGAGGATTAACTCAAGGAATCTGAAGAGGCAGGAGAGGGAGGTGGGGAGAAATCATCCCCTCCTTGGGGTTAGGTTCTAAAACGAAGAGAAGAGACACGTCAGCCGGCAGACGGAAGAGCCCAAACCACAGTCCCTGCCCAAGGCGAGTGTCCCCCAGCAGAGATGCTGAGACTTCTAGCCACTCCCACCAGGGGCTCTACCGCCATTCCTGTCCCTTATATCAGAGCCTCAGTACCTTCCTGAGGGGACTGGTCCGTAGAGGGGCTCAACCTCCTCCACTTCCTCAATCCTTACCTCAAAGCAGTTGTCGATTCCAACTCCAGATTGCTTTTTGGAGTTAAATGCCTCCTCTCCTGAGTTGTTGCTCCCTTGGTTCTAACTCGTATTCTCGTTCTCGTGGATACGTTCAATACCAGGACAACCGAATGTAGTTGTCTGTGTGCATGACACCTCTGGGCACTGTGTCACGTGTGCACATCCATGCGGATGAATGAGGGGCCTTGTCCGCAGCCTTTCTGATTAGCTGTCTCTCCCCTCAGGCCTCCACAGGACCTGCGCTGCTCTCTAGCAAAACACTTACCACAACTTAGTGTGTTCCTCATTTATCTGTCACCCTCAGGAACCTCTTTATCTTTGTATACCAACGCTCAGTAGAGTGCCTGGCACATAATAGCTGCTCAATAAACGTTTGTTGAATGACTGTCTATATTCTCTCCCAGGCCCACACTCACCCTGCTATCTCTCCCCTACTCTACTCTTACTTCCACGCTGCACCCCAAAATTATTACCTTAGAACACAAAATCGATTCATACTACTTACTGCTTAAATACCTCCATTACACCCCTGTTGTTTGCAATAAAATTCAAAATCTTTAGCTGGACACCCAGGGCCCTCCATCACCAGATCCCTGTCCTCCTACCCATCTTATCTCCTGCCACGACCCCACAGCACACACTCTAGCCCTCCTTCTCTGAAGAGGCCAGGCCTTTTCCTTACTAGGGTTGAGTTAAGGAAATGGCTGTTCCCACTTTCTGGTATGTTCTTCCCCTCCATCTCCACCTGGACAACTGCTCTCTGTGCTATAAGATCAAGCTCAACAACCACCTCCACTGGGAAGCACTCCTAACTTCCCCAGGCAAAGTGAGTTACTCCTTTTATATTCTCCCAGGCGTGGAAAAGAGGGATCCATATTTACAGGGCTCTGACAATGTCATATCCAGCTTAATTCTCCTTTACAACAACCTTAGAAGATAGACATTATCACTGCACTGAACGTGGGCTCAAGAAGGTCACAAAACCAGTAAAAGCTGGAGTCAAGATTTGAGCCCCAGTCTCTGGTCTTCTCCACCTCACCACCTCTTACTTCTGTTATGGGGCCTCCTTCCTATGCTTTAAGGCATATATCGGTCTACATTTCCGTTTCCCCTTTTAGACGTATGGCTAGAGGTTGGTTCTTATATTTACATTCCCAGAAGCCAAGCCCAGGAGTAGTTTCATAGAAGACCCTCAATAAATGTGGTTAATTGAACAAATAAATACATGAATGAATGAACTGAGGGTTGCATCACTCCCCCAGGCGTGAGCAGCAATGGACGAACGGTCCAGAGGAAAATAAACACAAGGGACACCCAGTCTCATGCTCTGAGCAGAAGAACCCCTTGAGCATCAACGGTCTCCTATCTTCGGAGCTCTGCTCTATGAGCAAATCATCAGCCCTCAAGGAGATAGCATGGTTCCCGAAAAACAAAACACCAAACACATCAAAACAAACCAGAAAACATAACAACACCACCCAAAGGTGACAAGCGCAACTCCCTATAAGGAACAAGACAGACGCAACCCTGGCCTTTTGGGACCTCCCTCTGAGACCGACACACCGACACAGGTAGCAGCATCTAGGCCATTTGGAAAGAAGGCCTAGAAGTAGAAAATCAATACGTGGCCAGACTGTATTTACATCACCGGCCCATTCAGAGACGTGAAGGAGTGGGGAGGCCAGGGGAACACTGAGATCAGGAACAACCCTGCAAGGTAGGGGACTCAGGAACAATCAGAGTGGTTGGAGGAGAAGCAGCTTGATGTCTTGGTGTGGACACGGGATGGGAGGTTGTAGGCATATGGCGATGTGAGCGCCCGCTTGTCCTGGCCCTCACCACCCCAGCCTGCCCGGCTTCCGCAGCCCGCTCCGCACTGCCTGCTCTCCTGTCCTCCAGCCCACGTCTCAGGCCGATGCCGCTAATTGTTTTCTCCACTGGCCAACTGGCGGGAATGAGGGGCCATAAAGGAAGCAAACAGCACATGCCGTGTGTCCAGCAATTTTACTCTTGGCAATTTGATGCAGAAGAATAAAACAGGGACAGAGCTGCAGGGTCAGGGAAGGGAAGTCTATTTCCAAGTGATTTTCCCTTGTAATGCGGAGCAGGCAGGGCTCCTCTTCATGGGCAATTCTGTTGCAAGCAAGACACAGGCATTGTCAGCAAAGTCCAAACATTTATGATGCGACACCGGGCAGGCCGGGCCTGGGAAGAGGTGGTGACAGAATGGCAGAGCCTTAGTGTAGGAAGGGACAATGGAGGTCACCTTGCCCAACCTCGCCTCCCAATCAGAAGTCTGCAGTCCCGTGTGCCCAGCATGTGATCATCCTGGCTCCTTTGGAACCCTCCTGGGCTGCAGGGTTCATTGCCTCCTGAAGCAGCCCTTTTGTTTGCTGGACAGCTCTGGTTATTAAGAAGCATTTTTTTTTTTTTTGAATAGTCTATGAAGCTCTTTCTCTGTGTAATGTCCACTTCCATTCATCTCAGCTCAGCCCTCTGGAGCCAGCCAATATTTACTGAGGACCTACTATGCCCCACTATTCTAGATTCCGAAGTTAAGGCGATGAACGAAACAAAGTCCCTTGGAGTATTTAAATCTACTGGGCCAGTCCACTGTTTCCTCCACATGACACAGGATTTTTCCCTTCTCCCCAGACTCTTTGGAGTCCTATTTGTGTTCAGTTTTCAGTTTGTGAGGTCTCTGAGGGCTAAGTGCAGTTTCTCCTTGGAATTCTCTGGTGGTCCAGTGGTTAGGACTCCACGCTTCCACTGCAAGGGGCGCAGGTTCGAACCCTGGTCAGGGAATCAAGATCCCGCAAGCCGTGCGGCACAGCCAAAAAAAAAACCAAACAAAAAAGAGAAATTTTCTCCTATTATACACCAAGAAGCACTACTTGAAAGAGGAAAAGTTTGAAAAGGATTTGAAGATGTCAGCCTTTTTCATGTCACCCTGTTTATTTTCACCATAATAACATTTATTCTTCATTGATATAGTCTTGTTGATTTACTTATTGGACCGCCATGAACCAGCTCGTTCCCACTACACCAGGGCAGAGTCTCGTTTGCCTCATCACTGCTGATCACCAGGGCCTAGGACAGTGCCTGGTACACAGCAGAGACTCATGCGCAGACCTCTATCCCTCAGGCAGCGTCACCTTCCTGAGGAAGAAACAGCTGGCCTCCCGCCCCAGGAGAGCCTCCCAGGAAGGTCTGCAGGCACAGAGCCAGCCCCCAGCTCAAGCAGAGCTGCTGAGCAGCTGGCTTGCTGGTCCGGCCTGGTGTCTGGCTGACACAGAGCCTGGGAGACTGTTTCTTGATAAGGAAATGGGAGTGAGTCACAGGGCGTCAATCAGTCAGGCACCCCCGGGCTCAGCCCCATGTGCCACAGGCAGGGATCTGCTCTGGGCCCCGAGGAGAGACGTGGGGAGAAGAGGAGCTGGGCCGTTGCTCTGGAGACCATGTTTCTAGGACACTCAGGACAACAAGCCAACAGCTACCCGGGAACCCAAAGTGAGGCCACAGGAGCCCAGGTTCAGCATGCAAGAGCGGAGTCCTATAAGCTTAGTCAGAGAGTGCTTCCTGGAGGAGGGGAATTGAAAATGAGGTTTGGAAGGAGAGAAGGGGCTTGACGGCTAACAATTTTAAATAATGTTCATTTCTGGGAATTCCCTGGTGGTCCAGCGGTTAAGACTCTGTGCTTCCACATATATACAATGGAATGTTACTCAGCCATAAAAAGAAACGAAATGGGGGCTTCCCTGGTGGTGCAGTGGTTGAGAATCCACCTGCCAATGCAGGGGACACGGGTTTGAGCCCTGGTCCGGGAAGATCCCACATGCCGCGGAGCAACTGGGCCCGTGAGCCACAATTACTGAGCCTGCGCGTCTGGAGCCTGTGCTCCGCAACAAGAGAGGCCGCGATAGTGAGAGGCCCGCGCACCGCGATGAAGAGTGGCCCCCGCTTGCCACAGCTGGAGAAAGCCCTGGCACAGAAACGAAGACCCAACACAGCCATAAATAAAATAAAAAAAAAAAAAAAAAAAAAAAAACCGAAACGAAATGGAGTTATTTGTAGTGAGGTGGATGGAGTTACAGTCTGTCACACAGAGTGAAGTAAGTCAGAAAGAGAAAAACAAATACAGTATGCTAACACACATATATGGAATCTAAGGGGAAAAAAAAAAAAAAAGGTCATGAAGAACCTAGTGGCAAGATGGGAATAAAGACACAGACCTACTAGAGAATGGACTTGAGGATATGGGGAGGGGGAGGGGTAAGATGTGACAAAGTGAGAGAGTGGCACACAAAAATAAACTCAAGCTGATTCACTTTGTTATACAGCAGAAACTAACTCCAATAAAGACTGTAAAGCAATTATACTCCAATAAAGATGTTTTTAAAATGTAAAAATAAATAGGTGAAATGAAAAAAAAAAAGACTCTGCACTTCCACTGCAGGGAGTACGAGTTCGATCCCTGGTCAGGGAACTAAGGTCCCGCATGCTGTGCGGTGCGGCCCCCAAAAATAAAAGTGTTCATTTTAACACTTACGTATGCCGGGCACTCTGCTAACCACTTTATAGACACCGATTCATTTAATGCTCACAACCTCCAGAGAAGAAGATATTTACTCCTTTCACAAGTGGAGAATCAGAGCTTAGAAAAATGAGGTAACTTGGCTAAGGGCCAACTGGAATTTGAACCCATGTGTCAAGGACTTCAAACGTGACTTATTGCTGCATGTCATCAGAGGGTCTCATGTCATCAGTGCACACCATGGCATAAGTGGGTCCCATGGCATCCTCTGGGATTTCTCTATCATAGGAAAGCCAACACTCAAGGGCAAAACTGAGACTGTACCTAACCTAGACCCCATCGAAGTCCAAAGCTCACAAGAGGTTCACTGCAGACCTGCCAAGGCTCCTCAGACCTGTGGCGGATCAAAGCCACACTGTCTAGCCCGCTAACCTTCACCACCCTCATCCCCAGTATCCTTGCTCGTGTTTGACTGCCCTTGTGGGTCTGCTGTCCTGGTCTTTCTTGTCCAGCCAGCCTGCTCTTCACCTCAAATCGCCTTCTCTCCTCCCCTTTCAGCCTTAGACCAAGGCATATGAAAGCCATCAGGAGGCCTCGGCAACATACAGCCCAAAGCCCTCACTTTACAGTGGAGGACATCCGCCCCAGGGGCTGACTAAGGTCGCGCCAGGCTCCACGGTCAGTGGGATGTCTGTCCCCTCCATCAGGCTGCCTCCTTCACACGGGCTGTGCTTCATGTGGGAGAACTTACCGTCTTCTGCTCCAGGCACCCTCTTACTCTCCTTCTTATAGGTTCCCATTCTCTGTGTCCCTGTTACGGGCTGAATTGTGTCCCCCCCAAATTTCTTCTGTTGGAGCCCTAACCCCCAGGACCTCAGAATATGACTGCTGTTGAAGATAGGGCCTTTAAAGAGGTAATTAAGTTAAAATGAGGACATGAAGGTGGGTCCTAATCCAATCTGACCGGTGTCCCTATGAGAAGAGGAAATTTGGACACGCAAAAGATATGCCAGGGATGCACCCACAGAGGAAGGACCATGTGAGGACACAGAGAGGAGGCAGCCTTCGGCAAGCGAGGCAGGGAAAACCCACCCTGCTGACACCTTGATCTTGGACTCCCAGTCTCCACAACTGTGAGAAAATGAATTTCTGATGTTTAAGCCACCCAGTCTATGGTATTTTGTTACAGCAATCCTAGCACACTATTATACCCCTTCACCATTTGTAAGTACAGGTAACCCAACAGATGGCCTTGTTACCTGAGCATGAAGCATGTTTCATTGTGCCCAGGTCTGCGAGGGAGCTGTGCATTTTTCACCCTAACACAGCTCCCTAAACCACCTAAACTATCTGCCATGGCCCCCCAAACACCTCCAGATGATATATACACTCAGCACTACAAGTTCAATGCAGTATCCATCTCAATGAGTCAAACCAGAAAACAAGTCTGGAACAATGATTCATAAATGAATGAATAAATACACATTTTGAAATTCCACACTCTGATTCTGTGCTCCAGGGGGCGCCCTGTGCATTGCAGTCTGTGTTATTGATGCCCCTTGTCTTGCAGTGTCAAGGCCCCCAAGGTTCCTTCTTTATCAAAAAACAACTTGGGGGCTTCCCTGGTGGCGCAGTGGTTGAGAATCTACCTGCCAATGCAGGGGACACGGGTTCGAGCCCTGGTCTGGGAAGATCCCACATGCCACGGAGCAACTGGGCCCGTGAGCCACAATTACTGAGCTTGCGCGTCTGGAGCCTGTGCTCCGCAACAAGAGAGGCCGCGATGGTGAGAGGCCCGCGCACCGCGATGAAGAGTGGTCCCCACTTGCCGCAACTAGAGAAAGCCCTCGCACAGAAACGAAGACTCAACACAGTCATAAATAAATAAATAAATAAATAAAAGAATGTGAATTTCTTAAAAAAAAAAAAAACAACTTGGAAAATGATCTGAAAAAGAATATATACATATATACATTTTATATATATATATATATATATATATATATATATATATGTATCTGAATAACATTGATGTATACCAAAAACTAATACATTGTAAATCGACTATACTTTAATAAAAACAAACAATTCACAACACTTTTGGATTATCCCAGCATCCCTTGGTTTTCATGGAAGTACCTCCCGACACCTTGGGTCTCCGAAATTTTTGAGGATTGCAGGCTGACAGTACACACTGTCAAAGCATAAACCTACCCCCGGAAACACCAGATCCCCTTGGCTCTGTATGGTTCTGTAGGACTCTCTAGATTTCTGGGACTCTGGGGTAGTAAAATGTCTTTTTCAGGGGTAAAGGAATGTTCTTCCCAAGTTATTGGCACTACTGCTACAGGATATAGATTGCGGCTCTGGCACCCAAACGTCCAGTTACGGTTATCCGCCACTTAGTCTCCATCTAGCAGGGACAGGGCCTGTCTCCTTTACCAGAGTGGTTCTCTGAGGCCCTGAGAGATGGTGGACTGGTCAAAAGAGCTAGGAATCTGGAGTCAGACAGGTCTTGGCTTAAATCCCAGCTCCACTGTCACCTAACTGGGCCTTAACACCTCACCCAGAAAATAAGGTTACTTAATAGGTTTCCGTGAGAATTAAATGTAATGGGTCAACAGTAAGTAGAATATTTAGCAGAGTGTCTAGTGCAGAGTAGGTACTCATTATGCATTAATTCTCTCCTCCTGATTTCCCTCCTTCCTCTGTATCTACCCTCCTAGTGTGAAGGTCAGGGTCTTCTCGTCTCCCTCCTGATACCCTTGCCCCTCCACTGGTGGATGGGGGATGCCAGAGACGGGGGCAGAACTCTCTGCAGTCCTTGCTGTCGGCATGTGTGCGTGCAGTCACAATGGTACATTAGCAACACAGACTTCCCTTCTCTGTGACACTCACTGCCCGGGGCCCCAGTCCCAAGGGGGCTGTTCTAAACAGGTTTCCTTCCAAAAGAAAAAAGAAACTGATGGATCGTAAGTAATTGATCCCTTACAAGAGGTAGGGAGGGTGCCTGAATAGCTACCTAGCCAGGAGGCAGGGGGCATGGCTTCTACCAGTTCCTGCTTCAATTTGCAGATTCCAAGATGCGATGCATACCAAAAGAGGTGGAAGAAAAGGATGTAAGAAAAACAAAACAAGGGCAAAAATAAATACAAACATACACATGGTTCAACTTCAATGCTTGTTAGGTAGAAAATACAGGAGAATCTAATGTTGGCTTTCCCTAGAAATTTCATAAATTTCTTCAATGAAAAACTGTACTCATCTATATCTGGTGGGATGAAAAACAAATGGGTGATTTGCAGTAATAACTATGCAGCCCCACATTATCTAAAATATGTCTACTCTAACTATCCAACTTGTGGATTATCCATAAAAGCCTCCAGTCCCTTGACCCCTATGGACTGGATAAGGGACAACAGGACTAACATAAAATTAGCAAGAAATAAAAATGCCTTCCTTTTGATGAACAGCTTTATAATTCACAAATCATTGTCATTTTACTTTTGAATCACAAAAACTCAGCCCTGGGAAGCTGTAGCTCAGAGAAGTGACCTTATAGCCCACTTACAGCCCCAAGTTCTTACAGCTAGTAAAAGGAGACTATGAACTCGAACCGACACCTCCTGACTCCTAACACATGCACTCAGGTCACTACATCACTAGGGAGAAACATAACATCATGTACCTCTGGCTTACACGCGTGTGCACGCACACCACAAAGTAAAACATCCAGGTAACTAGAAAACAAAGATTTGACAACGACTCCCTTCTATTTTAGGCATTGCTCAGGATCCTATTAGAGCTTGGGGTTCATGGACATGAAGAATGCCAAGCACTTGGCTACGAAATAGAATGGAAATTGGGAGAGGACAATCTATGGGAATCTGAGGCTCCTAGAAGCAGAGAGAAGGATGAAGAAAAACTTCATATTCTGTCTCTGGAGTGTTAGCTCTACAGCCCTAGTGACCATTTGTCCAGGGCCAAACAAGAGAAAACGGACTCATTGTGTGACAGTAGGCTTTCAGACAACGATCAAACAACTTCCTGATTGGGGTGATGGTGGGGACCAGCAATAAAACGAGCTGCAAAGCAAGAAAGAGAAGGTACCATGGAGTAATGAGACCAAAACGCTCACCATCTGGCCTGGAACCGGGAGGTGGTCTGTGAGAGGGAAGGTGGCCACTCAGGGAAAGCCATGAAGTTTCCTATTAAGGGGAGTGATAGTCACGAGGTCCTCTCAGAAGGGAGCAGGGACCCCCACCACCCATCCTTGGCTGGGATGATTTATAAAGAGATTGGGGACGACTAGTGAAAGGGTGCTTGGTGCGGGGTGAGGGGCCCTTGCCCTTGGTAGGTCAGACGGATCTGGAGTTAAAGAAAGGGATATCCAGAGCTCACCTCTCCCCAGACATGCTAGGAAGGCTCTGAATGGACTTCCTTTTCCACACTCCACGCTCTGCATCCCATTCCTAAGGAAAATAATTTTAAAAATCTGTCTTCAATACCCTTTTGACTCCTACTGACCCCAGAGACAGTGGGTGAGGTCCCAATTCCCTGACAGCTCAACACATCACATCCAACTTTATACATTCATTCCAACACCTAGGATGCTTCAGGCACTGAGGTGTTGGGAGAAAGTCAGTGGTGCCCTCAGAGCCCCCCCAACACACAACCTGCCCCCCAGCTACACCAGCCTCATCTCCCTGCTCCTGGTCCACACTTCCTGCTTTAGCCACACGGACCCAGCCTCCATCCCATCCTCTTCAGGCCTCTCTTAAGGGGCTTCCTTCCCATGGCAAGAAAAACATCCCCCCTCCCCCCGACTTCTCCTTCCTGCTCTAGTCTCCACAGAGGACCCCCGTCCCCCAGCTCCCGTCACAAGCCAAGTACTTAATACCTAGTTTTACCCCATCTTGTTCGCATTTGCATGTTTTTAAGACTTTTCAGGCTCCTCTAATCTCTCCTCCAATCAAATGGGAGCCCTGAAAATGGGACTCTTTTCCCTCTGGTTCTTTCCTCTCTGCCCACAGGGGGCGACCAGTAACCAGGAATTCACTGCCAGGCCACAAAGTGTTTCCAGATGTTGAGTCCTTTAAACTCAATAGATTATCTATTGAGTACCTACTGCATACCAATGGGACTCAAGTATTATATACTATATCTTCTGATGAGAAAACTAATGTCTCTAAAAGATTCACTGACTCATCCACATTGAAATATGATGAGTGAAAGAAAGGACTGGAATTGGGGTCAGGTATAGTCTCTTTCTATCCCCACCCTGGCCCCAAACTTAGGGACCAGGCTACCTGGGAAGTACCAAGGTCCACTAGGCAGTCCAGGACTCTGTGTGTGTGTGTGTGTGTGTGTGTGTGTGTGTGTATGCACATGCAGCAGAGGAGAAAGAAAGGAATAAAGAGAAAGGAAAATGAAGACAAAGGAGGCAGGAAGACAAAGGTATCTTCCTTCAAAAAAGTGGTGCTAGAACCGAAGGGAACCTTCCTACTTATTATTGTATCTTAGGGAAGACATCCTACCGTTTGTTTCCCATTACTGCCTTCAATTCCCTTCTCGTTCAGGGGACCTGAAGCACAGAGCTGGCTTGTTGATTGGTTTGAGTTTAATTCATTTGTGTAATATCCCTGTTCAGAACAATGTCTAATTAACACTTTTGTTGGGGGGAATAAAACCTCCCATAATCATTAATGAACGGGGGTGGGGGGGGGGGGTGAGGGTGGAGGGGAAGCTTTCCCAGGCAGGATGCTCGAGTCTACCAGCTGTCTGCTGGCTCCATCTTACAGGATGTCTTAGTGAGACATGTCTTAATAACGGGGTTATCACTCACTGTGGACCAGGACAACCAGATGGGGCTGAGGTTTGACGACGGGACGCTCAATGCTACATGAGTCAGGACTCGTACCTCGAGGACCTTGATTCTAGTGTCAACTCTAGAGAGGGCAGCATGTCTGGACAGCCTCCACCAAGCAGGATGGGTACTCTCCCTGCCAGTGGATAAACTTCCAAGTATGAGTCTACTTTCTGTTTGCTGCACTCCCTCCAGGCTCTGCAGGGAGAAATAATGCCTTAGATTTGTTTATAATTTCACAGTTTGCAAGATGACTTTTTAAATGTTAGTAGCCAACTCTTTGGGAGCAGAGAATATCAATCCCATTTAACAGATGAGGAAAGTGAAGCTCAGAGAAATTAAGGGACTTGTCTAAGGTCACAAAGGTAAGACGTGAATGGCAGGAGTAGAACCTAGATCTTCTGACTCCAGAACCCTGGGCTTCTTGGGGAGCAGTCTCTATTTGCAGGTCACTGGGCAATGTGCCATTGGTCTCCAGAGAAGTCCCATAAAGCTAAAACCCTGTTGAGGATATAAAGAAGGTGCTGGGATGGGTAGGGCTTCTACACAAACCATATAAAATTATATGTCAGAATGTGAATGGTACTGGGCTGGGGGAAGGGATCAACAGCTTTCATAAGATTCTTGAAAGAGTCTATGACCTCAAAATCACAAGGTTCAGCAACTTGGGGCCCATCTCTGACCATGCCTTCTAGTGTGAAATGTGGAGTGCAACAAGCTGGGTTACTAATAGGAGGACCTGGGTTTTAATCCCACCATTTTCAAGCTGTTTAACCTCTCTGGGCTTCAGTTTTCATTCCTAAAAAACAGGGATAATAAACCCTGTCTTGCCTGCTACACAGAGATTTTGAGGATCAAAATACACAAGGAGAAGAGAAATGGTGGCTAGAAGACAACAATGGGAAAGAGATTTTCAGTTTACCCTTTTGCATTAAAAATATTTTGTACCATGTGCATTACCTACAGAAAATATATTAACAAAAATACATTTGGTCATCAGGTTATAGAGTGCTTTATACACACAATCTCACTTAATTCTCTCCACAGCCCTGCAAGGCAGAGATAATTTTCCCAGTTGCACATGAGGCAACTGAGGCTCAGCCAGCTCAGATAAATTGCCCAATGCCATGAATGTGAGTAAATATTAGCAGATCTAGGATTAAAATTCCTATTTTTCTGATTTCAGAGTTGCTCTCCCTCTCTCTCTCCCCCGCCCCCATATTACAGGTGCTCATTCCATCTCATAAAAGCTCAGTGTTAAGAGATAAACTTGATGTATATGGGAGGAGAGTAAAATTTCACTATATTGCTACAAGAGGGCTAAAAGTTTCCCCATCATCATCTAAATATAGGACTCCCATAACTACTTGCCTTACAATCAACCCAATTGTTCACTGGCAGTCTGAAGAATTATACATGTGCATGCATGCACACACACACACACACAAACACACACACACTCACACACACACACACACATGCTTTTGTTATAGCAAGAGAAGAAAGAATTAGGATGGATATTGAAAAGGCACCCCTGTGGTCTGGCACTGTGGAGAACTGCCCAGGCAGCTTGGCAAGAGTCGTTCATCCTGTCCCACCCCTAAAATGTACTCATCCTTGCCTTGCACAGACAGTCTTTAAATACTTTGCTGCCGATTCACGTTAGGTTATTGTTTTCATTCTGCTACCTACATGCCCTGTACAGGCTTATCCATGTCAGTGCCTTGGCTTAGACTATAGCCCCCAGAGGGCAGGGCCTGGGCCATACGTCTCTCTTTATACTGCATCTACTCTGAGCCAGACACAATTATGCGGTTAACAAAGGTTTGAGCAGATGCCCACAGAGATAAAGGTCGTTTATTCCAACTTAAAGAGAAATGCAGCCTCCAGGTAGGGTAATTTGCATGAGACAGCGCTGTGCAGTGGAACACGCACTAGTACCTGGAGAAAGAGCACAATCTGCCTCCTGGCTCTACCTGGTTCTACCCCGCTCCAGAGCAAGGGAATTATCCTCTCTCGGTAATAGTTTGTCCACCTATAAAATGGAGATAATAGCTACTTCATGGGTCTGTAATGAAAATTAAAAGAAGGGATTGTGAAATGCTTAGTAAACTGAAAAGTGCTATATATCTGCTACTTAGGAAGAAAGAGAGAAAAAATTAACAAAAAACAATGACATCTGAGGGACTTCCCTGGTGGCGCAGTGGTTAAGAATCCACCTGCCAATGCAGAGGACAAGGGTTCGATCCCTGGTCCAGGAAGATCCCCTATGCCGCAGAGCAACTAAGTCCGTGTGCCACAACTACAGAGCCTGTGCTCTAGAGCCTGCATGACACAACTACTGAAGCCCACGTGCCTAGAGCCCGCGCTCTGCAGCAAAGAGAAGCCACCACAATGAGAAGCCCGTGCACCACAACGAAGAGTAGCCCCCGCTCGCTGCAACTAGAGAAAGCCCGCGCGCAAAGAAGACCCAACATAGCCAAAAATAAATTAAATAAATTTAAAAAAAAAAAAGGACCTCTGAGCAAATTCCAAGCTTTATCAGGGGAAAATGCCTCCTGTGCTTTCCACCCGCCAGCGACGGAAACTCTCTTGTTCACGGCTCCCCTGTGCCTGGCTTAAGGCCTGGCCCATCACTGGCAAATGGAATGAATATTCCAGAGATCTTTGCAATTGCTGGTTGCTACAATGAAAAGTTGGATTTTCACCCACCTTTGGAAACAGCTAACGAGGGAAGCAGTAGCCAATTCTCCCTGAATCTCATTTAAGTTGTATTAACCCATCTCTAGCCATTCTGGATGGGATACACACACAGCTACACATTCCCCAAAGTTAGGGAGGGATTGTTCAAGCAACAAACCAACTAGTGCAGATGAGCACGCAGTTCACTCTGATGGTCCGGGGTCGGGGAGGAGACCCTGAGCAGCAGACAAGGCAAATCGAGTCACAGTCTCTGCTGGAGGGCTGAGGCTGGTTTTGCAGGAGGTGAAGGTCAAGGGAAGGCAGTGGAATGAGAGAGGGCGTTCCAGGTAATAACAACAGTGGCTTGTTCCAAGCCTGGAGGCAAGAGTAAGCTGGCCTTCTGTTAAGGACTTGGCAGTAGTTGGGGGGTGGGCTGGTGCGGGAGGGGCTGTGTAGGGGAGAAGGAGAAATGGAATTAGAAAAACCGGCGTGTGGGTGGAGTGGGGAGGCAGGAGTGTTGGTCCTTTCTTAATTGGTCTCTGGATTATCATTCCTTCCCTGGGGGCGCCCTTGCCCTATCCCTAAGACTGAACTCCTATTAATTCTCCTTGACGGTCATGCCTTCCCAGGACACCCTAATAAAGAAGTGAGTTGTCTATCATATGATATTGCTTATATGTGGAATCTAAAAAAAGGGTACAAGTGAAATTATTTACAAAACAGAAGTAGAGTCACAGATGCAGAAAACAAACTTATGGTTACCAGTGGGTGAGGTGGGGAGGGATAAATTGGGAGAATGGGATTGACATAGACACACTATTATATATAAAATAGATAACCAATTAGGACCTACTCTATAGCACAGGGAACTCTACACAATACTCTGTAATGGCCTATATGGGAAAAGAATCTAAAAAAAGAGTGGATATATGTGTATGTATAACTGACTGACTTTGCTGTACACCTGAAACTAACACAACATTGTAAATCAACTAGACTCCAATAAAAATTAAAAAAAAAAAAAAAAAGACATAAGTTGTCCTTGCTCTGAGCTTCCTGGCTACGCTACTCACAGGGCAATTTAGCATCTACTGCCTTGGTCCGAGAGGACACAAAGGTATTGAGGACCTAGTGGGTGCTTGATGCTTTCAACTGATCTACTCCTCCCCACAGCCCTGCACTCAGTTACACTATCCCCATTCCAGAGGAAGGCCTTAGAGCATCATAGTTAGCAGCAGGATCTCCAGGCCAGACTGACTGAAATCTCAGCTACTCTGTCATGTCTTAGCTGTGAGACTTTGCACAAGTCACTTAACTTCTCTGTGCCTCAGATTCCTCTTCCGTCCAATGGGGATGACAAAATACCTATCTCATAGGACCACAGAAGACCATTAATGAATAATGCATAAATCCACTAATATCACTCAGAAAGGTGCCTGGCACATGGTTAATACACAAGGAAACTGACGCTTGGAAATTTGCCCAAGACCTTATAAGCTGTACAGCTGGGATTATAACCAAGTGTGTTTGACTTCAAAATCCATGCTCTTTCCGCTTTTCCCTACAGTCTCCCTCCCTTGGATTTCCCTAAGTATACTGTCCCCCATCTCTCACAAGGCCCCGTTACATTGTAAACCACTCAAGGGACACTGGTGGTCTCCCAGTTGCCCCTCTGTCCTCCACGGCACCTAGAGGGTGTATGATCCCTGTGAGTGCAGATAAGTGAGTCCAGGTGTTAGTATATGAAACTCAGCTCCTATGATACCCAGCAGGACAGGAGTAGGGGGGAAGCTGGCGTGGCCTGAGGCTAGAATTTCACCTGCCCCTGGTTTACTTTTGGTGTCTCTGAGATTAGAGGCGAAGCATCAGTACCAGGCAGTAATACTGGGCAGGGGAAAATGCCCCATGGAGGTGCTGGGGAGAAGAAAGCCCTAGCTGCAGTTCCTTCCTTTCCTTCCCCCTTCTCATGAGGTCTTTGGCTTTCTTAGGATGTCCCCAAGAGGACAACGGTGCCACAGGGCCAGTGGAGATAGGTATGCCTCCTCTCACCACCCATCCTGGGCTGGCAGTGTGTCCACGGGAGGCCTGATTAATCAGGGGCAGGGGCCCCATCTGCCATCCTGCCAGCTCAGCACTCCTTCCTGCCCCTAGCCCCAGCCCTGCCTGCTCCCACCCCTCACTCCCCCTGCCATTTGGCTGGGCGAGGGCATTTCTTCAGTCCTCCTGACCTCCTCCTGCCCGGGAGGATGGAGGCATAATTAGCACGCTTCTGGGAGTGGGAGAAGCAGAGTGGCTCATTAAACCAGCCATGCATGCCTCTTCTGCGGTTCCCTCCCTTTCCGCCTGTTTTCGCCTGCCCTCTCCTCTCTATCTCCTTTGCTCCCATCCCCTCATCCTTCTGGCCTCCCCTCCTTATTACCTTGTTCACTCCTTTTCCTCTCCTGTACCACTCTTGGCTGTATCTCTCCCTCCTCATCTCACTGTTTCTCCCCTTCTTTCTCTGGCTATTTTGCCCCCTGGCCTTTCCTTCCTCCCATTTCCCAAGATCATCTTTTCTTGATTCCTGCCCCCCCCCCATCCAGATTTTCCGGCCCTCCAGTTTCCGGTCTTAGCCGCTTTCTCTGGGTCACCTGCCCTCCCTGCTGCATCCTCAGCCTCAGAATCCTTATTTCCTTGCCTCTCTTGTCTTTCGCTCCATTTCTCTCTTCTGCTTTCTTTATTTTATCGCTCCCCTTCCTTGGTCCATTTCTCCTGTTTCTCTCTTTCCCCTTTTCTTACTGTGTTCCCTTCTTTCTGGCTCTTACTCTCTCCCCCTCTCCCACTCGGTACCTCCACCACACTGAAAGAAATGTGTACTTTGAGGAATTTGTATACGTTCTGTCCCTTTCCTGGTGGGAGGAGAGAATGGGGGGAAACTTGGGGGAGGACACTTGTGACTTGTCTCATCCTAAGTGCCTCGCTGCGTTCACAATCCACTAGTTAATTCCCAACATGAAACCCAATGACAGAGAATAGCTTGTGGAGGAGCAGGGCCAAGGAGAAGAAATTAGACAATGCCTTCTCTACACAGAGGAGGCACTTACAAAAGGGACACACTTTCTGGAGGAGTTACCATGGGCCACCTTGGTGACAGCGTACCTGCCAGCCAAGGGCTGCCACAGCTGCTGGGAGTACCTCTTTTGGGTCTGATTTCCTAAGCTGAGGGTAAGCAGTTCCAACCTTTGAGGAATTACTGACTTGTTTTTGCCTCTCTCCTTCTAAAAATGCAGCTGGTGGTGAGCTGCCTTTAATTCTGGGGTCAGGGCGGATCCTGCAGAGCCATGAGGGGACGCTCGCCTTAGGGAAAATATCGGATTCCCTCTGCCAGGTCTGTTTCAAGTTCCTCTCTATAAACCATTATGATCTTCTAAGCACTGGATCCAAAGGCCTTTCCACACTCATCCTCCAGATCTGCCAATTCCTATACTACTTGTTCACAATATCTTCAAAACCCTTTGTCTCCACTCTCTGCCTCTCTCCACCCTTTCCCACCTCTATTCTTCCCAGATGATACTACACAGCAGGGATGCCTTTCCCAGCACAGTAACTTAATTCCCTCCCCCCACACTGCCCCATTTTTCAAACACTGAAATTGTACTTCTTCCAGGAAGCCTTCCTGGATTGATTCCATCTTAAAGATGGAAGAGATCTAAGAAATTATTTAATTGCCCCTCAATTTAGAAGTAGGATACTGAGTGCCTGAGCAGTTAAGTGATTTGCCTGGTGCATATATAGTATTAATGGTAATGCTGGGAGAAGACACCCAAGTTTCCTAACTCCTCCTCTTGTGTTCTTTCCATTGTTCTGAAGCTGCCATCTCCTCAGAGAAGGGAGAATAGTTGGCCTGGTCTGCTGGTTGGGGATTTCCATAACTGTTCCTTGTTCTCTATCCCAAAATACCTTTCCCTGTAGTCAGTCCCTTTGCTATGTCTGAGATAGGTGTTGTTGGTCTTAAATAAAAGTTTACTCAACTGTGCGCTCCTGGAAGGCAAGCAACCATATTGTATTCATCTCTGTTTCCTCAGCACCGAACAGTGCCTGGCACTCAATAATTGCTTGACATATTGAAACTAACTGAAATGAAAACATACTATGGACCCTCTGAAACTGCAGAGCCCTCACCCTCAATAAGATGATGGAGGTTTTTGTTGACAAGGATGATAAAGCATAGCCCTGTCCATTTGGGGCCAGCTCTCTCCTCTCACTCCCTACCACTTACAGAGGACAATGGGGATGTAAAACCATCACTTAGGGGCACAACTTGCACCTTTTGGCCTTTCCAAAGCCAAAAGGGAAAGGCATAGGCTTCCAGGCCAGGAACTTTGCAATTCATTGGCCCACTTCATGGCTGCAGGCCAAACGTGTAGAGAGGAGATTGTAGGGGCTACACAGGGCTCCAAAAAGAACTCCAGAAAACACCTGTGGACCCTAACATCTTCTAGGGTGGTCACTCCTGGCTCCTCCTCACTCCTTCTGGACCAAATCCTAGGTCTCTCCTCACTTGCACCCGCACTGGGTATACGCAGGTAAGAGTCCACGGGAGGAAGAAGCAGGCTGGAAATAGGGCCCATGGAGCTTTAGCAGAAGGCCTGCAGATGTTCTCACGCTGTTCAAAGGAACACAGATGTGGACGGGTGAGAGAGGAGCCCAGCAGAGCAGTACTTGCCTGAACAGTTGGATCCCCTCCCTCCCTCCCTTCCGATTAAGTTATTGGGCAATCTGTGCTGGAAGCTGTGTGGGGAGTTTACATATCAGGGCCTGGGATTCTGGCAGCTGGCAAAGGATCTGGGGCAAGTCCTGACTTTTGACTGTTGGGGACAGCCCATCGCTTGCAGAGCTCCTGGGGTGTGTTAAGGTCACTCTATATCCAGTGGAGCTCCTCAGGCACTACGCACAAATTTAATAGGGAAACTGAGGTCAAGGAATATGGGTGGCACTTAGCTGTCGTAGAAAGACCACTGGAATGAGAATCAGGAGTCGAGGTTTACAGCCCTGGTTCCACCAGAATCAGCTGTGTGGAACTGGACTGGTCCCACCCCTTATCTGATCTTTAGTTTCCTATTTCATGGAATAGATCACCTCCAGAACTGACAGCCCAGAACACAGGAGGTGTTTAGCATAAGTTAAATGACCGAATAGATATAATTCTGAGACTCCCTTCCTCCAGATATTTACAATGTTTTCCACACCACTCACATCCCACTTGATCTCATTTGGATGATAATGGCCCCTTCAGCATCCTCCCTGCTTCTGGCTTTCCCCACTTCCAATTGCCCAGAAATCTGAATGCAGCCTCTCAAACTGCATTATGTTGATCCACTTCTCAAGAAGTCACAATAGCTACCTACTGAGAGTCCAGGTGCACAAGACCTTAATAGCTGCCCACCAAAGCCCCACCCCCAACCGCACCGGCCCACACACCTGGACTGGATTTCTTTCTTCCCTTGCAATCCATGCCATGTCGCCTCCTTCTGAGCCCTGTTCCAGACTTACCTCTTTAAGGAAGTCTGGCAAAACTAGCACCATCTATAACCACACCCGGTATTATTTCCTGTCCCTTCAGTATTTAACGCCTCAGGTTGTGTTATATTTATCCGTAGTTTCTTTTATATATATCCTGGTAAGTAAAGGCATAATTTACCCCTGAAACCTGACAAGTGAACAGAAGGGACTAAGGAAAACCCCTTTCATAAAACCCACCACAGCCTGCATGCTCAACATCTGCGGCCCTCTCTCTCAGTCTTCCTCCAGGTAAGGGAAGAAGGTTAAAAACATAATAACTTCCTATATAAACACAAAAGCTACAGCTAAAAAGAGCCTCTGCTTTTACCTATCCCAGCTTCCTCATGTTAGGGGAGACTGAGACCCAGAGAGGTTAAGCAACTTGTTCAAAGTCACACAGCTCATTTAGTAGTCAGGAAGGAAACCAAGATGGGGTAATGCCTCATGCACCATGATCCTTTCACCAGCTGACTGAATTAGCCAAACCAAGGAGTCATTTTGACATCATACAGCCAGCTGAACTGTTTTTTTGGCAGGGAATCCACATTCAAGAGCAGTGAAAAACCTGCACTTGCCACCCAGTAACAATATCTGACAACAAAAGGGGACAAAAAGGTCTGAAAGAGAACCAAAAAGGTTTTATAATCCTATCCCAAGAAAGAATTTAACAGCCCTAGAATGAAATCCAGGATATGGCATTTTTGACTGTGAATTTTTGAGGTTTTGGTGGAGCTACTTCCTTGATGCCAGCCCACAGTGGCCATTTTTAGGTTGCTGCTGAGGGTGGGACCACCAGCGCTAAGTGCTCTGGACAAATCCCAGGATGCACAGCCACTGAGAAGCAAGAATTAGAGAGGCCGAGGCCCACTGCCCCTTCCTCCTCCAACCCAGTGAAACCAACTGCCCTCTACAGTGGTCCCATCATCAACGATGATGCAAACATTCACATCTCAGTTCTTGGTACCACTCAGGAAGACTGGTGGTGTAGATAATGCAAAAGTCATTTCTTCTTGGCTTTGGAAAGCATGATAATGGGTTTGTAGTGGCACCTAGCTATGTTTTACTGAAGATAATATTTAAAAAGTGTTTGTATTCTCTGAGCACATATTAAGTGATAGGGAGGAACAAAAGTGGTTAGCTGGAAGAAGAACCAGACTTTGAATTAAAATTTCATTATGGGGACCTGCCAATGACCAGAATATTCAGTCAACAAGCGTGTGTGTGTGTGTGTGTGTGTGTGTGTGTGTGTGTGTGTGTGTGTGGACTTATTGTGTGTCAGGCACTCTGCTATGTGCTGGGGAGAAGAGGAAAGAGAGGGAAATTACAAATAGGAACAAGACACACTCTTATCCTCCAGGAGTGTTACAGTCTGGTGAGAGAGGCAGAGGTAAACAACTCACTGTGATTAAGACAGAATATAAGTGCCATTTCGAAATTCAAGCAATTTGCTTTGGCAGCTCAAAGGAAAGAATAGTTGTTTGGAGGGAGTAGAGAAGACTACCTTGAGAGGCACTAAAAGTGCAACTTGGAGGCAAATCCTGATTTCAGAGGGCATGGGATGGGAAAAGGGGTCAGCAGTCTGAAAGAGCATGGAGGTTGAGAAGATGTTTGGGCCGTTCAGGGAACAGTGTGAGGAACAGCATTGGCTCTCCCTTCCACACCCAATGCTGCAGGAGGAGACCTGACTGGCCTCCCCCTCTGAGCAAAAGGAAATTCTGTAAAGCCCCAAGACGCCTTTTAATGTGCTCCCTGCTCCACCATCATTTATTTCAACAAGATAGTTCTTGCTCAGGTCTTACTGAAGCAAGTTCCCTTCCACCAGTTATTCCTCAGAGCTTTAAAAAAAAAAAAAAAAAAAATCACCCTGGGAAAAATTCCTGTCCCAGTCCACAGCGGTCTATTTTCAACCTCAAACGTACTTAATCCAGGGCCAGTTTCTCTGGGATTCCCAGACCTGGAACTTTTCTTACATGAGACTGTTATGTTTGGGGCCTCTCTCTTAGCCATCAGCCCCGCTAAACCCTTCTAATTTGCTGCTGCTTTAAAACTGCGAAGGAAAAAAGATGGGAGAGGAGGCAACCCTCTCCGCCTCTCGGCCTCTTTCCCTTGCTCTGCGGTTACGCTCAGCAGTGATCCTACAAGCCTGGAATTTGAGGAATTTCCTGCCCTGTGCTCCCTGGAAGAGCTGAGAGAGACCTAGCAATTAGGCCTGGAGTTTCCACTCCTGCCTCCCTCCACCCAGATGAAGTGCCCCGAGTGAACAGCTTGCTCTAAGGGGGCCACGTGGAGCTCAGCCTGGGACGTCTGTGGCCTTAACATTCTACACGAATGTCACCCCCGCGGCCACCCACTCCCTCACTCCTCCCCCACCACCCAAAAGCCTCTGCCAAAATGCTCCACATCCTCTCCTTTGCCCACCTTAGATTGTAGCCTTGATAATACAGGATATTCACAGAGTTAATTCCTTCCTGAATCCATCACATTCGTCTGCAACTGTCCCAGGATAATGCCGTACTTCTTTTTCTTTTTCTTTTTTTTTGCTTTCCCCCATCCCAGGAACCACACTTTGCCTCAGTTCTTTATTTCCTCCCCCTCCAGTCTGCCCCTCCCTCTCTTGCTCTCTTCTGCCTCTTTTCCCCTTTGCTTGTATTTCATTATGCACTGATTTATTTGATTTGTGCCCTTGTTCAGTGTCCTTCTACAGGCTGAAGGTCTTAGATCTGCTCCCAGGCAGTGTGTCTGTCTCTGGGACTTCCAGAAGGCAGGGGTGGAGGCTCTGGGCCTCTATTACTTTGTTCAAGTCAGAGACCTGGGGACGGGAATGGGGAAGATGGTCCCTAGTCATTTGAATGAACCTTATGTAACTTCTTTGCTGCAGCAGCCAGAACTACAGAAGCAAATTTCTCTTCCTAATTATGTTTTGTTCAGGCTAATATTAAAAATCGGTTCCTATTCCCTCGTCACACGTCAATCGATGGCTGGATACCAGGTGCTAAGGCAGAATCAGCCTGGGATTTAAACACTTGCCACCAACAGTTCTCAAGCTGGCCCATACACCGCCCCAGGAATGGCCTCCTGGGAAGGTCGGCATTTAGATGGGCTTAATGAATGACTGGTTCCTGTCTTTTCTTTGCACCTCCCTCTGGTCCAGGTGTCCAGCTTTGTGTTTTCTTCCTCGTTCTAGTCTTCTCATTCTTGACCCTCCTTCAGTAATGCCCCGTGTTACCCTGCTTGCGCTGCTCCTCAATTCAAAGGACATTTCTGAATCTTTTCTGCCCAAAGTCCTAGAGAAGTTATGACCGGCTGGAACTTCGTTTCCCCGCCTTCCTTCTCTGTCCACATTACACACACCCTCTCAGATTCCATTCCTAGGTGGGCAGCTATCTCTCTCCATCCTGCTTCCATGACAACACTGCCATGCAGCTGCCCACCTGCCCACAGGTCTCTCCTAAGGTCTCGCAGTGTATCAGTCCCCCCGGGCCTCTCACCATGCCTCCACTCTGCTTACTCTCTCCTTGCTCCCGCTCTCAGAAAGTCTTAAGGCTGGGCAGCCCACTGGGGCCTGAGGTTTTCGAGGCCTAGGCTTTCTTTTCAATCATCCCGACTCTGACTCTTGACAATTCTGACCCAGGGTGAAATTAAAACAGTAGTTTCCTGCTTCCCTTTCCTTCCCACGCCCCAATTCTTCTCAGCATATCCTACCAGCCTCAAAAGGAGAAGACTCTCTGGTTAAAAAGGAAATCAAAGCTCTTCCAATACTTCAATGGGAACGCTCACTATCTCTAGATTCCCTTCAAACCTCAAGATATTTGCCTTTTGAGGTTGAGAGTTGCTAGTTGCCAATTCCCCCCTCCTCCCCCCTTCACATTCCCTTCAAACAAAGCTTTTCTGTCAGGTTTTTGACCCTGATGAAGATTTTTTAACTGGAATCCTTTTTTTTTTTTTTTTTTCCTTTTCCCCCTTCCTCTCTAATTCTGAAGGATCTTTTGTCTTCTGAGCAAAAGAACTGAGAGATTGGGAGGGCTGCTGGGGTTTTTTTTTTTCTTTCCCTTGTAAGTAATTGGGAAAGAGGTTTTTAAAAAAAAAAACCTGAAGGAGAGAAGATAGAAGAAAACCCAATATAAACCTGTTTTCTTTCTTAAAAAATTATTTTAATAGAAAAAAAGAGAAAGGTCTTGAAAATATGAAAAGAAAAGAAGGACTTTGAAGAGGAGAGGACCTTGGAGAGGTAACAGAGAAAATGAGGGAGGGCTGGAGAGAAAGACCTTGAGGAAATGAGAGCTTGAGGGAGATAGACCTTGAGAAATGCATGAGCAGAAGGGGAAAGAAGGGATATGATGGAGATGTCCGTTCCCCAGGCTGTGTATCCACTGGACAGTTTCTCCAACTTAGAGGTAACAGAAAGAACTAGAAGTCCTCTCTGAGGTGGTAAAGAGGGCTCTCTTCTCCTTGCACACCCATGGCATTTAACAGTGCCTAGTATATAGTAAATGCTCAATAAATGCAGGGTGGAACAAAACAAGGCGGTTATGGGTGATTGCGTTTCTTTTTGTTCCTGTTTTTTCTTTCTCCTCCAGGACCCAACGAAAGGTTGGTTGGAAAATAGACAAGGCAGAAACAAAGAACTCAGGCCCACCTCACCTGATGGAGATCAGGTTGTGCCAGGCTCACAAACAGAGGTCACATTTTGTCAACCTCTTCTTGTCTCACCCTACCATCTTCCCTGGGCTTGGTTCTCACCCTCGTCTGGCTGAGCATCACTCATCCAACAAAACGCTATCAGCGCTCAATTACTCACACGTAGGTTTCTCACTTTGGAGATTATCCATGGAAAAATCTTAATCCCAGGCAGGTTGATTCCCTTTGCCACCCAGAACGTCTCGGTTGTCAGTCTTGGTGTGAGCAGGGAATTAGAAACTCATTTAAATAGCAGTCCAAGTCAACTCTAATAAGCAAGGCAAATCTGATTATTATCATCATTATTGCCACCATGATGCATTCCAAAGTTAAAAAAAAAAGATTAAAAAAAAATCAGTGGCTGGGTGTTATCCCTGTCAAGGCTCCCCCTCTACTGGGTCAATTGGGAGTTAACTGTATTTACAGACGGCCTTTAATCTGGGGGGACTCAGCTCTCCACAGCCTCTGGTCCATCTTTACTGTAACTCTAAAAGGAAGATTACAGACAATTTATATTATTTGTTACTTAAAATAACAGCCGACATTTTAGTAGCTGCTGGCTCACTATGTGCCAGGCACTATGCTATGTTTTATATATTTTAACTCATTTAATTTATTCATTACAAAAAAGACTTGAGGCAGCATACATAGAGTCAATGATATAAACAATACATTAAGAGATGACCCGAGACATTGTGTCGGGATGGTGGTGATTAGGCAAGCTGGGAAAGAGAATAAGCACAGGAGAAATAAACTGAGGGTGGGGTAAAGTCATAATACTAAATATATGCCACACGATCCTGGGTGCCTCATCAGAGATGAATTGCAAGGCTAGCCTTGAGCTTCCAAGCAGCACGTGCAAAGAGGAAAAATTCATAATTAGTGATGCAATTTACAGTACCCATAAAATAAAAACTAACCGGTGCCTTAGGAAAAGTACCACTACAGAACTTTCTTCCGTGGATCCTCATACAAACGTCACTGTGATGTGTTGAACCATGTCCTGGGCAACATCCCTACCATAAATACAATAAGGAGATTCAGAGTGCTGCCCCTTAGAACATTCCTCAGTGCAGGCTGATGGCACAGTGCCAAAGGCTCAGCTCAGTAAAAGCAATTCTTCGAGGAGCCAAAACCGTTCAGTCTCAGTTTGCCACTCTCTGACGGTCTGGCTTAGTCTAAGGATAAAATTTAGAGTATCTGGAGGAATGGACTGGAGGTGGATGATAACAGTGGGGAGACAGGGGTTGGGAAGCTGCAGATGTAAAACAGGGACTCTTGCGACTTAGCTATTCTGGCCTTCAGTTCAGAACTGCATCCTGAGATGAGAGGAAGAAAGAACATCACAGCCTTCTTTGATATCCAGGATTTCTTGGGAGGCATCTGAAGGCAGGGGAAGGCAGAACTCAAAAGATTATTTCCCTGAGGACACCGGGCAAGGGGCCAGCCAGCTGTTGTGATGTCTGGGGTGGGAGTGAGGTGACTCATATAAAATATGAAAAAGTACTTTGGCATTTTCTTTCTTTTTTATTTCTGCAGAGTATACCTAACCCCCAAAATATCAGCTTAGCTTTTGGCCATCTTGAAGCTTGGGAAGATTAAGCCTGCTGGAAAAAAATCCTAAGGAGAATTCAAAGAGGAATTAGAGGTAGAATTAAACACAGTGAAGCAGCCCCAGAAAAGCTCCCAGACTAGACTGTACCTCCCCAGTGAAGAAAGAGCCCAGGTGCCCCAGCACTTCAGAGACCCAGAGGGTGACAGTCAACACAGAGGTCAGCCTGCCTGTGACATCTGCAGCTCTTACCCTCGAGATCGTCCAAAGGAAGAAAGTCCACAACTTAATTAATCATCTAGTAATTTAGCATCCACAAGTTCTTCTGTTCTATCTGACCAAAGCCTTTTTTGTTGTTTTTCCCTACCAAGACTGTATTTTTCCTAATAGTGCAGGAGAGAAAGCTTGTCCAGCCTTGGTCTGCGGAGCTGGCACTGGAGTGAGAGGGGCAGTCCCCAGTTAAAGGGAAGAAGATTGGAGGGGGGGTTGGGGCTCCCTGGCTTCTTCTTTGAAATCCTCTTGGTGAGTGAGGACAAGGATAAAGGCGGGGGAGAAGGAGAGGTAGAGCAGGCTGGCATCTCAGGCCAAGTCCCCTGACAATGGGCAGGAGTCTGGAACCTGCAGCCTGTTACTTAATTATCTCTGAATGGTTTTTGTTCCTGGCTTTAAACATTTACCCCTATTGGGTTTTCACGGCTTCACAAGCTCTCTATCTCCTTTTCTTTGCCGTTGCCATGGCAACGACTCCAGGCACACAACTGCTCTCTGATTTTAAATAAAAGTTGAGGTTTCTCTCTCTCTCTCTCTTCCCTCCCAGCTCCTCCCTCCTTTTCTCTCCTAGGATGGATGAGGTTTCTCTCATCCCCTCCCTTCCTTTCACCTTCCTCTCTGCCCTGCTCTCCCCCCACCCAGCTCTGTTTCCTTATCATCACCTCATTCTCTCATTTCCTCCTTCCACCTGCCTCTGCTCTAAGCCCTCTCCCCTACCGTTGGGCTTCCTAGCTGCCTAATCCCCTGGTTGCCATGACAGCAAGAGTAGGCCCTTTAGGAGGGATGGGGGCAGAGGTTGAAGGATAAGGGCACGTCTGGGGAAGGTGGGGGGATCTGCCAGCAGTCCCAGGAGCAGTGTTACTCAAGATTCTCTGGGGACCACCACCTTCCTCTCTGGGCCTCAATTCCTCTAGCAATTAATGGAAAATAGATTCCTTATCTCACCATTTCCCCTCCACCCCCAACCAAGAAAGGACTTTTCGATCTGTGCAGTCAGGAATGGAGAGGAGAGGCAGGGAGGTCTGTGGAGGTGAAGCAGTGGTTTTCCAAACTGCTGGGAGGGGTGTGTGTGTGTGTGTGTGTTGGATGGGGGGCAGGGCAGGGTGAAGGTGGAACTTCTAGTTCTAGTGTCCGCTCTGGGGCAGTGAGTCACCTACACTCCTGAGTCTTGGTTTTCACTGGTAACTTTTCAGGGGTCGGATTAAATCTGTGTTTTTTTCTGTACTCCGAGGTGCCCTAGGCCGTCTCAGCAGCTATAGCTGGGGGGAAGGGGGGTGAGGGGAGGGGAGGGAGGTGTAGCAGGTGCCTGAGACCCAAAACAGTTAGTCCCGCTGTCTGGCACTACGGGGGACTGCTTTTATCTGCTTAAGGCAGAGAGTGGGTAGATCTCCCAGCAATCCTCATCCCAAACTTCGTTTCTAAAGGAAGTCAGGGCCTCCATTCACTCCCCGCTAGTGGATTGTCCAGGTGGCTGTCTTTGCCACCTGTCTGCTCCTTCCCTGGCCCCCCCTGTCAGTAAGTTATGGTTTAGGTGGAAGCCTAATCATTTCTAAAATGGGCTAGAGACTGAAATACTCTACTCACTCCTCCATGACATAAACCTCTCTCTCTTAATTTTATGATATGGGTCAAGGTTAAATACTTGGGTAAAGGGAGAAATAAACAACTATCTGACATTTTAGAGAAAGCTATGGATTGGGAGTCAGAAGACTTGATTTCTAGGTCTAGCTCTTCCTCTCGTTGGTTCTGTGGTTCTCAATCAGTGTGATTTTATCCCAGGGGACACTTGGAAATGTCCGGAGACATTTTTTATTGTCACACCAGTGGGCAGGGTGTGCTACTGGTTTCTAGTGAGTAGAGGCCAGGGATGCTGCTAAACATCCTACAATCCACAGCAGCCCCACCCCCACACGCAACAAAGGTTAGCTGTATCCATCTTGAGCAATTCATTTTCCCACTCAGAGCCTCAATTTCCTTGTTCATAGATTAGTACCTTATATTCAATCATTCATGTAACACACACTTCCTGAGCGCCTAGGCCAGGCACCGTTCTAGGCACAGACGGTGGGGTAGATGCAAGACCAAGAGAGAAGAACCCCTTGTCCCCAAAGACTTCTCATTAACATATTCACAACTTGAAACGGAATTGTACAAGGTCACACAGAAAGTCAGGAAGGAAGCTGGAACCTGAACCCAGGTCTTCTGACCACAAATCCAGGGCTCTTCTCATTATTCCACACCATAAAATGTTAGGGTTCAGTTTAGCAGTAAGAGCTAACACGTACCGCATACTTAAAGCATCTCAGATACATTTGCCAAGCATTCTACACAGATTATTTAATGCAATCTTTATCACCACCCTATGAAGCAGATGCCACTGTTCTTCTATACCAAGGTGAAGGGACTTGCACAGGGTCATGAACCCAAGCAGTCTGAACTCCAGATCCTGCTTTTTTACCCAGAAGGCAAAGAGTACTTCCGGGACCTCAGGCATCACCTAGTGAGCTCCTTGTTTTACGGTTGAATAAACTGAGGCCCCGAAAGAGCATGTGACTTGCCCAAAAAGAAACAGCCCAAGAAGAGTCAAGGCGAAAATCCAGGTCACCGGACTCCCAGTCTAATATCAGATCTAATATACCCTCAAGCTCTCAATGCTTGTAATCTTACTGGGGGAAGGAAGTGGGAAGCGCATTATAAGAAACGAAGTCTGAACATCCCATCATCAAAGTTTGAAGGAAAGAGGGTTTGGGAAACTGGGAGAAACAGCTAGTGGTCAGCAGAATGGAAAGAGCTGCCTCCAAATGGAGAAGGAGAAAGAGAGTCGGGGAGGGGGAGGCTGAGGAAGGAAGCTCAGAAAGAAGCAAGATGCTGAGCACACAGGGAGGGGCCAGACTAGGAAAGGAGGCTGCTTCTGAGCATGGCAGGTGACAGGGTCTCCCCTGCCCTCCTCCTGCTTCTTTCCAGGCTAACCTCAGGCTCTGCTTCACTCTGTGCCTCACCACCCATCACCTGGCCAGGCTGACAAGATTTCCTGATTCACTCCCTCACCTAAAACCCACTCTTGCCCCCCTGGCCAGGGAAAGAGCCTGGAATCCCCCCACCCACCAGTGTCCAGAGGCTTCGCCTGCTGCTTTTCCGGACAACGAGCCCCAGCCCTGAGGGAGGGGGCAAGAAGACAGGACAGCCCTTGAGAGAATCCTAAAGCAGCCAACACAGAACACTGCACAGAGGAGGTACCCGGGACCTGCCAGGCTCCCTCCCAGCTTCCCAGTTCCTTCTGGAGTTTCTTCCAGGATCAGCTCATCTCTTCAAATCCATTTTACAAATGAGGAAAACAGGCCCAGAACTTTCTCTGGGGGCCCTGACCCTCACCGAGGAGGCCCAGGCATGACTTATGAAAGAGGCTGAGGTTTGTTGTTTGTTATTTTTGTTTTGTTTTTAACAAAACATAATCCAGGGCCTTGGGGAACTTGCAATCTGGTAGAAAACTGAAAGGTCAGTGCTTTAAAACTGAGTATAAACTGAGCCTGTGAAATGAGATAAAGGGAGGGTTAGTCAGGAAAGGCCCTTGGAGGAGGTAACCCTTCTGAGCCCCAGATGCAGGAGGTGGAGGGCGCAGACCGAAATTCCTGGGCTCTGGCTCCTAGGAGAGGGCCCTGGTTTTCATTTTTTCCCTTCCCCCATGGCTCAGCTCTGGTCGGCCTCTGAGATGATTAAAACCAAAAGAATTTTAAATGCCTGGAATTCACTTTTCACCACTGATGCCATTTGCTTATTTTCCCTCTCTCTCTCTCTCCCCTCCCTTCTTATAATTTCTCCTCTTGGGAGAGCTATCTGTTTGCCTCACTCCTTTCTTCTGGCCCGGTTTGCTCTCGATGATTCCCAGTACCCACCAATTCACTTTGTTTTCATCGTGGGGAGGAGGAGAGAGGGGGTTGGGTGTCTCAGGCAAAGGGGAGGGAGGATGGGAGGGTGGAGGGGGCCTTGGTCTTGCTGGTGAAAGTTCCCAGAAAAAGAAAGGAGAAGAAATAGCTTTCAGGGAAAAAAATCTACCAAATGTTTATGTTCCCACAAGACTCTGCGAAACCTTTTCACAGACCAAAGCTAAAGTTCAGGGTGAAGCCAGAGCACGTTTCTTAAGGAACAAACTCTTATCAACATGGAGAGACAAGAACCCACATCCTTGATCCAGGGTCTCCCACCTTCCCAGAGCAGGCTGGATCATCCCCATTCCCAGGACAGCAGAGTGTGTGTGTGTGTGTGTGTGTGTGTGTGCGCGCGCGCGCGCGTGCGTGCGTGTGTGTGTGTGTGTGGAGAAGGGCACTCCAGTTGTCCTCACCTAGAGTCCAGACCAGATCTGAAAAACGTATAAAACGTTTGCTTCCACCCTGGTTCCTGAGCAAATAATGCTTCTCCTGGGGCAACCCAGCTCTGGCCCTCTGAAATCAGTACCTCCGGCCTTGGCTGAAAAACCAAATCAGAGAGATCCAGGGCCTCATTCAGGAAGAACCAGTCCTTTTTTTGAACTCCCACCGGATGGCAAAGAGTCGGAAAACGGCACAGCCAGAAAGAATTTTGGAGATTAACCTTCTCGTTTTATGATAAGAAAACAGCCCAGGCCAGTGCATAAGGCCACTCCCTGACAGGCACAAACAGGGCTAAAATCCACAGCTAGACTCGAAATCCAGTGCTCCTTCCATATTGCCTCCTGAATATAGACTTTCCTATTGTAGTGCTTGGGAAACCAGAAGTTGCAAGTTGCAAGCCACGTGAGACTGGACACATTTAACCCTTTGGCACAGGGGCTCCGCTGCAGGCGGCAGGAGCAGTGTGCAGTCTGAGGCCTGGAGGTCAGCAAAGGGAGGATCAACCCTGCCTGGAGCTGGAAGCCAATAAGCTCTGAGCTGGAAGCAGCCCCAGCCAGAACAGACAACTTATTTGTGGAAAGAAAAATTGCACTGGGACAGAGTGACCTGGGTTGTCAAGGCTCAACAGCGCATCCCAGAAGGAACACAGGGTAGAAATTTTGTGCCCTCCCTTACTGAGGAAGTCGAACAAAAGGACCCTCTTTCCGTCACCAGCTTTTAAAAAAATTAACTTGTTTTATGTGGTTTCTAAGGGCATGGGCTAGGTGCTTTCATGCGTGGTGGTTAATAACAACAGGAGTAGTGGTAGTAGTAACAGCTACCATTTGTTAAGCACCTGTCATACGCCAGGTTTACGTATACCATCTGCGGTCTTTTCAAGATTCCCATTTACCAATGAAGAAACAGACTCAGGTTATATGACGATTCCAAGGTCTCACAGCTAGTTAACAGCAAAAGTTAGTAGGATCCAATTTATTTCTTTCTCAAGATCAAGCACATTGTTCTAGGGTCATGGAAGAAAATTCAATATAGAGAGGGAAAAAAATGGATGTTCCCTCATTCTCCACCACTTCCTGTGGACCAGCAACCCAGGCCACAGAGACACGATGAAGAACAGTGGTGGGGACGTGAGTACATTCTAGAGCTTTGGGCTCCAGTCCAGCTCTGTGTCTAACCCTCTGGGTAAACTCTCCTGTCTCTCGAGCCTCTCGAATCCATCATCTGGACATCTTCCTCTCTGTTTATTTCGGAGTTGGAAGCCAAAGGAAAGCCCCGAGGTCTGTGGTGATGCCAGGGCTGACGGCCCAGTGGGAACAGTGCTTTCTCTCTGCCTCACTTCTTCTTCCTGAGCCACAGTTTTCCTCATCTCTGAAATGGGGATGCTGAGCATATCGTCAGACCCCTGGCACAGCACCTACAAGGCGCAGGTGTGAGGAAGTGCTAGGCTTTCCCTTCTTCATCCAGTCACATTACTGAGTGGCCATTCCCTCGTCATGGCCATGGGATTCAGCCCCAGGGTGTGTGTCCTGCTCTCCTCAAAAAAGAAGAGTTCCGGGCTTCCCTGGTGGCGCAGTGGTTGAGAATCCGCCTGCCAATGCAGGGGACACGGGTTCGAGACCTGGTCCAGGAAGATCCCACATGCCGCAGAGCAACCAGGCCCGTGAGCCACAACTACTGAGCCTGTGCTCTAGATCCCTCGAGCCACAACTACTGAGCCCGTGTGCCACAACTATTGAGGCCCGTGCACCTACAGCCCGTGCTCTGCAACAAGAGAAGCCACGGTAGTGAGGAGCTCGCGCACGGCAATGAAGAGTAGCCCCTGCTCATCGCAACTAGAGAAAGCCCGCGTGCAGCAACGAAGACCCAACGCAGCCAAAAATAAATAAATAAATAAATAAATAAATAAATAAAGAAGAGTTCCCAGACCAAGACCTGGGTCCTAACTGGATGGTGGTCCTGTCCTTCCTTTCCCTGTCACCATTCTCACCCCAGCTTGCCTCACTTCCCAGCACATGGTCCAATGAACTTCAATTGGGACCATCTCCTGCTCCTCATTAAGCTTTCTGGCCACCAACCTGTGCACATCTCCTGATGTACCCCCCCCACCCCCGGGGAGGCCAAGGGAGCCGGCAAGTGCAGCTCAGGCTGCGCCAGCACTGCTGGACCAGGTGGGGCCTTCCCCAGGGAGCGTGGCCATACTCCCTGCCCACAGGCAGAGCCTCCTTGGGCCTGCTGGGCAGACCAGGGATTCTGGTCCCCGTACCCCCGCTCAGCACTCCTTGTTCCCGCCCCCCCACCCCCACCCCGTGCTGCTGCCTGAAGTCCTTTTCTTCTCCTCCCTTGTTCTCATGTACCCGCTACCTGCTGCCCGCACCTCCCTCCAGCATCTCTCTTCCCACTCTCCCCTTCTCTCCCGCTTCCTCCCTTCCCCCCTCTGCTGCTGGCTTGGAGCAGGAGGTTATGAAAATGAGCTTCTTGCCCAGGAGACTGTAATTATCTGCTAAGTGTGAAAGCCAGAGTGATTAATTAAGAGATAATAAAAAGAAAAGGAGGGCGAGAGGGGGGCCTCACGGCTTTGCTTTGATGATAGAACCTGAGGTGAGCCAAGCAATTAGGGGAATCTTTATCGAGAGTTAGCTATAATCCACAAATTATCAAGCACCAAATGCTCCAAGAGCAGGGCACATTTCACTCCCGCCGAGTGACAGACCGACAGACAGGGAAGGACAGCAGGAGGAAGAGGCCTGGGGATCATCCGGCTGGGGGGCAGGGAGAAGCCCGGCGCAGCGGAGCGTGTGTCTGTGCTGGTGGACAGATTGTCCCGTGCCAGGCCACCGGGCAGCACTTCCAGGACCCCGGGCCATGGCTACCCTTGAAAAAGGGTAGCAACCGCCCCCCGACAAAGACCCGCTGCCCCACAGGCAGGCTCCACGCTGGAGCCAACTCGGAGCACCCCCGCTGTCTCCTCTAGGGGGACCAGAGGGCCGAGCTCCTGTCTACCCCCCACCCCAGACACGTCAGCTCGTCCTCTTCGAGGACTTACATTCCGCCCCGTCCTCCAGGCAGCAGGAGCTGCTTTAACACCATTCCTCTCCCGGCCTGTGCGTGTGGGAGTGTGTCACACGGCCAGTGTGAACATCGCAGGGGCCACGACTTGACAAGGCGACACCACAGCTCTCAGCTCCCGGAGCCTGCAGCCCACACTGCTCTAGCTGGGTAGCCCTCCCCACCCCCGGCTCCCACTATTCTCCCATCCAGCCCTCCAGTAAGAGCTGTCTCTTCTACCTTCTTTTACACTGGGTTCCATTTTCCCCTCTTGCCCCTTCCTGGAAACCTTCCATAACTGATGCTGCAGCTCCAGTACCTCTTTTTCCATCTTCTCCTGTGCTGATGTACAACAGGGTTCAAAATCCTCCCCTTATTTAGATGATCTTTCTGTGTGCGTAGACCCTGAGGAAGACGGGGAACCTATCTATCTCCTCTATTATAATTAGCTATCCGATAGCAGAAACCAAGTCTTCACGCTCAAGTTCAAGCTTAGAGCTAAAAGTTTGCACTGATCTAATACAGTCCAGGGTCCTAGTCCGTACTCCAACAGATTAGTAGATCTCCAAAGGCAGACACCCTACCCTCTCCTCTCTCTGCCCACACTGATGGCACTTGGGATCTACCCTGTCCACCCAGGCACGGTTGAGGACATCCCTGTGTGATTCCAAAAGGAAAACGTTCCTGCTCTGAAGCTAGAACAGGGCCTGTCTGTGGCATAGGCCTACCTCTGCCATCTCCCCTGCAGGCCCCACTTTCCTGCAGGTACCAGGTGTAGCAGCAGATGCCAGGGCCTCTCTCAGCCTGGCCCCCATGGCGGGAGGAAGAGAGGCCCTCAGGCCATCAGCCAGAGACAGCGGCCCAGTGAAGAACACCAGATCTCTCCAGCCTCCAGCTGCTCCGAGCCGCTGTGAAGGAGAAACTGGACAAGTAAGGGCATGGTGACTCAGCCAGGTTCCTGGGAACACTATCCTTCTAGCCCTGACTGGGGACACTAGGAAGAGAGCCTTGGCAGTTTGTTGGAAAGCAGATCTGACCCCTAAAGAGACAACCTGCTCTGCCTCAACTGGGGCCTCAGAGACAGTCTCACTTATGACCTCTCTGGGCTTGCTTCTCTATCACAGGGAACTTTGCCTGGCAGTGAGAGAAAAATGAACCTATTGGGGAAAATGTTATTTTTCCAGACAAAAAGAATACCGGACACTTATTCAGTTACAGTCTCAAGACAGTTGTTGTTGGTTTTTTTTTCATGCAGGAGCAAGAAGGGTTCAGGTTAGACACAAAGAAGAACTTTCTGCTTGCCAGGGATTATTAGATATGAAAGTGAGGAGGCAGAGAGAGCGAATGAAATTCCTTTCTCTTCAGAAAAAGGGCAAACACTGACGTGTCCAGGTTGATTCAAGTTAGTCCCACCTGACTAAAGAGAGAGATCTTGAGAGTCCAAAGATGTTAGGATTCTTCCAGAATCATCTCTCCATCTTCATTCCTGACCCCAGGCTCTATGTTCTAGGAAGCCCAATCTGATTGATCCCACCTCCTTCTTTATTTACTCTGAAACCCCTCAGGATGGATGTGTGCAGTTTGCATATGTCCCCATTTGCACTTGGAGATGGCTGAATGTGCAGTCAGTTTTCTGGGGGAGGGGGGGATAAGGGGAAGTAATGGGAGTTCCTGTTTCCCCTAGTGGACCAGATTCCCTAGATATAAGAACCAAGCTTCCCCCATTGAATCAGAACTCTGAAGGCAGAAGCTCTCTCTTCCCAGGCCTGTGGATCTTCCTCTACAGCCTGAGGCTCTGCACACAGACAGAGAAGGTAGGGAGAGAATGAGTTAGCTCATCATGTTGCCTGAACAACCAGTAGGTCTATGGGAGTGTGAGAAAATGACCTGCCCAGGGATGGTCCTCCATTGCTCCCCCCAAATCATGCCCTCGGTTAGGCCTGTGACCCACCTTCCTTCCCAAACCTCAATTTGCTCCTGCCCAAATTTTCAAGCCAAAGCCAACAAGGTCTAGGCCCTGGCTAGCAGCTCTGCCAAAATGTTTTCCCCCAAAACTCCACCAAATGAGAGCTGGATTGTGAGGACTCTTTTCATTAAAAAAAAAAAAAAAAAATTGAGTGGAAATGACTGGGTCAGGCATGGAGGAGTTTCCACCAACATACTCGCTAGTTGCTTTTCAACTTTGCAGCTGGCAGCTGTTGGCCTGAGTGAAGACTTGGTGGGGTGGAGCAGGGGCGGCTGGGAGCTTGGGAGGTGGCAAGAAGGAGGCTGGGCGGGTCAGGCTTGGGGCCGAAGATGGGCACGCTGGCACCCAATGCCCCCTCTTCTGTCCCACAACCTGCTTTCCTAAAACAAACATATAGACACTCCTGAATCAACGATCCATCCGGGCTCTGTTACACAACTAAGCTGGCTGAAAAGCGAATTCAGGTAAACGAATTCTATTTTCTCTTGCTTCCCATTAGAAAGTTGAAGAGCTATTGCCCTAGAAGAACACATCCTCTCACACTTCAGAATGTGGTCCAAAAAGCAGCAGGATCGGCGTCCCCTGGGAGCTTGGTGCCAATGCATAAACGCCACCTGACCCCAGATCTTCCGCATCAGAATCTGCACTTTTTAACTAGATCCCCAGGTGCTTCATAAGCTTGTTAAAGTTTGAGAATCATTGTTCTAACACACTGAGCTGAAATCTTGTGGAGCGACAAACCTTCTGGTCACGCTTACTGTGCGTTGCCAGATGCTCTCCCAGGGCTTCAAGTAAGAGGTAAGTGGCTGTGGTTGCTATCACTCCATTTAACGCCGAGGAGACTAAGGCTCACGAAGATGAAGAGACCACTGAATCTTCAGAGCCAGGACTCAGACCTAACTCTAAAAGCAGGGTGCTTTCCATTAGGCTTTGCTGCCATCTCAAAAGTCCCACCGCACTGCATTCCAGAAACCATAAATTCAGGGATTACCAACCTCACTGGCACAGTTCACGGAGACTTATCTGTCTTTGCACCATTATTTGTTCTTCACTCATCCTACTGTCTGCTTTCCTCAGATCTGCCTTGTACTATGAGCTATAAAAAGCCGGCACTGTGCAATATGATTTACTGAATACCAGCTGTGTTCCAAATCCCCTTTCTTAACATAGATTCCTTCATTCGGTCCTCACAGCAACCCTCTGAGGTGGGTATTACTGTCTCCATTTTATAGATGAGAAAACTGAGGCTCTAGTGAAATGACTTGGTCTTGATCACACGGGCGGCAGCCCCTCTGGGCAAGTCTGGCTTTCCCATAGGCCCTCTGGTAAGGAGGTCCCAGGGCACTTGAGGGGTTATCCAACTCCAAAGGTGTGTTGAAAGAGACTAGTCTTATGACATGACCCTGGTATGAAACCAAAGGCAACGTGCACAAGCCAAACCCCTTAGATACAGGCTTTACAGGCTCCCCTCTCAATTTTCTGCACAAATGGAGACAGCAGCATTGCAGATAATCCAGAAGTCATTTTAACTTAGCTTTGCCATGCATTAGACTTTTTTTTTTTTTTTTTTTTTTTTTGCCAAGTCAGATTTTCCTTTCTAATTATATTTGGCTCAAATGGACATTAAAATGAATTTGTATTCTCACTTCACCCACGGCCTGGTGAGGGAAGAATTCCCAGATGTGTGCAGGGTGATAGGCACGTCAGTCTAGGATCAAACATCATCTAGGCAGTAGCTGACTTGGGGGTGGAGGCTGGAGAGTTGATAGCGCTGGTAGCAGGAGTATGTGTGTGGGAGAGGTGGGCAAAGAGGGAGAGGACTGCAGGGGCCTCTGGGAGTCCCCCCATCCCATCTCACAGTGAGGTCAAGCTAGTAGATTTCCAGGGAGGTAGGGACTGAGGCATAGAGCAGCATGTCAATTGCTCAGGGTTTGGGATTAAAACCCAGGGGTCCACTGGATGACTAGGGAATCAAGATGAAGAAAACCCCCACTTCTCTCTGGGGCTTCACCCTGCCAGCCTGCCTTCTCCCTGTCCCTTGTCTCTCTCTCTCTCTCTCTCTCTCTGCCCCCATCTGCCCATCTCAGCTTCCTTCCTTTTAATAACCTCCCAGTTAAGAGAGTCGAATGGGAAGAGCAGTTAAAAGCACCTCACGGCTTGACAATGCTGGGTAATGGAGCGAGCAGGGCCCCAGGCTGTTCCTGGGAGAATTCAGGAAGGAGGGGGAAAAAAAAAAGAAAGAAAAGAAAAAAAACTCAGCTAAGCTGATTACAAGGACAAAGTTAATTTAGAAATCAGCTCAGTTGGGTGGGAGCGGGGGTGGGGAAGAGGGAACTGGACACAAGAGGTTGGAGATTTGGGGAAAGGGCGCTTTATATAAACTGCCTTTGTTCCTGGAAATCATAATCCTTGGGAGGGACCTTGCTCACTCCTTCGGATTCCTCAGCTCCTTCCATCCGGAGCAGGGGGCACAATCAGGGATTGTCCAGAGCCGGGATATCTTGAGTGGCGCTGCATTCCAGAGGCTCCAGCGCAGCCCCAGAGCCTCACATCTGTGGCTGTGCCCTCCCCCTGCCAGGCTGCCTCCTCCACTCCCCCCTCTCCAACAGCTAGACTTCAGCATTTTTCACATACCTCTCTCCCAACGTTTATCTTATAGTATTGTCAATATGTGTTTATACATCCTTCTCCTACACCCGCCCCAGAGTGCCTCAAGGACAGGGACCAAATCTCACTTACCTTTGTACCTCAGGTGCCTAGTTGAGTGCCCCGCCCAGCCCAGCCATTAAAAACACACCGGCTTAAAAAAACAAAAAAAAAACAAAAAAAACACACCGGCTTAGTTGGACACAGGCACTCACCACCCTAGCAGGAATCTTCTTCAAAGGTTTCTATTTGAAAAACCAGAGCTGGCTTCCTTGCAGAGGTTTTAAGAATCTCTAGGCTCAACCCCCAAGTGCACACACATCTCTGGCCACTGACCAGAGGAAACGGCCCAGGATTGACCCTGCAGGGACTATATCCGGATTGGCCCTCTGATGGGACCAGGTGGTTCCCCTAGACTCTGGGCAGTGCAGACCCAGCCTAAGGTCCCAGGGAACATGTGACAAACAGCCTAGGTATCCACCAAGCTGCAGGGCTCTCCATTGAACTCTGTCTCCGGGCATCTTTATCATATACCTGAGGATTCACTGAGAAAAAAGATCTTCTCATCATTCCAAAGCCTCCCCAACTCAGGTCACAGATCTGAGACTTCCTAAGGCAGAACTGATTTTCTCTAAGGTTTTCTGCTCACTTCTGCCTGGTCAAACTCTGATCATCTGCCCATTTCACCTTTTTTTTTTTTTTTTTCCAATTGAATGAGCTGCAGATATCTACAGCAGTGGAAGGGGAGTTTACGAGGAGAGGAGGGTTTGGTGAGGAATGAGGTAGGGATCACATGGGTTTTTAACACTTCCTCTGCTTCAAAAACAGAAACCCCTGGCTCCCCACTTCTTACAGGACAGTCTCCGGCCTGGCTTTTCAAGGCCTTCTTGGGTCAGGCCCCAGTCTACTGTTCTGGATCATGTCCATTATTTTGCCCTGACCCAAATCCTCATCTGCCACCAGCCTCAGTGGACCCCGCACATTCCGGTAGCCACACCTTGACTCGGGAAGTTCAGTCGGTCTGGTAATGCTCTCCCTCTTCCTGCCACGGCCACATCCTGTCCATCCTTAGACCCACTTCCTCCATGGAGCCTTTCCTGGCCTCTTCAGCCCACAGCAAACTCCCCAGCTCTGACTGTGCACACTGCTATCCTGACACCAACTACACCCAGCCTGGCATTACCTGGAATCTTTGCATATGTATGTGCATCTTAGCTTCTTGGAGGGAAGGGACCATACAATTTTGTGGGTTTTTTTTTTAATTCCCCATAATGCCTACCAGTATGTTTTATATATAGAAATATACATTTGCTGATTTGAAAAAAAAAATTAATTCTCCCCATTTTATGGAAGAGTAAACTGAGACCTACTGAAGCTGAGTAATTTTTGCACCTAAATCACAAAGTGAGACCCTTAAAGGCATGGACAGTATTTTATTCTTTTTGCAACACTGGTGCCTGGCACATAGTAGAAGCACACAACACATTTCTGTGGGATGAAGGGACTGAGTCCTTACTCTCTTCCCACACATCTTCCAGTGAGGATGGACTCCTCATATTGCTTCAGAAGGGGCGGAGAAGAAAAGCATCAAAGGGCCAGTCTAGAAGAGGAATGTATGATTCCTAATCTGGCCTGGAGTGGGGCAGCCTCCAGGGACTACCCTCCGGGCACAGAGCACTCAGGTCCCTGCTGTCCCTTCCCTGCCTCAAAACCCAGTCCCTGTGGCCTTCTGGGAGATTCTCCCATCACCTTCCCAGAGCCAGAGCTCCAGAGGAATGAAGCAGCAGCAGCATCTCCTGGGAAACTAATGGAATTTGCTAGGGAGTACTAGAGAGTTCCACCCTGGATTTAAGACCCTTAATCCTGAGGAGGCTGGCTGGCTACAAGGCCCATTTATTTCAATATGATCCCAATTTTGTTAAATGGACTCAAGGAGGGCAGAGAGGAATGAGGCTTCAGCTCCCAGAGGCTACAGAGGTTAATAAAATTTGTTGGAGAAATTAAATGTGGAGGGGGAGAAACTGAGAGTTT